>NW_025999874.1:387152-521345 GCF_001458135.2 Marmota marmota marmota
ATTTTTTTTTTTTTTTTTCCTTAAAACTGATTCTGACTCACTCCACCCTGTGATGGGTTGCAAACAGCAGTGAAAAAGACTGACCTAGTTCAAACCCTTATTTACAATCAGAACCATCCAAGTCCAGAAAGAGTCAGAGACTGGCCCAAAGTTGCACAGCCAGGGTTCAGGCCAGGCTCCAGCTCCATGGTGGGACCTGTGTCTCTCTCCATGGGCCCTTTACTTGCGGCTGCTCTCTGCAAGGTTGAATTTCTCCAAGTGAAAGGACTTTGTCCCCTCCCCACCTCCAGCCCCTTGCCTGCAGTAGGTGCCCAATAATGGCTCCACTGGACAGACTGAGTAACGATGCGAACATTTTGGAAGTCAATGAGGACGCTGGCAGAATGAGCGATTAATAAATTCAACCGCTGCGGCCCCGGAGCCGAGGTCAGCCGCGGCTCCTCAGCGGGGCTGGGCACCCCGGGGCTTAGGAATTCTGAGATTGACAGCGGAGCCGCGACGAGGGGGAGGGGCGGCTGGGGGACCGACGCGGCGACCGGCGGGAGAGGCTCTGGGGGAAGCGACCTGGGCCGGGCGGTAGGTGTCTGGGCGTGGGGGCTGCGGCTCATTGAAAATCTGAACGAGCTGCCGAGAGGACGGAGCTCAGCCTTTCTGCAGCCTCTCCCCGAGCACAGGCGGGAAGGTCGCGAGGGAGGCGCGGCGCAGCGATGTACCCAGGCGGAGACCGAGGCCGCGGAGGAGACGCAGAAATGAGTAATTTCGACCCAGCTCTGCCGAGTTAATCTCAGAGGTGGAGCTGCTCAGGGACGGCCGGGGAGCCAGGAGGCCTCGACCGTCTCCTCCGCCCCCTCCACCACCCAGCTGCATCTCGGGGCCTGTGGGAATGAGAGGTGGGCGGCCAGACAGCCCGGGAGGGGACAATGCTCATCAGTAAACCAATTGGGAAACTGGGTCCTGGGGTGGAGGGAGATTTGGAGTGGGCAGGTAGAGTGGGGAGTGAAAAGGACCAGTCCCACCTGCTATGGTCACCCCTCTGCACCCCAGCGGGGGTGTGTGGGGGTGTGATCTGCATAGATAGAAGATGGAGAAAAGGAGAAGAGAGAGGTGGCCCAGGGGATCCGAAAGGCCTAGCCATAGATTAACTCTTTCCCTTGACACATACTGAGTTCTATTTGCCACCAAGGCACAGGGTGCTGCAGGGTAGTTGGGAACAAGCCACAGGCCTGCCGGGGTGGCAGGGAAAGCTGGCTTTGCACGGGGTGTCTGAGTGGCCAAAGAGAAGCCCACGGAGCTGGCTGGGGACCACTGGCAAAAGCTTCCTAGAAGGAGTGAGGTTTAAGGTGAAATTTCCAAAAATGCAGTCCCTGGAGACAGCCTGCAGGTAAGGAGCTGGGATATGACAGGCAGCCGAGGAAGCCCCTCCTGTCTGCGTTTGCTGGGCTCTCCTCATCCCTGCCTCTCAACCTCGGTTTTGAAGCCTCAGGAACCCTGCTGTTTCAACTGCCTCCAATGGGAATCTGACTCACAATAAACAAACCTTCCAGAGACTGAGTCATACATCAAAATGCCAATTTGTTTTTCTGAAATGGAAGTATATTTGGCAAACTAAGCCTCATCAGCAGCCTTCTTTTGGAACCAAAACCCAGTGTGAGTCTCAGTGCCACATCATCCCAACCAAGAAACTTCGGACAAACCTTTAATCTTCTGTCTCAGTTTCCTCATCTGAAAATCTGGATAGTAACTCTGTTTCGCTTAGCGTAACACAGACACTGTACTTACTTTCTAAGTTGGATTTAGAGGTTTCTCTGCACAGAGTGAATTGTAAGCTAACTTGATGGGTAAACAGATGGTAACCTACTCTTGTAACAAGTGGCCGAGTCTCAGCCAATCGTAAATGACCGACTGTTCAAACCATATTCAAATAAGACAGACTTGAGCTGCAACCAGTTGGGCTGACTGAACCTCCCTTCCGTTTTCTGTACCTCATTTCCCTTTCTCTGGCTATAAATATAATCTGTCCATGTGGTAGAGCAGGGCATTCTGAACCATATTTAGTTGCGACTGCTGCTTTATTCTAGAATTGCAAATGAAGCCAATTAAGATCTGCAAAACTAGCTTTGTTGTGTTTTCCTCTTGTAACAGTGGCTACTTACCTGGGATCATGAGTAAGCTCTTGCACGGAAAAGTGCTTTGTTGGCTTATAAGAAGTCTACAAGTCGAGGGATCTCTTAAATTTGTATTTTTTAAATAGATGATGCATGTACATGGTAGATAATCCCAAGGGACCAGGGGAAATAAGTCAACCAGCACATCTCCTCCCTCCTCCCTGCCCTTACTTCAGTCAGGTACCTCCTCGACTCTTGAAATCAACTGTAATTATCAGCCTGTTGTGTATGACTTTCTTTTTCCTAAAAAAAAAAAAAAAAGGCTTTTATGTTATAAAAGTAATAGAGATCTTAAAAAATGTCTAAGAGAACAAAGGGACTCCTTCCTCCTGGGTCCCTAAGTTCACCCTCCAACCTCAGGCAACTGTGGTGGGTGGTCTCTTCCAGTCCTTTCAAGTAAAACTACTCTTGGTGATTCTGGATGTGCCTTTCAGGGAATAGTCTGCTCAGGAGACCCAGTTACAAATGAGAACATTCTGGATTAGCCAGGAAGTGGGCAGAGGCAGTGGCAGGTTCCCAGGGGATATTTCTATCATCTTAGAGCCATGGAATGAATTGCCTTCATCACTCCGGGGAGATTCATCATCCACCCACCCAGCTACCCAGCCATCCATCCCGCGGACCTCTCTAGGTGCTGAAGGGAATGCAAAGATGAATGAGGGAAACGTGCTCGCTGCTCTTGCATCTTTTATTAACAAGGCAAAATACATGGATTCGTGAATTTATCCAAGTCTGAAAGGGACAGGATACCTCTCACTGCCACTACCATTTCAGACAAGGAAACAGATGCAGAGAAACAATGTGACTTGATCAAGGTCACACAGCAAGGATGTGGTGGGGACACCATCAATACAAGTGGGGACCACTGTAAGGAGAGGTGGGCTCCAATGAGCTTTGGGGAGACCCTCAAGTCTCCTCTGGGGTCACTGGGACCACTCCTCCAGCTGATTCCCTCCCCTGGGATCTCTGCTCCTTTGTTTGAGGTTGACTGTCATCCTGACTTCTTCCTTGTCATTGTCTGTCCCATCAGGCCCCTGGACTCCCAGGACTCCCCATCCTTCCAGTTTGCTGGAGTCACACACAAGCAAAGCCTCATTGTGCACACATAGTTGGAGAACTTGACCTCTGAGCAGCCTGCCTCCACCAAGGTCTCAGCAGGAAATGACAGCTCACGCCCACTTGTGTCCAGATACTGGAGAAGGGCTTATTAAAGGGACTGTTTGCAAGTATGTACATGGGGTGAGGAGACCTCAAGGGACCATGCCATGCATTACAGGCAGTGAGAAGTCAACTGTTAGCATCCTTGGGTCCAAAAGAAGGTGGAGGAAGAGGTAATGGGGAGAGGCTGCCAGGAGAGCAGCAAGGACCCCCCAGGAGACACAGAGCCAATCAGGACCCACCCCAGGTTGGAGAGTTGCTGGCATAAATACCCACCTCAGTCTCCTCCCTCCAGCCAAGGCTTCCTATTGGTTGAATTGAGCCAGAAGTAGGAAGGGAAGGAGGCTTATTGGCTAAGTTCACTGTGGTCAGCCTTGGGCCCAGAGCTCGCAGGAAGGGTGAAGTTGGAGGTCCCCTGCACAGCCACCTGACCTGCTTCACCACCGACTGCCACCCATTCTCCCTTTGGCTGCTCATGAGCCCTGCCAGCTCTTTCTAGCTAACGAACCTCCCAATTCAGCATCACAGCTAGCAGCCCCCTTCCCTTCCTTCCTCCCCACAGGACTCAGGCCCTGTGCTCCCCCACAGCTGGCCTTCAGTGGGCCCAGTGGCCCCAGCCTTTATCCTTGCCTTGGCCTAACTCCATGGCTAGTCCTTTCATGCAGAAGAGGCTCAGGAAAGACAAGTAGAAAGCTTTCTTCAAAATGTGCTGCTGCTGTATGGCTGGTGGGCACTTCACTGGCTCAGGAATGCCTGAGAGGTGCTGGCTCCTGTCCAGCTACTGGGGCCTGGCCAGATGGCTGGCCTCAAAGCCGAGGCTGGCTCTGAGCCACTGTCCTGGCTTTAGAAATATGGCAATGAGTGGCCAAGGGAGGCAGCATGGCCTTGGCCACCTTTGGACAGGGGGCACGATCCAGCTCCAGTCCAGCCATGGCTCACTGAACCCAGACCCCAGGCCCTGAGTCTTGCAGGAGCTGTGGGCAGCAGCAAAGCCTGAAGAAGGCTAAGGATAGGCCCAGCTCTGCTCCTGGCACACCTGGTCACAGGAAAATGGCTCCATCCTCTGGGCAGAACCTTCCCAAGATATCTCCTGTAGAATTTCACTATACAAAAAACTGATTGAAAGAGAAGCACAGTGTCCCAGTCCCCAGCTCCTCCCCTTCCAACTTTAGTACCTAGTCCCTAGGGTCTCTCTTTGGAATCTTCACATATAGAAAATAGTTTGGAAAACCCAATCTCTGTGCTCCCTAAGGGTCCCACACAGCTCTCATGTGCTTTAAATTTTGTTGTTTGTTTTGTTCTGGGGCTGAACCTGGGATTGAACCAGGGTCTCCCATGTGCTATGCACATGCTTTACCACTGAGCAGCCTCCCCAGCCCCTCATGCTGAAAAAAAAAAAATTAGATGCATATAAAATGGACTAAATGTTATCGTAAACCCCCATGTGCTTATTACCCAGATTCAACAATTAACAATTCATGACGAATCTTGTTTCATCGATATCCTCACCCACTTCCTCCTTCCCGGATTCCTCAGTGTGAATCCCGGACGCCACATCATTTCGCCTATAAATGTTTCAATTTGTGTCTCTAAAAGATAAGCACTCATTGTAAATACATAACCACAGTGCCATCATCACAGTTTTCAAAATTAACAACCATTCCTGAAATCATCCCATGTCTAATTAGAGTTTATATTTCCACTTGTCTATTTATAGATTTTGAGCTTTTATTTCAATTTGTTAAAAATCAAGGTCTCCTTAAGGCCACGTAACGTATTGCAGCTGGTGGCTATGTCTCTTCAGTCTCTCTCTGTCTTGTTCTGTGACTTGTAAGTGGCCAGTGAAGGCTGGGGTGATTATCTGCGTGGCCTTCCCTTGGGGGGGGGCAGTGGAGGAGGCTGGAGGGGGATCCCCAACTGCCTGGGGTTCTGCTTAAGGCCTGAGAGGAGAAGTCGGTCCGAGGCTCATATGTGACTTCCCACCAGGAAGAATAAATTGCCTGCCTGGGCTTGGGTGGGGAGTGTCCCCCTTCACGATTGAGGTGACATCAACCCAAAACCAGGAGCACCTGCCAGGTGGTGCTAAGATTCCAAAAAAAAAAAAAAAAGTGTGCCTAGTGAAGGTGCTTCTAGGGGCAGGAGCCTGTGTGGGAGGCTGCTCTGAATGATTCACATTCTCCGTTCCGAAGCAGAGAGGCTTTGACCATCACTACATCTTGTAGTTGAGAAACTGATGTGACTCCATTTTTGAAAACAGCTTCTAACTCAAAGCCTGTCCAAGGAAGGGGGCGTGACCCTTGTCCTTGGAAAAACCCACAGAGCACTCCTAAGCACATACCCACCCTGCTGAGTTGTTTGTCTGCAAATAACAAGAGAGATCTGTGGCTCCAGGGGTCCCTGACTCAGTTAGGCTAGGTGAAGACCCATAGCAACCCCCTAGCAACCACCAATCAGCATGAGACAGGGAAAATACCTGGAATGCCAGATGACCCCCAAGTAGTTTATGGTGGTTGATAACATGTTGGGAAACCATGTAGTTTATCACGTACACCCCTCGTGGCCTAAACCAATCAGTTCAAATGAATCCCCCTCTTGTACTAAGCAATCACCCTTACCCAACTTGTTCCCACCAGTGAATGTGCTAATCAATGTTAAGAGTTGTTGTTTGATTTTCTCACGGTATGGAATGATTTGCTGTGTGATGTTGTGATGCATAGAGTATCCCCCTAAAACCTATAAAAATCTCACTGAACAAAGGACCGGGACTCACTCCCTGGGACCACTGTGTCAGAAATGGTTGTGAGTCCAGGCTTGCAATAAAGACTCTTGTGTGATTGCATCAGATTTGGCTCCTGGAGGTCTATAGGGGTCCCACGAATCTGGCATTACATAGTGACCTGGACATTGCCCTGGTCCTGGAAGTTTGAGGATGCGTCTTCAGACATAGGCATGTCCCCCCATGGATTGAGCTATGCTCACTGTTCCTTTGTGATATTACCCCTTTGCCCTGTTTGGGATAGAATGGTCATGAAAATGCCCTTTGCATGTCCCCTTCTCTTGCTCTGCCTTTGGGTGTAACCTTCCTAGATGCCAGTCAATATGCTGACAGCAGGCATCACAAGCTAGACTCAGCCCCCTGAAACCTGACCCCTTGCCTCATTTGAATGGCTTCTCCTCAATAAAAGGGTTCAGCACATGCTCGCAGGAGCTCTCTCTCTCTCCACGGACCCCTAAGGTCAGAAAAGGAGCCATCACAGGACCCCAAAGGAAAAGGAATCTCTGTTTCTTGTGTGGTTATTTTGTGCAGCCCAGTTCACCTGGAGTGACCCTGAGGGTTTTAGTTGTGAGGAACGTGACAAGCCTGGGTCTCACCCCCTGGTAAAGCTGGCCATTGACTGAAGGCATTGAGTTGCATGTGGAATCAGTTGAGACCCGACTTTGCCAGAGGCTGGGGCTGTGGGAATGAACCAAACCACCTTTGCTCTCCAGGAGCAAATAAGCACACTGTGTATTTAACCTTAAGGCTTCAGTGGACCTCTCTGTAAATTGGAAAGAGCAGCACCTCATCTGATAGAATGGTAGGTTGCTGAGGGCCTCCTAGCTCTAAAATGGGATTTGATGAAGAGGGGAAAAGGGGACAAACTATATCTCTAAAAGAGATGGGGGGTCTGAGCTGGGCAATAAACTGGGGAGGGGTGGGAAAGGTTCTCTGAAGGGTCTCAAGCCCTGGCTCTCCCAACTACCAGCTGGTGGCCTCAAGCAGGACACCGCCCACCCCCATTGTCTCCCCTGGGGTCCTAGTGGTTGGAAATATTGAGGTCGGGAAATGTAGCCAGGGGCTCTAGCCTACCTGCAAATTTCAAGCAAAATAGGATATCTAGGTTTGGATCACAACCTAGCCCCAAGGCCAAGTTTCTGCTGTCCATGGTACCAAACTACTGACTCAGCCTGGTTTCCTATGGCCGCCTTGAATCAAATAATTCTTTTTTGTGGAGGCTGTCTTGTACTTGGTAGGATGTTTAGCAGCATCACAAGACCTACTAGATGACAGCAGCACTTCCCCAGCTGTTGCAACCAAAAATCCTTAGTTATTGCCAAGCCTTCCCTCCTCGTGAGGGGACATAAGCACCCTGGGTTGAGATCCTCTGGTCTAGGCTAGAGGAATGCTATTTCTCTATAAAAATAAGTGGTGTGTTTTCTTACTTTCTGATTTGTTCTTCCTTCCAGAATGTTCCCAAAGTGCCTTTCTATCACCCAACGCTTCTTACTTCAATGCACTTCGTTTTTTTAGTTGTCAATGAACCTTTATTTAATTAATTAATTTATTTGTGGTGCTAAGACTCAAACGCAGTGTCTCATACAAGCTAGGCAAGTGCTCTACCGCTGAGCCACAACCCCAGACCTTCAATGCACTTCTTAAAAATTAAAAAAAATAACCACCACCACCAACAACAAACTTCAGTGGCCCTCTCAGCCACACTAATAAACGTGAAAACATGGTCTTAGTGCTCTCACCCATGAGTGATACAAACTCAGACTTGGGGAGGGGTGGAGGAAAGGCTGATAGGTCACCTCTGTGGCTGAGTGGCTTCCCTTTGCCTGCTGTCATTGTCAGCTGCTGTCCCATGGCTTGCCTCCATTCCTCCCTTTTGCCTACCTGCTGGGAAGAGAAAGAAGGCAAGATTCATCTCAGAGCCAGGGCCTCCTCTAGGTCACAGCGTCACAGCTCAGCTCCCTGAGGTTTAGGCTCAGGTCGCCTCTCCACCGCATGCTGGAAAATATCGGGAGTAGGAGTCGGAACGGGGCTGCGATCCCATCTGGGTGCAGGCCAGTGGTGTAACCTTGGGCAAGCGGTTGCCCTCTGAACTCAGCTTCCCCATCTGTAAAGCGAGGCTGTTAACACCTCCATCATGGAGTTGTTACAAGGATTAGATGGGAAAATATTTGTGAAAGAGCTGTGGAGTACAGGCTGCCACACAAATCCTAACCACCAATACGATCTGTCCAAAACCAGAGAACGAATAAGGTCAAGACCCCTCTCCAAAGGCTGGAAGGTCCACATCCTGCTCCCTGGCAGCTGTGCCCGGCCCCACCCAGTCCTTGTACCCCCAGCTGTTGTCCCATGGGCCAGTCTCCTCTCCTGTCCTTGTCCCTCGGGCTGTCTTTGTAAGGGACCCTCCTACCTTGAAAGTCTCCCTCTCTCACCTTCCCCTGTCCACATCCATCTCCTTCAATACCCAACTCCCATCCTATCTCTTCCAGAAAAGTCTTTCCTCTGACAAAGGGGGTGGGATTAAAGCCAGATGACCCCCTTCTCTCAACTGACCCCTATAGCCCCATGCCAAAGTTAAAGGCAGGGCTGGGCATATCTCAGTGAGCAATAATAATGACAACAATAATAATTTATCATATTTAATAATAAAGCTAACAAACACATTGGAAGCCCTTTCTCAGTGCCAGGCTCTGGGCTAAGCACTTGACATATTTTAATTTACTTAACAGTGCAGGGTGCCCTCTGGGATTGAACAGGTACCTGCCTCTCCACCTCCAGACCCCAGCCCAAGCATCACTTCCTTGATAGACCCTTCCCTGGGAGCCCCAGGCAGAATTAATATTGCTGCCTCCATGCCCACAGTTGACCTAATTTTGCTAGCTTTTAATTATTTATCAAAGTGGTTTTCTCCCATTCCAGGCAGTGAACATCTTGAGGGCTAGGAACCTGGTATATTAATCGTTATTAGCCTTGGTGTCCAACAGTGACTGGCACATAGTTGCTGCTCATTAAACGTTTATTGAATGAGTGGAGTAATTAACACCATATCCCCCAAGGTTCATGGGATTTTAAAAGCTGCTCCCTTCATGGGATCATTTTCCTGGCTTCATACATCCAGAGCAGTGCTACCGTGGGCATGATCTGCAGCCTGGCACTTGCCTGCAAATTCTGTTGTCGATCTGTGATGAAGTAAGTGCAGAAATTGAGAGGGGATATTTAGAAATTTTAAAGTAATCTGATAAAGTAGTTTTAGGCCCACTGAATCTACGGGTTTTTTAAACTGGGCTTTTATTCTGTATGTCTTTATTTTTTATTTCATTTCCTAATAGTTCATTCCTCCTGCATTTTGCAGTTGTATCAGCTGAAAGGGATGAGAAATTTAGAAATAAAGAACCTGTAGTTACTGCCCGTGGTCTGAGAAATGCTGTTTGTTCCATACTGTCCATCTTCACAGGGCCTGAGGAACCCCTCCGGCGGGAAGCTTCGACGCGGTCCTTCTCCCTGGACCCCTTCATCATTTGGTCTCACATCTGTCTTGCCTATTGTTCAGAAGGGCATGTGATTGGCTTCTATTGCTGTTTGGATTCCTCCTATCTCTCTTTCTTCCAAAATGGCAGGTTAAAAGAATGAAAGGTGATTCCGGTCTGGGTCTAGGCAGGAAGAGGAGAGGGCAGGAGAGAGATCAATTGGAGGAAAGTTTGGGAAAGGTCAGTCTGGGAAAGAATATTCAAAGGGAGCTGAAGTCTGTCCTGAGGGCAGTGAGGAGAGGCTGCCCACAGAGACCAGCCTGAGCCATCAGGCTGCTGGGGCTAGAGTGGCTGGGCAGAGAGGGGAGGAGGGCATTCGAGGGCAAGAAGGGGGGCCAGCGTAGACACCTGTATCTTCAGTAGGCAGAGCAGATTGGAGCCAGGCTCTTGAAGGTGAAAGGAAGCCCTTCCCAGGCAAATGAAAGGGGATATGGAACCTTTTACAGAAGGCTGTTCAACAGGAGCTCCTTCTAACCCCCCTGCAGCTGTCAAGGCCAGAACTATAAATAAGTAAGTCACGGAAAGAGGCTGAAGCCCCCTACCCCCATCTGGGGGGCAGATGGAGGGTAAATCAGGGAAATAATATACCAGGGGGAATGTACTAGCTGTAGATGCCACTTCAGGAAGAGAGAAGGTCTTATACCCAGCCTAAACAGGCAGGAAGAGCAAGACTTGATTACAAAGAATCGATGGTATTAGCATATTTAAAGATCATGTCAAGGGGAGAAGGATGGGCTCAGAGAGGCAAAAGTTAATGGTGTTTATTAAGCAAAGGGAACCAGAATCTCAGAAAAGTGCAGAAACTGGAGCTTTCTGATCTCTGGAGCCCATGCTCCAAGGTGAGTGGGGAACAGACCTCCGCAGGACTGGCAGCCCTCCCTGATGACCAGCCAGCCTCCTCCAATCCCACAGTCCACTGCTTCTGGGGCCTTCCAATGGAGAAATTTGCTTCTCACAAACATTGCCTAGAAGAGAGACCAAGCCACCAACACGGGAGCACCTGGTTCACTCCATCTTGATGACAGCTAGGTGACTACAGTTAACCATCATGAAGCTATTGCCATGTGCCAGGCATTGAGCCAAGTCCTTTACAAATAAGTCATTATGCCCTAGCAGGTAGATGTTCTTGGGCTCACTTTATAGATAGGAACATTGAGGCACTGCTAAATAATTTAAATAATTTTTCAGGGTTAAGCTTGTAAGTGTAAGAATCAAGACTTAAGCCCATGCTGTCTGACTCCAGAACCAGATGCCAAACTACCCTGCATTCTGCCTTTCCTTCTTTCTTTCTTTTCTGCTTCTTGGAATTGAACTCAGGGGTGATCTACTACTGAGTCACACGCCCAGCCCTTTATATTTTTTATTCTGAGAATGGTCTCACTAAGTTGCCCAGGCTGGCCTTGAACTTGAAATACTCCTGCCTCCATCTCCAGAGTCCTGGGATTACAGACATGGGCCACTGTGTCTGTCTGCCCTGAACTTAATTTTCATTGCGAATAGTAAATTGGCAATTTAGTTGGTCTGTAAGTCTCTTCTGGGTTTGATTGACCAGCTCTGGGGCCCTAAGCAAATTGGGTTTTGCAAGGCTCAGAACTATGTGCTCCATCTAAATTATGACATCAATTTGGCTAAGCCAATGTGACCAGTTGGCTTCCTGGTCAATGACCTCTCACTTCAATGCCCCAAACTCTTTTAGGGCCCAGACCTCCAAGCACTTTGAGGTGGGAATCAGGAAGGGGAGGACTAGGCTTATCATCTATGGGGCTTTGGACAGGTCACACCTCTGTGTGTCTCAGTTTCCTCACCAGTAAAATGTGTGTTGGATAACACGACTGCCTGCAAAATCTCCAGCTCCAAATAAGGATCATTTGGACCCATGAATGCACTGGCTCTTGCTCAAAGTGCCAAGATGGGGGTGGAAGGGAAGAGGCGGGGGCCTGGTAAGATGAGGAATCCAGGGCAGCCAGGCTGTTTGATTTCAAAACCAGCTGTCCGCCACTCTGGGACCAGGCTTCGCCCAAGGTGCCTCTACATTTTCTGGGGCGGCTGCCATTGTTGCTGGGACCTACGCTTTGCGGGGTAGAATGAAGATTTCCCAGGGCCTCTTTCTTGTCCGTTTTCAGATCTGGCTCAGGAAGAAAGAGGGAGAAGAGAGTCAAAAGTTCTATCCACCTAGAAGGGATGGAGAAGGCAGGACCTGCTTCTCAGAGCTGGGGTGAGCTGGGTAGCTAGAGAACCAAATCAGATGAAGACCCCAAGATCTGGCCGGACTGCTGACCCTTACCCTGAGGATTCGACCGAGAGGGGGCGCTGTGGCCTCCTCCACGCCCAGCCGACTGGATTCTCAGCGGCATTCCCAGCGTTGCAGCACATTGCGCGCCGGCTTCCCCCTGGCAGCTTTCGGGTGCCAGCTAGTCCTGCACGGCAGGTCACCTTCCCTTTATTTTGAGGGGCTGCCCCTTGTCTGGACCAAACTGAGCAGGTACTCAGCTTGTAAAATGAACGAACGAATAAATGAATAAGGTCTCCTTCCGCAGAGTTCTCGTGTCTCAGTAGGCACCAGGCGTGTCAATGCCAAAGGTGCTGGGTGTCCAGCCCAACGCCCCTGCTCAGCTTAACTGGGGGCGGCGGTGACCTTCTGACCGGTTGCAAGGCGGGAACTGCCCAAACGCAGTTCCCAGGTTCATCTGGTTTCCGCAGCGGCTTAGCTCAGTCGAGCTCGCCCTGTCCCCCAATCCCCAATGGCCTTGCTCTCATAAATTCACCTGAGTCTCCCAGTCCCCCCCGCCCCAGATCCCTTGGACTCCCCTAGTCCCGACCTCCAGCCGGGCGGGAGGCAGAAGGCCGGAGGCTGCCTCCTTCTCCCGCCGCCTTCTTCTCCAGCCTGTGCGGCGGCCACCACCACTGCCAGTACACCCCATCGACTGCCGCAAACCGAGGTGCAAGGCAAGGTGGTCAGCGGGGCGAAGGCTCAGGGAGCCGGCCGGTGGAAGAGCGGGGAACCCAAGAGGCTGAGAGGGCGGAGGGGGTGGGGGCGAGGCGCGGAGGNGGTGGGGTGGGGGAGGGGCGCTGGGGAGAGCAGGGCACAGGTCCAGGGAGGCTGGGGCAGCCTAACTCCTTCTCCACGAACCTTTGCAGTCAGGCTTGGGTGGGTAGAGGAAGAACTCCGGGGAAAAAAGAAACCGTGTGGCGAAGCGCCGGGATGTTGGCGGAGGAGGGGTCCGCCCACCCGGGGAAGCCGCTCTGTGCCGAGATCGCCGCAGACTTTGGGGCCAAAGCTTGATTCCACCTCCCACTCCTCCCATGCAAACCCCAGCCCCGGCACTGGAGGCTCTGGAGGTGCGTATCCCTCTTCATCCCAGCACCCTCTTGGCCGCCCCGGGTCCTGGTCCTGGGCACTTTTTCCTGACCGGTCCCTCCGCGAAAGCCCCCAAGTCCAACAAGGTAATAGTCGCCTGCGCGACTGGAGCCCTTGATTAATATCGCAACCTCCGATGGAGCCGGTGCGCGGATGCGCCGGGTACCGCAGCCCCGGCGCGCAATGCTGGCTCTCCAGCCCGCCCTGCGGCTCGCGGTTCCGGCGCCGGGAGTTTAGGAAAGTCGCCAAACGGTGAATGCAGCATCCATTGGATGAAGTTCGGGGGCGGCGAGGGGCTGTCCGCGAGTGGTGGAGCCCTGGGAAGGACTAGGCTCTAGTGACAACCGCCACTTGCCGGCGCCGAGCTCATCCCTGAGCGCTGGGCTTGCTGGTTGCAGACACGTAAGCTGTTGGCTGCCGAGAAGGTGGGCGTGTGGGTGGGTGGACCTCCTCCCAGCCGCTGGGCAGCTCCACTTGCGACTCACCGGACTCACCCGGGGTCGCCTCGCGCGGGTCTCAGGACTCCGCAGGGTCAGCGTGGACTGCCTGGGCCACAAACACAGACATCACGGCGGCTGAGTTCAGGGTATTCAAAAGCGACTCCAAAGACTTGAGTGGATTTGGGGGAGGGTTATGGATTGACAATTTTCTTTTACATCGTTATCAACCAGCTGTGCAGTTTACCTGCTCACATAGCGGTTTGAGTTAAAACCATCAAGATTTAAAAATGCAACCTCTGTGGGTTCATCCGTTGTGACTATAAGTTACTGAGGCTTTCCCCGGCTTTCTCTCCTAGCCAAATATTTACAAGTTATTTTTTAAAATAAATGAGGGTTGGTCTCACTGAACACACATCACCTCCTCTACCCAATACCTGAGGGCTGAACCCAAGATTATTTTCTAGGTGATGGGTCACCGTCAAAGGAAGTAGGAAGAAAAACATCCACGGAGGTTGAATAGATGGCATTGAGTGGGATATTTTCCCAAAGCCTCCTGTGTCTGGAGGCTTAGTCTAAATTCACAAATAAGAATCCAATGTTTTAAATGGATTCTAAGGATTGAATAGTGGGTATTTTTTTCAAGTTTACATGGAAATAGAGAAATGTTCTTTTTCAGGCCTTTCTTAAAATTGTGTGCAAATTTCTGTTTAAAATGATCACATTTTCTTAAAAGAAAGTCTTTCTCCCTTCCCCCCTTTCTTTCTTTTTCTTTTTTGTGGTGTGTATGTTGTTCCCACTAGATGGTGGGTTGTGTGCCCCTGATGTCTGGCCTGATGGACTCAGTAGGTACCCAATAAATAGGGAATGAATGAGCAGCAATGAGTGAATGGAGTGCTTATGTATAGCATGTTCAAATTTCTGGGAATCCATCTAGCTGCTTTGTAAATATTAAGTCATTTCATCCTCATAACAGCACCAGGAACTCGGAATTCTACCTGGGGCACAGAGAGGCTAAGTAACTTGTTGAAGGTCACAGAGCTGTGAGGGACTGAGTGGCAGAGCCAGAATTTATACCCATGCATTCCCACCAAAGGCTTTGTTTTGTTAGCTCTTACCAGTAAATATTCTAAGCCACTTAAATCACGCTCTGAACCTGTGCCAGAGGCAAAAGCAGGTAGTTTGGACTGTTTGAATATCTGAATCTAGGGGATTTAGGATTAAGCCAAAATCCAGCTCTGTTCCCAACAAGTCAGCCAGTGTTGGGAAGGGATCCACTCTGGGGCCTGTAGAGTGGGCTTCACACTGTACAGGTGTGAAGAGCATGAGGGAAAGTGTTTGTGACAGGTGGGGTGTGTGTGCACATGTACATGCATGTTCATGGTTGAGGAGGAGACAGAGGAGACACTGTCCCAACCCCCAGGGAGAGATGGCATGAGCACCTCCATGGCAGCCACCCGCCAACTGCCACTCTTCCTGAGAGAGATCTGTGTTCTGGTGACAGGTGACCATGATGGGTGGAGAAGGCCCAGGCCTAGCTGGGCTCTTAAAGGAGAGAGAATGCCGAGGAGGCTGCGGGTTTTATTGCTGCCCTTATTATAAAAACAACTTAACAGCATTAGGCAAAGTTTGGAAGCCGCAGGGGGGAATTACTGTGCCCTCACTCTGCTAATTTAGCTGCTGTTATGTTATAGAAATGATTCTGGTGGGTCCTTTTCTCAAGCACAGGTTTGGGCACAGCTGTGGCTGTGGGGCGGCCCTCTCACTGCTGTGTCAGCTCAAATCTGTCCCCTATAGTTCCTGAACCTTTAGAGGGAGACTGTTCACGCCTGTGTATGGCCCGTGAGTGGACGTGCTTTGCCATCCTGTACGGGTGCCTGTTTGGGCCATTTTCAACTTATTTCTTTGCTTACATGGTGTGGAGCCAGGTCTCCAAGCGGAACACTGCAGGAGGCTTGCGTAGGGCAAAAGGTGCTGGGGGTGGGCTTGGGCTGCTGTAGGGTGTGGGACAACTGGCCTGGCCACAGACTAGGAGCAAAGTTGGGAAGGGGCCCGAAAGCAAGACCAAGCCCTTCTGATGTGACATGACCAGCCCTAGGGAGGGACAGCACAGTGCTCAGGGAGCATATAGATACTGACCCAGAGCCCGGGAGGATGAGCTCAATGGAAGGGCCACGTCTCACCCTCGCTATCATTTGGCTCCTTGGAGGGGAGCAGCAGCCAGCTGAGGTCAGCCACACTGAGGAGTTTGGGGTCAGAGGTACCCTTTGGCACCACCCAAGTGCCCATGATTCTTGCCAAACCCAGGAACCTGAGCTCCAGGCGTGGTGTGGACTAGAAGGAAGGGTTAGGAGCAGGGCTGAGGATTTCAACAGCTAAAGGAATGGAAAGACTATTACGCTGGGAGCCAGCAAAGCCGACTTTGGTTCCAGCCCCGCCTCCAACTGACTGTGTGACTTTAGGTAGGTCATCTTCCCTCTCTGAGCTGAAGTTTCTCTATAAACAGGGATTTCAAGCAAGACTCCCTGTTCACATCACTCCCTTTCACATCTCTCTGAAAGGTCTGTGTTTCCAAACACCCTTAGGGCTGTGATCTCTCATGGCAAGAGCCATGGGCAGCTGATTCCATTCCCAGCTCTGCCTCCTCCCAGCCAAGGGAGCTTGGTGCATGGTACTTGGACCTAAGTGCTCTTTCTGGGTCTCTCCTACTGTCATTCCCACTTCCCAGCACTGGGCCTGGTGATGGACCCTGGGACCATTTGACTCAGTAATCATAGAAATGAAATCAAGCCAGGCGAGCAAACATGTAGGCAAAGCTTTTATTGGGGCTTCCATTTAGGAAAGGAGCCAGCTCTGGCAAAAAGACATCAGGCCAGGTCCCCGGGCGGAAGGAGGATCCTGTTTTCTTGGTTAGTTGCAGGGGCAGGAATACTCATTGTGCTCAACTCAAGCATTTTTCCCTGGGCTAAAAGATAAGTCACTGCAACTGTCTATAAGCACATACCCAGGGTATCCCGAAATCAACGATGCAAAGTTGACATTGGTTGAGGGTGACACACACCAAGCCCCCTGGGGCTGCTGTCAGGCCATGAGCCAAAGATCAGAAGTTCCTTTGTTCCTATGGTGGTCTTTGTCTCAGGCCTAAAGATTTATTGCACATAGTAGGGTTTAAGAAACATTTGTGGACTGGACAGATGAGTTTTATTGTTACTTCCTCCATTTAATATTGTGTAATTGGAGCAAACCTATCACTGTCCCCACAGGATATGGATGTCACATCAAAACTGAGAAAGCTGAGAGGTGCTTAAACCACCCTAGCAGAAAAGCAATCTCTAACACAGAAAAGACTAGAACTCCCCCTTAAGCCCACTGTGGTTATTAAAAATGAAAAAAGAAAGCAACAAACAACCAGTTCAGCACCCCCAGTGATTTGGAGTCGCCCATGAGGGTGGATCTGCAGTCCTGAAGCTCCAGCCTTTCGCTGGGTGTGGGGAAGGGCAGGTTGGCAGGAGGTAGTCTGGGCCTTTCTAGCTCTCTGCTCAGTGAAAAGAGGACTGGGGTGATGTCTCCCCCCTGACTCCCTCCTAGCCATTCACAGTCTCAGCAAAAGGGAAGATGAGCCCATTTAGGAGGTGAGGCCAAGTGGAGATTTTAGCTGCAATTTTATAGTCAAAGAAAGAATTTGTTAATTATAAATGAAGTTCCTATCAGTAATACTCCTCTTGCCAGGCACAGTGATGTAGACTTGTAATCCTAGAGACTTGGGAGGCTAAGGCAGAAGGATTACAAGTTCAAGGCCAGCCTCAGCAATTTAGTGAGACTTGTGTCAAAATTAAAAACAGAAAGGTCTGGAATGTAGCTCGGTGGTAAAACATCCCTGGGTTCAAGCCTCAGTACCCAAAAAAGGAGAAACCTACAGGGAGGATAATGAGAAATGATGAGTTCACTGATGTGAACGATCATTTTGAAAGCAACTATCTGGAGTCTGATGGCCACTGATGGTGGACCACTTGTTTTCAGAGTAAGTGGGGTCTGCTCCAACACAGTGGTAAAGCAGGCAGGGAGGGACACAGAGGCGGCAGACTGTGTCAGTGTGGACAAGTGCTTCCTTTTCTGTGAAAGGGGCATGGCAGGGTTTTGTTCTGGGAGAGGGGTCCCTGCACACAGCCCACTGATTCAAATGCTTTAGCCAAGCATGTTCTTTGGCGGCTGCCCGTCCAGCAGCTAGAAGACTGTTTCTGGGATGAGGGAAGGTGTTTATGGGTGCTCTTCCCCATCCCACCCCCTGGCCCTGCTGGTGCAGCCTCCGGAAGTGCTGAGAGGTGGGGTCTGTGGAGTGTGCACCCCCCCCCCAGCTGTCAACCTGTTTCCAGCCTCAGCCAGTCTGGCTGTGAGCCAGCACACCCAGGTCAGAGCCCAGAAGAGAAACTGGCCAGACTGGTCCAGCGGCTCTTTCATGGCTACTGAAGGAGAGGTGGGGATTGTTCTCAGCTGCCTGGCTACAGGTTGGAGTCCACCCACTAGAGTGCTAAGAGGTATCGGGGCCATCGGGAGGCATAGCGAGAATCTTGGTTGAGCTTTTACGCACTGGAAGTTCCTGGCCTTTAGGAGAACTGAACAGCTATTGGTGAGTGTCCTGGTAGGACACAGAGCCAAAGAGTGAACAGCTAGGACCAGAGGGGGCTGTGACAGTGCCCTGGTGGCCTCCTCGGCAGGCTGCATGAAGAGCTCAGTGGTCCTCCTGGTTCAGAGCCACAGACACTGGTCATTTCTAGAGCTGCCCTGCACACTGTGGGGACAGAGCTGGGTGGGCAGCCTATGAGCAGAGAGGGTGGTCCTGGGACGAGGGGTGAGCTGTGCAGGCGCAATAGAAAATCACTGGGCAGGAAGGGACTGGCTGAGGGAAGGTCCCGGGCTTTCCAAGGCACGGCCCTCCCAAGGCCGGGCTCTCAGAAGCAGCAGCCTAGCCCCATGGAACCCCTTTCTCTCCATTTCTCACAAGAGCCCCCAACCCGCCATGCAGAGGCTGATTCACAGGGTGGAAGGACCCCCCCCCACTTTGCCCCTGCTCCCCACTGCCCCAGGGCTGGGTCCCCACTCTAGCAGCAGAGGACAGAAGCCATAGAGCCTGCTGCAGTTGTGGTCCCAACTGCTCCCTAGGGAGCATCCCCCTGTCTGTTTCACACACACATACACACACACGCACACACACACACACACACACACACACTGGGAGTAAGCTACTTCTGCAATGTTTGTAATAGCGTCCCTCCTTCTGCCACCCCTCAGAGTCCACTACGTGGTCACCACTTCTCAGCACAGTCAGCGCTCCGTGGGCTGCTGGTCCCTAATCCTGGGCGTGACCAGTGCCCTGCCGTCCCCCATCCTCCCCCTGCCCATTCCCTCCGGGCCGGACCAGCTTCTCGCCGCAGGTGCATCGTTTATGGGGTGGGGTGGCTCCCATTGCTGAGCCCGCCGTGTGACCCCACTGAGTCCTCTGCACCAACCACCCTATAGGTGAAAGAAGCAGACCCTAGAATCTTGCTGCCATCACTCTGCTCTCCTTCCTGCCCCAGCCTCTCCACAGGGAGGTTCATTTGGGCCTTTGACCGGCTGTCATTCCTGCTGGGACTTCTCTCCCTAGTCTCCGCACCAGGTCTCATCTGTTCACCACACCCACCAAAGTCTTCCTGAACCATCTGCTTCCTCCTCCAGGAAGCCCTTTGGTCTAAGCCACTTCTTTCCTAAGTGTCTCTACCTGTTCCTTGTCCCCTCCCCCTGCTGTGAGCCCCAACTCATGGGGAGCCTGGGCATTTAAGCCCCAGGGGGGGAGGCCTTAACACTCTGATTGACCAGACCCTATGAGGACCCCTGATTGCCTGCATCTAACCCAAGCCCCTATTCCCACTATAGATTCTTTTTTTTTAATTTTTTTTAGTTGTGGATGGACACAATACCTTTATTTAATTTATTTATTTACTTTGATGTAGTGCTGAGGATCGAACCCAGTGCCTCATATTTGCAAGACGGTGGGGTGGGCTCTGCCACTGAGCCAGGACCCTAGTCCCCCCACCATAGATTCTGAGCTGCGCCTGGGCCAGGAGGAGTCCCTCAAGAAATAATAGACCCAACAGATTCTGTGTGCTCAGCATCTAACCCAGAACTGTGCACACATTAGGTGCACAATATTTACTGAATTTAATGAAGGGTCTCTCTGTGCTCTAGTCCCAGATGAACATCCATCTGTGCACGTGGAAGTGCTGTGGCAACAGGAGACACACAAAGGACTAGCTAGACAGACAGGGCTCTCTGTCGCAGCACGTGGGATGACTCTGAGGCTTATCTAGGGTTAGGCTGCTGACACCATTTAGGGACAGTCAGAGATTCCAGGCCAGCTGTGTTCTGCCCTGGCATTTGTTACACCGTGCTTTGTGTGGGGCTCTGAGCAGGGTGGGGAGACATCATGGAGGGAGACTAGGGGCATTGAGACAAAGGGGCAAGAAACTTCTCAGAAGCTGGGGTCCAAGCAGGTTGGTGGCAGCCCAGAGCTCCCTCCGCATCACTGCCCTGGTGCTGCTGGCTACAGGCAGGAGTAGCCAGGCCAGCAGAGGTGGCCCGGGGCACCAGCATTCATCTCTCCTCCATGGTGCCTTGTGCTCCAGTCCATACCCACAGCCCTCCAGCTCCCTATGGGTGGCAGGGGGCAGTCTTTGGGATCCTTTCTGACGAAGTGGTTGGGCTCATGGCCTGACCATGAACGCTCCTGCCAGGCTGTGAAACACAGGGCCCAGGAGTGGCCTGGCTTGTGCTTACCCCTGAAGATAGCACCCTTGGAGGAAAGAACACTGTCCCCAACGCTGACAGGGCAGAGGTCCTGGGGTTACAGCCAACCCTGGCACTTCCTGGATGGGTGGCCTTTGGCAAGTCAAACAACCTCTCTGGGGGTTTCTGTGTCCTCTTTCTCGATGGAGATCAAAGGAGGAAATGCCTGTGGGGGACTTGCCCCCACTGAAGGCCAAACAGTGGGACCTGCCGCTTTCATGGGCAGGGTCCGCTGTCCTCCCCACTCTACTGGGGAGAGTGGGGGAGGCTAAGCCCAGCTAGCACTCAGACCCCCTCACCCCATGAGACCTTCCCTCCTGAGCCAGCTCCTCTGGCTGGGGGATGGACCAATCGGCCAAAGGCCACATGTGGTCCTCCTGCACAGCCACCCAGTGGGACTCGCCTGGCAAGTGTGACAGCATCTGAATTGGTCTAGACCCTGTTCAAGGAGATGAGTTTATTGACAACCTGCTTGGTTGTCACAGCAAGGACAAATTCACATCCAAGTTTCCAAATGCTTACCCTCAGCTGTTGTGCTATCACCGTGAGGACCAACAGCAGGCGGTTCACACCCGGCAGGCCTGACCCGCCAACTGGCCCTGACCGCCCTTTCAGTAGCCCATCTGAAACCCTCTTTTGGGGCCAGAATTCACCGCCTGAATCCCTGGTTCACTCTCCATGAGTCTGGCTCTCAGGCCACGTCCTTTGCATATGTGTGTCTCACTTCTGGGTCGTAGGGACTTGAGTGATGCTGTGATGGTGGCAGCTGAGGTGGGGCTGACTGCAGTGGTGGAGCCCATGCGGGGAGGGAGGACTTTGGTTTGCTCAGAATCCCTCTTGATGGCAGGATCTGGGCGAGACTCCTTCTTATTCTCTCATTCACCCTCACCGGTCACAAAGGTGGGGATAAGACTCTCTGCGTTCATGGGTCACAGGACCCTAGTGAGGCCAGGGGAGCCTCTCCTTGGGGGCAGGCTCACCAAAAGCTCCAAAAACCCAGCCCTGCATAGGTTCTGCCCCTTATCCCCAGGTTTTCCCAAGTCAGCTGCCTCCTCCAATATGTCGGAGCTGCCCGCAGCAGCCTGTGCTGCCTGACCCCCCAACTTTGGCTGTGTCCACAGGCAGATCTTCTCACCCCTTCCTGGTCTCCCATGCACACCCCACCCCAGAAAGAGCCTGGAGGTGCTGACCAGGCAGGAGCTCCCATCTGGCCAGGAAGAGTCCCTCCATTAGTCCCCTGCCCTCAGACTGAGCCAGGCCATGGGGAAGGACTAGTCCAAAGTCCTCTTGAAGGCTCCTCCTTCTTATTCTTTCATTCTTTCCAAGGTCTCCCCAAATGTCTTCCTTCCTCCCTGTGTGATGGGCAAGCAGGTGAGTGACTCCAGAGCTCTGCAGCCCTCCCCCAGGATTTCCCAGCAGCAACACTATTGACACATGGGGCCAGGTAGTCCTTTTGGGGAACAAGGGGTGCTGTGCATCATAGGATGTTTAGGGGCCTCCCTGGCCTCTAGCCATTAAATGCCAGTACCCCCCCACACACACACACACACCATTCATAGCCACCAAGGCTGTCTCCAGACATTCATGCCCCATGTTCCCTGGAAGGCAAAATGGCCCCTAGCTGAGGCTCACTGAGCTAGTTCCGTTATCCTCAATTCAGGCATCATTTCACAATCACCTGGCCGAGCGTTAAAAAATATAAGGACTCCTGAGCCCTCCCCCCCACCCACCCCCCGGGGCCTACTGAACTGAAGTCTCTGGGGTGGGGTCTAAGAAATGGAATTTTCTTTCTCCTAGGTCAGAGGCTAAGTACTGTCCAGAAATTTCTAGGTTTGTCTAACTCACTTTTACAGGCAAAGAAACAGGGCGAGGCCGTTGCCCACCTTATGATTGTTCTCACCTGTGCCCTGCATCTCTGCTCCGTGGACTTGGAGCCAGCAACCCCTTTTCAACTCCCTCCCCAGGTGTTGAAAGGCAGTCACTTCTCCAGGAAAAACAGCCACAAACCCTTTAGCGTTTTCAATCAGCTTCCCAGAGGCAGACAGATTCCCTCTTCCTTCCTGGCTCTCTTCAGATCTCTAGAAATGCAGCTGCTTCAAGGGCATCCTCCGCCCGCCACACCACAGTCCCCCCACTTTGCACTTGTGGCCGAGCAGCCAAGGCTGACAGCCTGCAAGGCTGGTGTCTCCACAGCTGTTCCCACACCTCAGCTCGGTCTCCCAACCCCTCAGGGAGGGTTTCCCAGAGGGGGAGCCACTCACGGGTCACAGTTGGGCAGCTCCAGGGGGAGGACCGTAGCCCTTCCTGAGCCCCCCTGCTGATAGGGCCTGACAGGCGGGTGTGTACCCCTCAATTCCCACTGCCAACTCTCAGGAGGCCAGGATGCAGCCAGGGGGCAAAAGAAACCCATAGCCACCTGACCTGAAGGATCCAGGCTGGGAAGAGGTGACCTTGGGGAGAGGAGGGGAAGCAGCAGGGCACTGCCAGGGGTAGGAACCAGGCCAACCCCAGGCCCTTCAGTTACCATGGTAACCCCAAGGACCAGTTACCATGCCCATACACATCAGCTTGTCATCTGTACAGTGGGGACATGGTGAAGGATCCCTCTGAGAGGGACTGAGAGGATTAAATGAGACAATTCACAGGGTCTGGAATTGGGCAAGTGGGAAGGAGGGAGGAAGAAAATGGAGGTAAGGGAGGACCGGGAGAAGACAGGGAGAAAGAGACGGTGGGTAGAAGAGGGGCAGGGAGGCCCAGAAGGCAGGAGCCATGGAACATATTGGTGTGAATCTGAGTGAACCCAACCAAAGCAGGTGGGGATGACTGCAGGAGAGGCTGGGAAGGAGGCCAGATGGGGTTGGCAGTGGGCAGTGGGCTCCATCATGGACGGGGAGGTATGTGCCATTTTGTGGGTGGCCGCCAGCTCCTAGGAACCGACTGGTGGTGGAAAGTGGTGGTTCATGCCCTGGGTAGACAGAGGACCAGTCAGAGCATTTGGGGGCAGAAGGGCTGAGTCAGGAAGGAAACAGCTTATCACTGGACAGAGGTGGCTTCTGTGGCACTTAGCATGCACTCAGCTCCAGTCTCTCTGAGAGCTTGGGGGTGTAAATGTTTTAGCCCTATGAGCCCCCGTTTGTGGATGGGGAAACTGAGGCAGGGAGACGTTAAGTGATTTGCCCAACCCCACACAGGTAGGAAGGAGCCAATGAAAGCTTCCAGTGTGGATCTCTCCCGCCCTGAGTTTAAAGGGCTGAATTTCTGCTCTCCTGTAGGTGCTCAGGCAGGGCAGAGTCAGACCTGGAAAAGAACCCTGGGAACAAACACAATGCCCTGGGCACGTCACACTTGAAGAAACTGAGGCAAGGAAGGGGGTGCCTTGGCATAATCTCAGAGCAAGTTTGTCAGAGTCACAACGGGACCTGCCCCCACCTACCCACCGCAGAGCACTTTTTCCTTTAGCACAATCTCCTGGGGGCCAAGGTGGGGGCCATGCACAAACCCAAAACCCAGAGGAGGAGGAAGCTCCTGCCGGGGAGGAGGGAAAGAGGAAATGAGCCTCCAAATGTCCTGGTGCGACCCTGTGGCCTAAGGGGGTAGAAAACAAAAGGCCATCTGTTCATTCACTCACTCAGTCATTCATTGATTCATCCACCAACATGTAGGAGGTCTACACGGTGTCAGGTCTCTCTGAGGGAACAAAGGTAACCTAACACAGATCCTGCCCTTGGAGCTTACAACTCAAGTGGACATACTCCTGGGACCTTGAGTGGCATGTGTGAACTCAAGAGCTGGGGTCAGGCCTTCTCTGCCCCTGGGGTGGGTGAAGCAGGTGGCCCACAGGTCCAGCCCTGCCATGAGCTCTCATTAAGGGACAGAAGTGAAGAAGTAGGGATAGAGGGGTGGTAGGCAGGACACACCCTGAGCCCAGAGCCCCAGGGAGAAGACCTGGAGGTGGGGAGCACCCAGACACACCCCCTCCCTTGACTGTAGGCAGGAGATTTTCTGTTCCATTTTTTCTCCCCTGTAAAACAGCAATTTAAGTTAATTAAATGTAACAATAAATTATTTCTTGTCTGCCTGGAATAATCTTTCACCGCTCACACACTTTGGGGGAAAGAACAGGCTCTTTGACTTGGGGTGGGGGCAGGTTGTGGCTGTCACAAAAGGAGGCTGTGGGAGAAGGGACCTGGCCTGGGGCAAGATGAGAAGGAGCTGCTTTGGGGTCAAAAAGTCTTACACAGTCAGGAGGGCAGAGAAAGGCCAGAGGGTATCGCTGCCCTCTGTCCCAGCTGGTCTTTAGGGGACCTCTGTATGAATCAAAACAGGCACCCCTGAGGGTCTCAGCTCTGCCACGCACAGCTTGCAATCCTGCCCCCGCCGACCCCTCTGTGCTGAGCAGAGACTGCATTGGCAGGTGGGTCCTTCCCTCATCCTGTTGGATCCGTTGGGTTCGTGACTACAGATTTATCTCTCAGAGGCAGGGACGGGTTTTGAAAAGTCAATTACACATTTCATTTCTGCAAACCAGACCCTGGGTTTTAAATGCAGCAGGGGAGACAGGTTTGTAAGGAAATCGTGATTTATGACCCCTTCTCTCTTGCACATCCAGATTCGCTGCTCTTGGCTTTGCTTTAAGACAGGCTCCCAAACACAGTGCACAGCACGGCAGCCAGAACCCCCAAAGCCCAGGACCCAGGAACCTGGCCAGCAGGTGGCAGTGTGGGCTGGGGGCCTTGCGACTAGGAGAGTCACCAAGGAGGACTGTGATCTTGGACACACAGGGTGTGTGTGTGTGGGGGGGGGTATTCAGGGGCCTTTCTGGGCCCTGAGTCTGGGTTCCCATACTCTCTCACACCAGGGAAGACAGCAGTTCCCAGCTTTATCCCCAACTTACTAAGCTGCTCCCTGAGCAGAGGACTCCAGCCTCTCCCTCTCCCTCTCCAGATCAAAGTTACCACACCTACAAACGACTATGCCTATGAGCTCCAACCGTGTGCTGCTCTGGTGTCCACCCTGGCACCCCAGGCCTGTGCATCCAGCTCAGCCCTGTGCCTGAGACCCAGGACCCTCCCCGTGCCTAGGAGGCCTTCTCTTTCCTGTCTACCCTGCCCACCCTCAGGCTCACCCTCTCCAGAAGCCCCTGCTCCCCTGCACTTGGCTGTGTCCTCTGTGTGTGTGTCCACATGTGTGAGTCTGTGTGTGCCGTCCTTGTCCTCCTCTGCCTCTCTGAGTTCCTTTCCTTTTTTGCATACAAGGTACCTAGTTAGCCCTGGATTCCTTGAATGTAGAATCACAGGCCTGCGAGGGGGCTGGGAGATTGCTAAATCTGGTGGTTTTAAAAACAAACAGCCAACCTTCCTTTTAAGCTGAAAAACTCCTCCAAAAGGCATCAGAGGTGAAGGCGGGGAGCATGTCAGAAAGGTGACCAGCCTCTGCCCCCCAGGAGGTGATAATGACCTTGCTGACATTGGCGGGAGAGTTTGAATTTCAGGAGCATCTCTAGCCTCTGCCTCCAAGAGTTCCACATCCCTGTGATGTGGGGAGGTGGGGAGGTGGGGAGGGGACTCCATTGTCCCCGCCTCACAGAAGAGGAAGTGGAGTCCCAAGGGCTGGGTGACTCACCCAAAGTCACACAGTAGTGTGGTGGGACTGGGCTCAGAACTCAGCAGGAGGGTGAGGAATTGCAGAGGTCACTCTAGCACTGTGGCCCTGATTCTGTCCGGCCAGCTCTGTCCTGCTCCAGAGGGCCCTGGGGTTCTGCCAGAGCTAGCTGTGAAAGGGCAGGAAAGGCAGGACCTTCTCCCTCTTCCTCAGGGCACTTTTAGAAGGTGTGTGTGTGTGGGGGGGGGAGCCTCAGCTGCCTTGAGATCACCCCTCCCTCCCTCTGGTGGCCCTTCAAGACCCTCCCCAAAAGGTTAATCACTGAATTATCCCATCAAAGAAAATTGCACTTTTGTGCCTTAAAGACCAAACTAAGCTTCAGCATCAGAGTTATTTATGGTCTCTAATAAGCATTTTCCGGGTGTGATTAACCTTTATGCCAAAGTCACGCTGGGAATTGGGATGGCAGCTTGGATTCTGTGTGGCCTGGGGTAGGGGTGCGGGCGTGGGCAGCAGCTGAAGCAGGCAGCTGTCAGACTCCCGCCGTACCACCCACCCCTCCTGGGCTCCTGAGCCACTTCCCCCTCCAAGGGCAGCTCTCCTGTCTGTGCCTTGTGCTGACCTGGCCAGGCCAGAGCACCACCCATCTCGCTCCATTCAAACATGGGTCACGTTGCCGGATCCCAGTCCTCACTTGCTGCTCAGAACCCCGTCACCCTCAGCACCTCAACGAGTCCAGCTATAAAATAGGGAGCCCAGGACCCTGTCTGCTTTCTGCAGCCCAGTGCTGCATCTGTGTCAGGTCCCCATGGTACCTCAGACAGTCACTTTAGCTGAAGCTGTCTTTGAGCTGCAGTAGGCCCTTGTCTGTCTCAGACTTAACCTTCAAGATTTGGAGAGGTGAGGTTGGGTAGGATGGCATCAGCCTGTAACCCCAGCAACTCAGGAGGTCAAGGCAGGAGGATTGCATGCTTGAGGCCAGCCTCAGCAACTTAGTGAGACCCTGTCTCAAAATTTTAAAAGTAGGGAATGCTGGAGATGTACTTCAGTGGTAGAATGCCCTGGGTTCAATCCCCAGTACTAAAAAAAAAAAAAAAGAAAGAAGTCTTGGAGAGATTTAAAATAAGACAGAAGTTTCATTTGGGGCTGCCAGGCTGGGGTGCAGAGTGGGGATCAGCTAGAGAGTGGGTCTAGAGGCTGGGTGACAGGGCAGTGTGACAGGGCAGCCAGCCTGGTTTCCAGGAGGTGTTTCCAGTTTCCTCTGATTTGCCTGCGACTCGGCTGAGTGTGTAGGTGAAGTGGCATCGAGGGTGAGACATGGAGGGCAGGATTTCCTGGTCCCCTTCTAGAAGAAGCCTCTGGCCATAGCAGCTGGGCTGCTCACCTCTGGGGACAGAGCAGAGCCTGGGCCTCCACCGAATGCTGAGCAAGCCCAGCAGGTTTGTCCTGCGGTCTGCTCTCTGTTTCTCTCCTTCCTTGGGAAGGAGCCACTTGGGAAAGTGAGGGTAAAGGTATTTCTCACCTCTCTGGAGACTGCAAAGTTGAATTACTGATTAATAAAGTGTCGGAAGTTCCTTGGGCTATAGAGATGAGTGGGTTTGTCCCCATCTCTGTTGAAGCCCAGGAGCAAGTGTTAGCTGACTCCAGCGCCATTCAGTGAGTGTGCCAGGCACAGGGCAGGCCTGCAGGGCGGGGCTGCTTGGGAGCCTAATGCTTGCTGCAGGAAGAGTGGAGGACAGAGGGAGTGAACAAGGCCCACCAGGGACTCAGGTTGACATTGAAGGGACAACATGACCCTGCGGACCATTGGGGTCAAGGGGAGCTTCCTGCAGGGGTGGCAGGAGGACAGGCTCTGCCCAGGAGAGGAACTGCTCCATGACACCTGGGAGGGAGGGCTGCAGAGCCTGATGTCATCATGGGGACAGGAAGGGGAAGGAATGGGTGCCTGTGAGGGTGGAGAGGTCCTGGGGGTGGGGAGGACAGTCCTGGCTGGTGAGCATAGACAGTTGGCCCTTGGAAAAAGACATACAGACAGACACATAGCTAGAACCAGACTCAGCTCACTATGGGCAACTGAAAGAAAATGATATTCAAGTTTGCTTTTAAGGACTGAGGGAAGGCCCTGAGGTCCAGAGAGGATGAGCAGGGCCAGGGCAGCCCAGGGGAAGGGGGCCTGGGCAGCAGTGGGTGGGGCAGTGGGTGGATGGAAAGTTGTGATGGGGCCAGGGGTTCATCGAGGGAGGCATTCTCCAGAGCACATGCTAAGGCAGGAGGTGCCAAAAGCCTCTGTAATCACCATAAATAATATCATGATATTATTACTGATTTTTTTCCCTTTGCCCCAAGCTCTAATGTAACCAGTACTGTCACTGAACCTGTATTTTTCTTATTTTGTTCATCATGGATTTTTTTGTTGTTGCATTAATTTCGATTTTTTAAAATACTGCATTAGGGCTGGGGTGTAGCTCGTGGTGGAGTGCTTGCTTGCCTGGGATGCACAAGGCCCTGGGTGCATTAAAATATGACATATCCTGACTACTAAGGGTTTTGACACCCCTTAAATTTTGCACCCACTTCACCCTAGTCCAGGTGGGGCCACTCATGAGGGCTGCACACTGAGGGAGGGCCCCACTGCCCTGACCTTAGCTAGACTAGCAAAGGGCATTCCACCCTCCATCTCATGCTCCTGCTGCAGAATCCCAGGGTGGGCTCCAGAGCTAAGAGTCTGGCCCTGAGTTCAGCCGTGCATTTCACAGCAGGTGCAGAAATGGGCTGGGGCTGAGACATCTGGACAGAGGGACGGGCCCAGAGGAAAGAGCAGGGGAGCAGAGCAGGGCTGGTGAGGAGGAAAGCAGTCTCCGGGTTCAGCGTCCTGCTTGGAAGCTCTGTAGGAGGGTAATTTAAGGAGGCTAGCCCTCCAGTTGAGGGGTTCCCGCCACTCCCCCTGTCCCCAGCTAGGCTCAAATTCTGGAATCAGAGTGGGATGGAGCCTTAAGGGAGGTTAAAGAGCAAACAGGGCAGCCATCTCTCAGATGTGTTCATCCTGTCCCCGCTCTGCCTCAGTTTCCTCATCTGCAGTTAGGCACAGCTGCTCTGGCCCCAGGAATAATTAAGCCATGGTAGATGTTAAAGGACCTGATACACAGCGAGGCACAATTTGTAGTGACTGGTAATAAGCCAGGTGGGAAGCAGAGCCCAGGAAGCAGCTCATTAAACAAGAGGTCAGGAGCACTGCTGCTCTGGAGCCAGACAGGTGTGCTAATGAGGGTCTGTGAGCCCATAAAGCTAGCAGCAGCAGGCAAGTGGGAGGGCATATGTGTATGTGTGTGTGTGTGTGGGGGGGGGTGCGTGCATGTGTGCACATGCACAGGAATATAGTTGGGCCGTGCTTGGGATCCATGGTGATTGAGGTGGCTTCCTCCAGCACAGCCTCTGTGCTACAGGCTGCTCCTCTTACCACCCTCTGTTCTAGGTCCCCTCTAAGCAGGCAGCTCCAGAGCTTCCAGACCAAGAGGATGCGAGTGAGCAGGGCCAGGAGACTAGGGGCAGGGGCTGGGAAGAAACTGGATGTAGGAGGGGAAGGGGGCAGAGACAGGAAACAGCAGACTGGGCTGCTCATGGCATCCACCTAACCGTGTCCCTTGCCTCCCTGTGCCCACAGGCCCTTCTCCTCCTGGGGCTGAACCCTGTCTCCACCTCCCTCCAGGACCAGAACTGCGAGAGCCTGTCCCTGGCCAACAACATCTCTGGTGAGTCTTCTGCCCACTTTTGCAAGATGCGAGGTCACTACAGTGTCCCCTGCCACAGAACTCCCAAAGTCTGTGCACAGAACCATGCCTGGGGGCAGAAACGGCAGAGAGACTTCCCCTCCAGGACTCTAATCTATTTTTATGTCTCCCTACTATCTAGGAGGATGCTAAAGCTGGGTGTCCATTGGTGAGAAAGAGAACTAGTTAGCCAGCAGCCTGTGCCGTGGGCAAGTACCCCAAGCAGTCACCTCCCTGCTTTAGGATGGGCCACAGGGGAGGGTGTCCCAGCCCCTGCTGCCAGGCTGTGACTCGAGGACATCAGGTGAGGGAGAAAGATTGTTGCTTCCTGCTGCTAAAAGTGCCCAGAGTCACCTCCATGGGCTGCTGACCGTGCTCCAGGCACTATTCAAGGAGTACACAGCGACCTTCTGAGGGAGCTTGACACATAAAGAAACTGAGGCACAGAGACATACTAGTAAGTGCCGGATCCCAAGTGTAGCAGGTGGCCAGGCTTCTGGACGTGCTCGGAAACACAGGGCTTTAGACCTCCCCAGTGGGAACTATTGTACGGATGCAAATGTTGCTCATGCCTAGAACTTAACCGCTTACAAGGGGCTTTTGTATTATTATCTTATTTCATCCTCACAAGAGTTGAAAACCTGACATTCATCCAGAAGGGAAGATTGAGGTGGGAAAGAGTTCTTAGGTCTCCCAGAAACACACCATCAGTGGCTGGGACCCAAATCAAAGTCTTGGGGCTCCCAAGGCCAGGCCTTCGCTAACTTTGGGCATCATCCTAGGAATGTCTGGTACCAGGCAAAATGCAGCAGTCTCCTACACCTAGGGGTCCTTGGGAGGGTTGATGTCTTGTAGTGATTTAGTTCCTCCTCAAGGCTTTCCTTGATTCATTAGCTGAGCACCTACTCTGCAGCAGGCCCTGTGCAAGGGGGTAGGGGAGCTCCCAGTCTCTAGGTCTCCCGTGCAGGTACTAAAAGGCAGAGTGAGAGACACACTGGCCAAGAGAGGGACTGGAGTATGTTAGCAGATCAGGAGGCATCAGTTCCTGCAGCTGGGCCTGCAGGGACAGGAGGCTTCTGCAACTCAGAGCAGCTGTCACCTGGCCTGCTGTTCCTTCACCAGACAGGGCTGGGGGAGAGGGGTGAGTACTGGGCGTGGGCAAGGCAGACTGACTTCTTGTGCTGGCTGATAGGGAGGGCTCGGGCATGTCCTGGCTAGGAGGAGGAAGACAGGCAGCCACAGAGGCAAGCATGCCTTTAACCCCTTGGAGCCAGGCTTTGTCTGATGGTAAAGGGAGAGGTGACTCCTGCCTCCGGACCTGTCAGAGGTCAACAGCACTGAGTTTGTGGATGTTTCTGCAGAGTGCCAGGCCACTACTGGGTATGATGATGATTGCCTATGCCAGCGGCTTTTAAAGGTGCTCTCTGTATGTAGCTAGAAAGAAGGGAAGGTCCCTGTCACCAACTGCTTGTGACAGTGGAGGTGGCAGGAAGGCAGGACAGGGTTGGGGTGAATCCTAGCAGCCTTCCTAAAGGACAGGGGTTTCAAGGTGAGTCTTTTTTGGGGGGAGGGGGAGTGCTGGGGATTGAGCGCAGGGCCTTGTGCATGCAAGGCAAGTGCTCTACCAACTGAGCTACATCCCAACCCATCAGATGAGTCTTAAGAGAGATTCTGAGAGCTGGCAAAGATCCAGCACCTGAGCCAAAGCAAAGGTGCACTGGGGACCAATAAGTGGGCTTGGGGGAAGGACCAGCGCTGGATGAGGAGGGAGGGACATTAAGCCTGGGGAGGTGCTGGAAGCCCACAGCATCAGGCTGCAAACTGGCAAAGCTGGACTGTGGGGAAAGGAGATTCACGCCCAGTCAGCAAAGAAGGAGATGGGGAGGGAGGAGGCCCAGGGGGAGTGACTGGGTACCAGGTCAGGCTCCATTAACTTGCTTGTTGTGTTCAAGAGGAGTGACATCCCCGAGCCCATGCAGGTGTCACCTGTCCTTGGCAGCAGCGGGCCTTGATGAATGGTATTCATTCCCTGGTGACTTGTACTGGGTGCCCCCACCCCCAGCCCAGCCTGCCCGGCTTTGTAGCATGCAATCCATCACCCTCCAAACAGCCTCTGGTAACGGGCCATTTGTCTTCTGATGCCGAGACCTACCCAGAGCGATGGGCATTGGTAGAGACAGATGGTGAGGGTGGGGCCAAGGGGCCGGGACAGATGGATGGGCGTCTGGCTGGGGCAGCTGGCACTGAGCCAGGACTTTTGTGGGGGGGCTCTCACATGCTTCATGCCAGGAGCAGGGAGAGGCTGGTCCCCAGGGCTGAGGCCCATCATGTGGCATATCACAGACTTGGCAAACTTAAAATCATGGCATGAGGACGACCATGCCAGGAAGTGATAGAATTGCCAACTAACAACATCACAGACAAATGGAATCAGAGTTGACGAGGACCTGGGGTCATCAGTTCCCATTTCTTTCTTAAGGAAGTGAATGATAGTAATTACTTAGTGCCCACTCTGTGTTTGTTGGATATGATTCAAAGTGCTTCATATCATCCAGTATCACAAAAATATAGCCAGGAAGAATTTTTACCTGCAAGAGGAAACTGAGGCACTGAGGGATTGAACAACTTGCCTGAAAACACACAGTTACTAAGCACTGACAGCGAGATTTGAGCCAAATGGGTCTGATTTCAGACTTAACTACCAGTATCACATTATGTGGCCACTCAGTGATCCATGGTGCTCAGAGTCCAGTGTAGTCAGCCATCTGGGGGTACAGGGCCACCACTGAAGTTTCCCATACTAATACTGGATTTGCGCATGGCCCCAGTTTTTTCTTAACATCTACTATATGCCTGGCACTACACAGAGAGAAGAGTGTGCAAACCCCACCAGGCCAGGAGGGTCTGTGGCATCTTTCTTCTCTGGCCAACCAAGAAGGAGGCAGCTCAACCATTAGGTGGCCAAGTAAAGACCAGGGCTCTGACTGCCCTCTGCTGCCCTCTGTATGCTGTGCCACCCTGGCAGACAGATGTTCTTCCCACTCATCCCAGAGGTACATTCTTCTGAATGTGTTTCAGAGGTTGCTCTAGGGCCCCTGGCAGCTGCCACTCAAGGCAGCCTTTAAATTCAGCCTCCCCTGGAGTTAAGCCAGACAAAGGGATGGGCTTCCCACCTGCCAGGATGCTGCCAAGAACCCCTGCATCTTGTCCAGAAGCCCTGATGGGAGACAGGAGTCAGGTTCCAATTTCCTTCTGAAATTAGAGCACAGTTGGACCCTAAGCCTAATGGGAAGGGAACTGCAAAAGAAACTAGGGCCCAGTTGCGCACAAGCCACCTTCAAAAGGTCTCTATTCTTATGTGAATGAGGGTGTGAGCCACCCAGTAATAAGGAGGTCAACACCTTAGGTACAATAAGCACCCTCCTGCCTCAGGGCTTTGTACTTCCTGCTCCCTCTGCCTAGAGCATACTGTCCCAGCTATGCTCCTTCCCTCGCTTCCTTTAGGTTTGCAATTAAGTGCTATTATTTTATAAAAATGCTAAATTAAAACAGCACTGTCAGTCTTTATCTCCCTATAGTGCTTAGTTTTACTTCATAGTATTTCTCACTGGTTAACATATATGTTTGTTTGCTTATTGTCTCCCCCCAAGTGGGATGCAAGTACCATGCCGGCAGGGCATTTATTTTATTCATTACTTTACCTCTGGTCCTTGTTATTTTTTAGGTGTTACCTAAGTGCTTCTTGAATAAAGAGCAGTCATTCTCTTCTGTCTGTGCCTTAACTGACCAGGAGCTGCCGGAGGAGTTGACTCCTAACTGCAGCTCACCTTTGCGCTGTGGCTGGCCAATGGGCTCAGCTAGTGGCAAGGCTGGCTTACTCTGAATCAAACTGCTCCTCATCCCAGAACTGTGACGTCCAGGTGTAAGAATAACCCCAGGAGGGTAGAAGAGGCTGGACATTTGTGACAATGGGACCTGGAGGGGATGTTGGCCCAAGAATCCAAGTCCAGCAGCCCTGAAGGTCCTTATTATGGTCACCAAGCTGTGACATGGAGACTTCCTTCCTGCCTTCTCCCTTGCCAGCTGGTAGATGGACACCCTCCCTATCTTCTGAAATTATCTGTCTTCCTGGCTTTCCCTCTGCCCCTTCCTCTCTTATCCTTAGTGTCTTTTTTTTTAACTCTCTTCCCCTCTTTTCTCTCTCCCCTCCCTTTCCCTCTCTACCTGACTTGGTTTCTTCCCTCCCACCCCTCTTTTCTCCCCCTCAAAGAGTGGCTAGGTAGATTGAAGGAATGGCCTGAATTGCCTAAGGTAAAGCGCCCTTCACAGTGCCTGGTATACAGTAGTGTTAAACAAATGTTGTTGGTTCCCCTGCCCCGAGTCCTGTACACCAGTCCCCTAAGGGACACCCCCCACCCCGCTCTCGTCCTTCCCGGATGCGGTGTCCGCAGGGCGGTGAGCTGAGATCTTGTATGTGCCACTTGTGGGACTGCGCCCGGGAACACAGTGCTGGAGGCCCTCTCTTGCTGCCTCCTCCCTGCCTTTGACCTCCGGGTCCCCTTTCCATCGTCCACTTTTCCTTTACTCCCTGTTCTCTCGCTGCCTCTGCCTCCTCTTGTACTTCAAAACCACAGGCCAAACTCCTAGCGCAAGTTCAGCGGCTCTTTCCACAGCTCTGCCGCAAAGCCCCGCCCACCTGACTGACCACGCCCCTCCGAGGACCACGCCCACCCATCTTTGAGTCCCAGACAGGCGTGCTGGTCTGACTCTGGAGCAAGGGACGTCTTTGTCGCCTGCCCCTTGCATTTGGCTTCTCTTCTTCGCCCCTGCAGCCTTCCTTCCTCTCTTCCTGCCTCGCACATAGATTTCTACTCCATCCAGGATTTTCTGGGCTCTTAATGCAAAGGCCCCAGGCGCCACTTCCGTGCAGTATCCGTACAGTCTACTTCGAGCGACTGGAGGCGCGGGCTGGGACCCGAGGGCAGCCCCAGGGAAGGCAGAGTCTTCTCTGAGAGAATGTGCGTTAGGCATGTTCCAGACACCAGGGCTTTGCAGAGTGCTGCCTTCCTCACTCCCCCACTGCTCTGCGATGCCATCAGGAGGCTCAGCTGCAAAATAGCACCCTCCTGGCTCACCCCAGCACCTGGCCTGCCCCAGCTCCAGCCCCTCCAGTCCAGATTTCTTTCTTTTAATTAAGCCACTGGTCTTGAGGTCTCTGCCCCCTGAGCCCTGATTTGCACAAATGCCCCATGAGTAGCTTTGATCAGAAGGAAAAGCCAGCATTTGGTACCCATGCAGCTCCGCACTGCCCTGATCCAGCAGGGAGAGGAAGCCAATTTAGCCCACTGCTGTTTCCTGAGATTGGAGACAGGCTAATTTGGGGAGGAAATGGCAGACAGGCCAGCCAGGGCTTGGCAGCTGCTGATGCCCAGTACCAAAGAGGCTGTCCCCTACCTGTATGGATCATGGCTCCCTGGCTTGTCTGTACATTTTGTGCCAGTTCCAAGTTATTAACCCTTTCTGCCATGATGGGACAATGGGTCTCAGCAGGACTGGTGAACCAACCTCATGCCCAGAGGGGTATAAAGGCAGAGAAAGAGGGGAAGCACCAGGGGGGATGCCAGGACGATGCAGGGGTGCTTAGCTCCCACCCTGGAGACTACTTCCCTCTACCCTCCAGAAGTGTCACTGAGGCCTCAACTCTACCCCAACACACACACACACACACACACACACACAATGTCTCTCCTTTTTCCCCAACCCCCCCCAAATTTCTTTATCAGAGGAAAATATTAATGTTTGAAGGGGCCTTTAATAATCTTTTTCTAGTTCAACTGTTTATGAGTCTTCAGAATCACAGACCCCATCGAGCATCTAATGATAGCCGTAGCACCCTTTCTCCATTAGAACGTGTATACGCCAAAGTTTTCATTATATTCTAGATCTCTATGAACCCCTGAGATTCCCAATGGATGGAGATTAAGGATTTCTGATCTCAAGCCGGGGGTGTAGCTCAGTGGTAGAATTCTTGCCTAGAATGTGTGAGCCCCTGGGTTCAAGCCCCAGGACTGAAAAAAACTGATCTGATCCAACCACTTCATTTTATTCTAGAAGAAAACACTAAGGCCCAGAGAGATTTGCCTATGGTCATGGAGCAAATTAGTGGCAAAGCCCATTCTGAGCCATGGGCCCAGACTCCCAGTTCAGTGCCCTGAAGGTGTCCCCTCCCTTTTCTCCACATGGGCCCAGGTCCCAGTGCAGACCAGAGCACAGAAACCAGGAGCTCAGTAAGTGCGGCTGTCAGACCAGCTGGTCGACCTGGCTGTGCTGCATCTTCCCTGCAGGGTTAGGGCAGATGTGGTTTGGTTCCAGAAATACATGAGGAGCCTGGGTCAGGAGTTGACTGGACCTGTTCCAGAGTGTTCCTGTGAAGTTTTGGAGCTCTAGTCTGTTACCAAGGGTGGGGTCAAAAGATGTGTCCCCAAGAACAGGAGACCTGAAACACACCCAGCCATCTTCCAAATGCCAACCAGGACCTTAGATTTCAACTCTACTTCCAGCCATCTCTGTTTCTCCTCTGCTCTAGAACTCATGCTGGCTCCAGACTCCTTCCCCGGGTGTCTCCTCTCATAGACAGGCTCATTTCTGCACCCGGGGCTGTTGATTTTGTCCTGTCTCTCTGTGATTGGGAGCAAGTGGGGGGAGGGGAAGGGCTGTGGAGTGTCTTCTGCCTGGAGAAGGGATCCTGCTCTGCTCACCAGCCATCTCTGTCCCCAGGGCTGCAGTGCAACGCCTCCGTGGACCTCATTGGTACTTGCTGGCCCCAGAGCCCTGCAGGGCAGTTGGTGGTGCGGCCCTGCCCTGCCTTTTTCTACGGTGTCCGCTACAACACCACAAGTAAGAAGAAGGTAGTGGGTGGAGCATCTGCTGGGGTGGGGTGGCGTGGGAAGAGCTTGAAAGTGAGGAAATAACAAGCTACAGCCATACTAATAATACCTTTTGAGGGTACCACCACCACTGCAAAGCCCACTCTGTGCTGACTCTCACAATACCAGGCAGCACCACCTGGCATAAAGCTAAGCCTTCGAAGCTCAGAGAGGTTAGGGAACTTGCCCAAGGAATGCCAGCTGGTAAGGGGTAAAGTTGAAATGTCTGTGTGACATTTTCTCCTATAGTTGGCCATCTTTGGATTAGTCTATTGAGACCCACAGCAACCCCATGAGGTAAGGCAGGGATCTTTCGAAGAGCCCCAACTTTGCAGATGATAGCTCAGGGCCCTCCAACCAGGACATGGGGCAGGGGCTTCACTGCCTCCCAGGGGTGCAGTGGGGCAGGACTGACCCAGGGCTGTGCAGATACTTGATCCCCTGTAAACACCGCGCTCCCCTGAGGCCCCACACATTTGCGCCAGGCTTTGCAGCTCCTTGCTATAGCACCTGCCACCCGCAGAATTAATTTGCTCTCTCCTGTCAATGACTCAGATCCCTGCATATGGAGAGAAGAACAGCTGCAGACCAGGGGCCCTGACTCACCCGAGAGAAGCTGGGGATGGGGTTCCCTGCCTTGGCCTTTGGGTCCAGTAGGCCTGAGCCCAGAGCCCCAAGAGTATGCCAAAGGCGACTGCAGATGCTAGTGGTCCACTCTAAGACTTGTTGCATGATCGCAGCTCATATTTTTCCCTCTGCTGGGGAAGATTCCCCTCTGAGGATTGAGGGGGCTGGATGACCTGGTTTCTAAGGCTTCTTCCAGCTTGAAGCCCTCCTGCCCCTTTTTCCTTTACAAGACAGAATTAAATTTGGGGGCTATGCCAAGGAGGCGTGGGAGGACTGGGAGGGTGACTGTGACCCTCTCCCGGGGGCTGCTAGGGCAGAACAGGAGGCTGGAACAGCCCTTCCAAGCCTCTGTGTTCATCTGTAACCATGTGCTGGCTATGGGAGGGATCAGGGAGGAGAAGAAGGACTGGGAGGAATGTGGGGACTAAGGAGAGCAGACCCAGGTAGGAGAAGAGGAGCAGGGCCTAGGAGGCCAAGGAAGCCAAAGAGGAGAGTTTGCATCGCAGTGGGCCAACCTCCAATTTAGGAGGGCTCATTTTGAATAGTGAGATTGAGGCACAGAGAGATTAATAACCTGCTCGAGGTTAGAAAGCTTGGAGGCAGAGTCAGGCCCAGAGAGCCAGAGCCTGCCCAGTGCTCCGCGTACCATGCTGAGATCTTCAGGAGCTCCTGGGACAGCTGCAGTTCCGAAGTTGGCATACTGGCACATCTGGCCTCCCCTACAGCAACACCAGAACCTGCTGGTCCCAGCCTCTCTGATCTCCAACCGTAGTTCTGAATCTGAACCTGTTGCCCTCACTTGGAATGCACCTTCTGTGGCTCCCGTTGCCCCCGAAGTTGAGTCCCTCCTCCTGCGTGGGCCTGCGAGCTCTTGCAGACATGGTCCTGCTTATTTTTGCACCCAGTCCTGGCTGCTCCCCATAAGCACTCTATACTCTTGTCCCCCAGGGTTACTTTACATGCCCCAAATAATCACCGTTAGGCCTTAGTGCTGGGCAAGTGCTACTCAATTTGCTGGCCCTGCCTTCAGTGGAAACCAGGAATCCTGGGTTCCAGTGCCAGCCCATCTGTCCCTCTGCCCTGGTCCTCTCTGGGCCTTGGTTTCTCTACCTGCAGGATGGGGTAGAGAAAGGCTCCTTGCTTTTCCTTCTGTGACTCCAGGAAAGAAGCAGGGGCCCCTTGATGTGGGGGACATTTCCGGGCAGGGCTGGAAGATCCCCTTTGCAGGTTGTCCCAGTGCCAGATGATGAGGAATGTGCCTGCCTGTGCCATCAGGAGGAGTGGAACCAGAGCTGCTCCTAATCATTAGGCACTAATTAATTCATTTACTGATGAGGTGTTGCCAGGATTTCTAGGCTTCTCCTTAATGCCCTCCCTCCTGCTCATCGGATCTTCAAAGGGATGGGAAACATTTCCAAAAATATCCATTTTCCCGTGATTCTTTGGGAGGACTGCTCAGCACAGCAATTAAAGACAAGGAGGTCGCATCCTCCCTGGCAACGGCACCCAGCGGGTGGGGCCTGTTTTCCTTCGGGGTCACCTCCTCTCTCCAGGTCAAAGCCTGCTGCCTAGGATGGCCCGGCCCAGAGAGGGATTCCACATGCCCCACCCCCTGTGTGGGGTGCCTTCCCATTAGCTCCACCAGCACCTCCTTTGATCAGGACAAGTGGCACATTCTGAATGTTATATAAGGTAATATAAATATTGCTCCAAGACAATAATAATAAACATCACAGCGATACCATATGTCAGGCACGGTTCTAAGTAAAACCCTGCACCAGTGAGGTGGAAGTCATGAATAGGACGGCTCCATCTCATGAATAAGGACACTGAGAGATTGAGTGACTGGCCTAAGGTCACACAGCCAGTGGGGGTGACTCCAGGGTCTGCAGGAAGCCTGCCTGGGTGGAGGGCTCAGCTCTGAACACTCTTTCATGCTGCCTCTCTTAAGGCAAAAACTGCATGCACAACCCCCTGCCCCCGCGCCCTTCCCACCAGGTCTCTGCCCCCAAGCCCCTCTCTTTGCAGACATTCCAGAGCAGCCTCTGGTCCCAGGCAGTTCATGTCCATTGTAGAGATACTGCATTCCCTTAGTTCCTGGCTTCCCAGTCCCCAAAGAACTTTCAGAGCACCCCATCATGGTGCCCTCTGCCCTGGGGGAGCTTAGCCCTCCTTTAGCAATTAGGAGAGCCCTGCCGCCTCATTGTCATTTCTGCCCAGGGCTGGGCACTGCACCAGACCAAGGTCCACTCACAGAGAGGCTGGGCAGAGCTTTACAAATCCACCGAACCCCATTTCCCTTCCAGTTCCGCGCAGCCAGAGCGCTACTTGGGCTAGAAAGGAGGCCACCGCCTTTCAGTCCAGGAGGCCAGGTTGAGGCTCCCTCTCTTGGGCTCAGCATCAACTTTCCTGCCCCACCCCCCAGCATCTCCTTCTGGTCCTGATGCTGCCAGCAGAGAGGCAGCTCCAGGCTAATGGTCCCATGGGAACCGTTGGAGCAGCTCCCTTTTATAAATGAGGAGAGGGCTCTGGCTTCCTCCCAGAGCTCTGTCCCTATGGGTTTCCAAGCCCAAGGACCAGAACTCAGCAGCTTCCCCAGTCCTCCTCCAGCTCTGTGGGTCAGTGAGAGCCGCAGAGAGGCCTGCAGAGGCCAGCAGAGATGGCTCAGGGCTCATTCTCTTTTGCAGTCAGTGAATTAAGTCAAGGAAACAGGATAAAGCTACTGATGCCAGAGAGGGATCTGGGGTGGCACAGGAAAGCCTCACCAGCAGAGGAGGCAAGACAGAACTTAGAACCCTTCTGTCCCTTCCCTTCTGAATTTATGACCCTGGTGTCCAGGGGGAGGGGGTCAGGTAGAAAGCCCAGTAAAAGGGACCCTTTAGGCAGCTCTGTCCATCCCAGAGCTCCAAAGCCAGGCAGCAGCCCTTAGGGTTTCTTGGAAGGTGACAGTTTGGGGCTCAGTTCTGGCTGATGGCTGCACAAACACCCACCCTTCCCAGACCATGCTCCTGCCTTCTTTCCCAAGTGCCGCAGGCCAGGCCAGGAGCAGTTGTAGCAGGTTCTAGTGCAGTAAGATCACTACCAAGCAAGACTCACCCGGTCACCTGGCATTTTCTGTCCAAGAATCCTTCCCCCCATGTTCCTACCACATGACCCTCCAAAATAAAGCCTGCTTTGGGGCAATGCCACCAGGGGACCTTCCTCGAGACCTTCCCAGTGAGCCCCCACCCCACATGAAACCCTGTCACACAAGAACCACCCTTGGAAACCTCCACCACCCACAGTCCTACAAGGAACCATGTCATTTAAATCCACTTGAGCTGTCACCACATACCTTCCCCCAGATCCTGCCCAGCTGTGTGAGCACTGACTCAGGGACCTCATCCTCCTTTTCTGCTGTGAACCCAAATGGGAGCATCTCAGAAGAGCACCCGCCATGGAATCTGCCACCTTATCAGGGCCTAGAGGGAGGCACCCAAGGGGTAGCCATGCTTGTTCACAGGCCAGTTCTGTGGCAAGTTCACGTCAGCTTAGGGGCAGAGCCGTGTCACCCAGAGGCAGTGGCTGCTGTAGCCCTGTGGGAGATGAGTGGATGGGCAGGAAATGGGATGATAAGAAAGGCTTCCATCCAGAGGCCCAGTGCTGGCCCAGATGAATGGATGGACAGACAGACAGACAGATGCCAAGCTATCACAGCTCTCTTCTTTTTCCAGACAGTGGCTACCGGGAGTGCCTGGCCAATGGCAGCTGGGCGGCACGTGTGAATTACTCTGAGTGCCAGGAGATCCTCAGTGAGGAGGTGAGCTGAGCTGGGCAGGCTGCCACCCAAGGGGTCGGCCAGGAACCCCAGCGTGAGCTGGATGCGAAGTGGCCAGCTGGGGCCTGGGGGGCAGAGGTGATGTCAAGGCCCTGCCCCAGGGAACATGACCGGCAGCTGCTAGGCAAGCTATACAGGGACAAGTAGGGTCCTGGTTCCTTCCCCCTCCCCCCGTGCCCACTGGAGGCTGCCTGCTGGGGGTGTAGTTAGTTCAGACTACAGACATGGTTGTGGGGTTCGCACGCATTTCTACCCCACACACCTGAGCAACACCAAGGTCCATGAGGACTGTCAGAACCAGACATGGAAGTAGGGATAGTGGTGCCATTTTAAAAATCCCCGGAGATCCTTTTAAAAATTTAAGTGTTTTGAGTAGATATTGCTTACACATAATACAAAATTCAAAAAGTACAGATGGGAATACAGTGAAAAGTCTCCCTCCCACCTCTGTCCCCAGCCAGTGGATTCCCTCCCCAGAGACAGCCGATTTGCCACTTTCTTGAGTGTTGTTCTGCACGTACAAGGAATTACGTGTGCGTGTACTTTTTTGGTTTTTACCCAAATGTCACATATCATACATGTTCCTTGACACCTTGCTTTTTTCATGTAGCCATCTATCCTGGAGACCCTTCCATGTCATTACAAAAGAGCATTTTCATTCTTTTTACATTTGCACATGCCCCATGGTCCATCTATGCCATAACTTACTGAACCGACCTTTATTCTCAGTCTTTGGTCCTTACAAACAGTACTGCCATGAATTCTCTCTTCCGGTGACATTTGGCAGAGGCACGAACGTCTCCATCCAGTGTTTCTGCTACCTCCGTCCCCCTCCACCCTGTCCCTCTGTCTCTACTCCCTTTATCCACAAGTGCTGAGGGAGACGGGGGTCATGGGCTGGAAGAAATAGAAAATGTAACCGAAAAGCAAAGTGAGCAGAAAGCAAATGGCAGAAGGGAAGCCATCCCAAGCCACCAGGGCCCCTGGCTCCTGGAGCGAGGAAGAGGCTGGTCTAGGCAGTCTTGAGGATTTCATTGCCTTCAAGATCTGAGTTGGAAAGGACCCTGGAGACCTTCCATCCCATCCTGAGTTTCCCAGCCCTTCCTGGTGGTAAGAAATCACACAAGAGCACTTGTTAGCCGCAGAGCTACGCCGAGCACCCAGTAGCTCAAGGTGCCCAGGAGGATCTGGGAATTGGTATTTTTAACAAGTGCCCCAGGGGAGCCTGCTGATGGGGCCAAAGTGGGAAACCTGGATCTGGTCCAACACCTTCACTTCACAGAAGGGGAGACTGAGGTCAGGGAAGTGGAGAGGCTTGCACAAGGTCACGTAGCCAGAGCCTGGAACCCGGGGCTTCGGAGTCCAGGTACCTGAATGAAGCAAGGTGGTTGTGGAGAGGACATCTTCCCCCCCGCCCCCAGCCCTGAGCACTCTCATAAGCCCCTCCCGGTTCCTTGAGCTGCTCAGCAATCTCCTTCCAGAAGTTGCAAAGGCAGGTCACTGCTTAGCCTAAATAATGACCAGCTCTTTCACAGTACTGCTCTGGCAGGGCGGCGGAGTTCCTTGGGGTGCAGAATGAGGGGTTTCCTGCCATCTCAGATTTCACAGGTCAGACCTGGGCTGGGCTGGCTTGGCCCAGCATCCCTACTGTCACACCTGAGCACAGAACATCCTGACTGTCAGCCGACCTGGGTGGTCCTGGGGCTGGGGAAGGAGCACCCTCCTGGACTGGAGGAGGGGTATGGGGTCCAGATTAGGAAAGTTGACCAGAGGAGATGGCCTTGGGTGGGTGGTGGGGTGGCCAAGAACCACTCAGAGGGATGGAAAACGCTCCCTGGCACACAATAGAGGAGATGAGACAGAAGGAACGGGGCTTGGGCTCAGAAAAGCAGATCCGTGCTGTGGTGGCTCTTGAGACCATTGTTCCTGCCCAGTGAGGGTGGCCGTGGGGGAGGTGCAGCTGGGATAGCATCTGTCTCGCAGGACAGATCTTCATCGCACCCACCTGAGGTCTGAGAGCCCTGCTGGATCTGCCATGGCAGAAGTCTCCAGCTGCCCCAGACATCTCCAGCTGTCCCACCATCGGACAGAGGGGCAGACAGTTGTGCCTTTCTTGGACATTGTCAAAGCTGCAGTAACCAGAGTTGTTCTCCTACCCCACCCCCGCATCTGAGCCTCCTGATTGTCAGGGTGAGGTCTTCAGGGTTCCCCGTCTCTCCTGCTCTAACTTAAGACCCTTCCTTCTAGTTGGCTGATGGAGGACACTCAGCAGCCCGTTTCCCCCCAGCTCTCTTCAGAGACTCCAGGGCAGGAGGTTGGTTGCCTCAGTCCTCCCTTCTCCATGTCCTGGAGGTCCCACCTCTGCCTGGGACCTAGGACTCTCCCTCTCTCCACCAGCAGGTTAGGCCAGAAAGGAGGAGAGCATCATTTCTCATGAGCACCCCCACTTTGGCAATATAGTGGGAACAGCATGGCCTTTGGGGGCAGACAATTTGGGGTTTGGAATCTGCTTCCAATGTTGCGTGTGATCTTTTATTTTTTTTTTTTTTTTATTTTTGATACTGGAGATTTAACCCAGAGGCACTTTACCTCTAAGCTATATCCCCAGCCCTTTTTTTTTTTTTTTTTTTTTTTAATTCGAGGTGAGGTCTCACTAAGGTGCTGAGGCCGGCCTCAAACTTGGGATCCTCTTGTCTCAGCTGGAATTACAGGTCATTGTGTGTGATCTTGAGCAAGTGGCTTCACCTTAGTCCCCTACAAGGGCTGAGAATAATTCAGTGGCTGTCCCCTGGAGATTAGGAGGGTGCTGTCTTGGCCTATGGAGGGTACCCACTCACCTGCTACCTCTCTGCCTCTCACCACCGGGGAGATCAGAGGAGGTGGTGGTGTACACAGGAAGGGATGAGAAAACCGTGAGTAGCAGGGACACCCTTTCTCTGTCTTGGTGGAACTGGCCTGCTTGCTTAGCTACTCTGGAATCAATTAATTTAATTAGTGAAAACACCATCCCTTCTGAGCCCCTCCAGATGTTGATAGGCTCCTTCTCCTCCCAAGAGGCTTAGCCCCTCCCTCTTGGAGCTGCAAAGAGAAAGTTTCCAATTGGGTGAGTGGCAGGCTGGGCTAAGCCCTAATGAAGTACCAGCGCCCCGGGGTGGAGCAAGTCTGTGAAATGGGACACCCAGAGTCCAGGCGCCCACAGCCAGGACCACCATGGGACAGGTCCCTGATTGGAAAGCCTGATTCATGTGTGGCCCAGCCAGGGGTCGGCAGCAAGTCCCCAGCACCACTCTGCACCAGTTCCCAGTATCAGTCCCCCCTACACACAACTGTGACCTCTACTGTGTCCTTCCCCCCTGTCCCCAACTCTCTCCTGCACCCTTGAATGCACTCAGTGCCCTCCCTTATGCTCTGCTGAGCACATGGAATCTGACCCTCGTGCACATCCTGGAAGGACAGGACTTGAGGACAGTAAAGGTACTTACTCTGGGGATCTGGGGATCTGGGCCAGGACAAGGGTTTCTGAAACATGGTGCTTAGGAACCACGTGGGCTTCTTGCTAAAATGAAGATTCCAATTCTGACCATCTGGAGCGAGGCTCAAACTCCACTCTTCTCAAGACTTCTGCAAGCTCCTGGATGCTGATGTCGCTGGTTCAGGGACCATGCTTTGCAGAGCCACGGATTGGGAATCTGCTAGCAAGATCAGGGGAGCAGTGCAGGAAGCCCAGGTGGAGAGGAAGAGACAATGTGGGTGGGCAGAGATGAAGAGATGAGGCCAGGGTGAGTGGAGGGAGCGTGGAATCCTCCTTGCTGCCATCCGGTCAGGCATAGGGACCGGTCTGACACCACCACCATTTTGGACTCGATAGTGTCTTGGAGACTCTGCTCAAAATCAAACAAGCAGTAATTGCTTGTGAGATTCTGGTCATGGAGGGCATAGCACAGTGGTCTCTGCCCAGTGCCCCTCTGTGTCACCTGCCTCAGGGAACCTGCTATTCTTAGGTATGCAAACTGGATGCGACAGAGTGCTGGTCAGCCCCCTGTGGTTGGCTTTTCCCATGTCCTTTGGACATCCAGCTGCTTCTGCAGTTCTTGGTGGCTGTCCCTGAAGCAGTCACTGTGTCTGGGTGTCCCTGGTCATCTCTTGGAGGGTCATTGGCTGTCCCTTGGGATGTTGCTGGTTATTCTCCTCAGGTGTCATTCAGGTGTCATTGGCCACCTCTCAGGGTATCACTGGCTTTTTCTTGGGGGAGGGTCACTAGCCATCTCTCAGGGTGTTGTTGAGTGTCTCTCAAGGAGCAGTCAGCTCAGGACCGTGCTGGCCAAATTTCTTGTTGGTGGTGGAAATTTCTAGGTGTCTCTGGCTGTTCTGTCCGTGTGTCAACTGGAAAGATTGGTCTCTCAGAGTGTTTGCGACTGTCTTAGTCTGTTTTGTGCTCCTGAGACACATACCCGAGACTGGGTAGTGTATAATGAACAGAAATGTCATGGTTCTGGAAGCTGGGAGATCCAGATGGGGGACTGGCACCTTTAAAGGCCTTCTAGCTGCATCATCTCCTGATGGGAGGGCAAAGAGGGTAGAGGAAGCAGGTGGGGCCCACACTCGCCCCTTGTAGGAAGCACCCATTCCCACGATGACAGCAGCAACCCATTCACGAGGGTGATGCCCTCAGCTCCTGACACCTCTGATAGGTCCCACCTCAAACCCCTCTGTCCTGGGGCTCAAGTTCCCAACCCATGAACTTTGTGGGACACATCCATATCTCAACAGTGGTCCTCTGTCGAGTATCTCTGGCCCTCTCTTAGTGACACTGCTGTCCCTCTAGCCATCTTCTCCAGCTGTTTCTCACTTGTATCAGGCTAGAGGTGGCTTGAACTCAGCCAGACACATCTCAGGAAGTCACATGGAACCTCTGTCCCCCTGGAATGGTCCCTGTTATCACTTTTCAGCCCGCTTGAAGAACACTCGGGAGCTCCCGCGCCCGCTGCAAAAGCCCTCAGAGGATTCTGGGCCCAGCATGAAGGAGAGCTCCCCAGACAGCACCTCGGTTGTCCATCCCTGCTTGTCCCCCAAGAAATGCACAAAGTCAGGTTTAAATTGCTGGCTGAGTAGCTTGGGCCGGTCATCCAGTCTCTTCGATGGGAAAACAAGGATGCAATGACCAGTCTCTGAGTCCAGTTGTGAGAAAGAAAAGCAATGACATTGGAGAGGTGCCTGGCTCAGTGCTCAGCATCCAGTAGGTGCTTAATAAATGACTCCTCCCTACCCCAAACCAAACAATCTAGGCCTGCCCTGATGGGCAGAGGCAGGGCTCCTAACAGATGGGCTCCCTGTGACTCTGCTCACTTGTCCCACCTGGGCCTTGTGAGTGAAGCCAGGATGTCCTGCTGTTCGTGGCTCTGCAGATGTTGTCATTACCCAGGGGCTTCTCAGCATGGATTTGTGGAAATTTTAATAAAAGGAAATTAAGTCCCAGCTGCAGACAGGCTCTGATGTGTGTGTGTATTCTGGAGCCTCAGGGTTGTGGCATCTGCCAGAGGCGCTTAGAGACCTCTGCATCTGCAGTGGTGGCTCAGGCCCCCTCTTTGTCCCCACCTTGTCCCTCTGTCTCTCCTGCCCTGCCTCCACGTACACGTCCATGGGTCCCAGCCCTTTTGAGGCTGGAGTTGCTAATGTGATTTCGTGGCATGTCCTTGAAAACCTCTACCCTAAAAACAAGTTCCTTCCTGGCCCCGTGAGCTCCACGGGAGGATGTCTCTTTGGAAGGGGTGCCGAGGGAGGGGAAGCGTGGGCGGGAGGGCATGGCCCCTCTGGGATGCCTGCTAGGTGTCCCTTCTTGTGTGTGTTTGGGCCTCGGTTTCTTCATCTGGAGAATGGGTGGGGCTGCTGCCTTGGAGCAGCTCTGACATCCGTGGATCCTGTACTTCTGACAGGAAAGTCCGTGAAGAGCCAGGAGCTCTGCGGTGCTCTGAAAGGCTGAGCAGGGCCTCTGCCAGCCTGTCCTTTCTCGGGTTTGCATATGGCCAGTTCCTGTGTGTCTTAATCCCCTAGCCCCACCCCAGACCAGCAAAGGGTAAAGGAGGGGGATGCCAGCAGGGACCCTCTCTCCAAGCCGCCTGCTTCCGTCTCCCCTGTTCCTTCCTCATAATCATGGAGCCCAGCTGTGTGCCAGGCTCTGGGTTTCTAGGCCCTACATTCCTGGGACCCAGAAAAGGGTGAGTGGGGGCTGTGCCCTCAGCAGGGCAGAGAGTGAGCCCTGGGCACCAGCCAGTCCCTCGTTGTAGGGCGGGAACCTGTTCATAGTCTTAGCCCCTTGATCTGCATGCGCAGGTATGAGGCAGTTTGGAGGTTGGAGTGGGGCGACCTGGAGGGAGTCCACGTACTTCTGGGGCTCTTTCTATAAAAGAAGTTACAGGTGCCCCTCTGACCCTTCCCTTGGGGTCACCTTGAGGGTCTGAGAACATAACAGACATGAAACCCCTCTGTGACTGCTAAGACTTCCTGTTCTTGGAGCTTAAGATTACTGGAAGGATGGGGGCAGTAGTTTCCTTCTGTATGTTAAATTAATTAAAAAATAAAATTAGGGAATTTGAGAGATCCCGTTCACTTTGAGAAGCCCTGGGCCAGGGAGAGGGAAGGCCCTAGGAAGGGAGCCAAGGAACCTAGACAGGTTTCCTTGGTTGCTAACGATTCTGATCCACAGTGCTCTCACCCCTCTCCTGGCAAATAAGAGCTGGCCGCAGCTACAGAGAGACTTAGGAGTGACCAGGAAGATGGTGACACAATACAAAAATGGGTGGAGGAAAGAGGTCTTGGAGAGCTGAGGTCTCTGCACCCACCAGGGCCACCAGGTGTTAGGACAAGATGGCAGCGTGGACAGGTGTGAGCTTGGAGCTCACTGTGGGCGGCATTCCCGGGGTGTTATGTAGAGATGCCATTTAACCCAGATTTTTCCCAACAGCACAAAGCAGTAGGCAGAGCCTGGGATTCAGGGAAGACTGGCTTCAGCTGGACAGTGCTGCTCCAGAGCAGTGCTCAACACCCAGGAGGGCCTGGGGAGGGGGCACCCCAGCATTTCTGCCCACTCTGTCCCCGCTGCCCTGAGCGCTTTGTCCAGCGGGTGCAGGGGCATGGCTATGCAGGAGCCTCACCTCCGCCCCTCTCTTCTGCTTCAGAAGAAGAGCAAAGTGCACTACCATGTCGCCGTCATCATCAACTACCTGGGCCACTGCATCTCCCTGGTGGCCCTCCTGGTGGCCTTTGTCCTCTTTTTGCGACTCAGGTGAGAAGACCCTGGCACTGCCTGCTGCTGTCCCTGGGTCCTCGAGCAGGGCAGGGGAAGTAGGATGCAGGGCAGCCCTGGGCTTCTGGGAAGGGGGCATTGCCTCTGCCTTCAGTGGGAAGAGGGTGGCATACATGGGGGTCTTGGGGGTCTTGGAGCTTCAGGAAGAGCCTGTCCTGGTGGCCTGTCCCTCTACAGAAACTACTGAAGGGGGCAGTGAGGAGGGACAAAGCCCAGGCTTCCCTGTGTCGCCCACACCTTGGCGGGTCTGTACCCATTTCTGGAGACTGGGCAGGTGGAGCCCTGGAGGTGGGGTGCCAGGAGTGACCTCCCCTCTTTAGTTTCAAATGAGCCACGGCCGTGGAGTGGGGGCAGGTGGGGAGCAGCGGGGGCTTCCTCGGAGGCCTGTCGTATTTGCTGACCCTCTACTCTCAATCCTGAAAGGGCTGGAGTGGAGGGGCACCTGCCAGGGAAAGGGGCACCCACAGTGAGCCCGGTCCACAGAGCATGCCCTGCCCTGCCCAGGAGCTCACGTTTGGGTGGTCACAGTCAGGAAGGGCCCCACAGGGCATGGAAAGAAGCTTGCTGCCTCCTCTCTCTGTGACAGCCAGCCAGCCCACTCTCTCTGAGCCTCAGTTTCCCCAGCCACACATCTGGACTGCCATGAGGCTGGCGGCCTGTCCCTCATTCTCTCTCTCCTCTTGTCATTCTGGTCATCTGCCTGCCCCTGCTGTCCCAGGAGTATCCGGTGCCTGAGAAACATCATCCACTGGAATCTCATCTCGGCCTTCATCCTGCGCAACGCCACGTGGTTTGTGGTCCAGCTCACCATGAGCCCCGAGGTCCACCAGAGCAATGTGGTGTGTCCTGGCAGGGGGAGCCAGCATGGGGACAAGCCCAGGATCAGAGGAGGGGCCCAGGCCAGGCCTCGTGCCCACAGAACAGGAGTGGGATCCTGAGGAGACCCCAGGTCCGGGTGGGGTGCTGTCACTGCCCCCACCCCACTCATCCTCACCTGTCTTTGGGGGGGGGGGCGGTCAGGGCTGGTGCAGGTTGGTGACAGCTGCGTACAACTATTTCCACGTGACCAACTTCTTCTGGATGTTTGGCGAGGGCTGCTACCTGCACACGGCCATTGTGCTCACCTACTCCACCGACCGGCTGCGCAAGTGGATGTTCATCTGCATTGGCTGGGGTGAGCGGGGCGGCCCCCGCCCCAGGCCGGATGCTTCAAGCCCTGCTGCCCCCTCCTCACCTGGAGTCAGGCCAGCGGCCGGGGCCTGGGAGCTGGAGGCCAGGTTGGATGGTGGGGTGTGCACCCTCCTGGGGGGGGGGACAACAGGACCATCATGAAGGTGTGTGAGCTCATGCTCAACCCCTGGTAACCCCACCCCACTCTAGGCCCTGGGCTGCACTGGGGTCCTCCAGACCCAGCATCCCCCCTCCCCAGGTTCCCCTGAAGGGCTCTGTGACTGCCTGTCTCTTCCTCAGGTGTGCCTTTCCCCATCATTGTGGCCTGGGCCATTGGAAAGCTGTACTACGACAATGAGAAGTAAGTCACCTGCCTCCCCTCCCCAAGCCCTGAGGTCCAGGCTCCCAGCCTAGCTCCATCAGACCCTCCCCAAGGACCCTGGGTCATTCTGCCTCCCTGCCAGACCCTGGCTTCTGCATCTATAAAAGCAGAGAGTTGGGGGCTGGATTCAATCCAAGTGTCCCTCCAAGTGCTCTGTCAGAGGTGGCTGGAGAGGCAGCAGCCTCTGGGCTCCTTCATTCCTCTTGCGCTTTAACAAGAACGTCTCTAGAGCCAAGCTTCCCAGGTTCTGAATGTTGGCTCCACCAGTAAACATAGGTATATGACCTTGGAATAATTACTGCTCTGTGCCTCAGTTTCCTCATCTGCAAAATGGGCATCCCACTAACAGTGCCTACCTCAAAGGGTCCTGGTAGGACTAGCATGTGTGATACATAGTAAGCATGTAGAAATAGAGCCTAGCGTGTTAGTGTATGCTATGTTAATGTTTTGATTAACACTTGTTTTAACAAAGATTCCATGGATTTATTGGAGATTGGTCCAGATGGCCTCAGAGGCTCTTTCCAGCTCTAAAGCTTTGGAGACTCTTGTTCCCAGTCACCCTAGAAGGGTGACTTCCGCTGTTGCATGGAGAAAACTAGATAGCTGTGTCTCATGGAGAATCACCTGGAAACTCTAAAAAGCGCTGATTCCTGGGCTGACCACAGAGAGAAGGATGTCGTTGGTCTGAGTTGTGACCTGGGCACCAGGGTTTTTTTTAACTGCTCAGTGGTTCCAATGGGCAGCTAAGATGGAGAAAGAGGCAGAAAAGGCGGGTGGATCAAACTGGTGAGGGGAAGAAGACAGAATTGTTGCCAACAAAGCATTTTCAGGATCCACTGACCATCTGACCAGGCTCCAGGTGCCTCCTGCTGCCCTCGGCCACAGAGGAAGCCAGCACACCCTCCCTTGCTGGGAAAAGGATAAGGAGACTTGGAATGGAGAAGAAAGTGGGTCTCAGTGGCTCTGAAGTTCCACCTGCTGGCCAAATATAGACACTGCAACAGAAAGAATGGGAGTTGGAGACATCAGAAAGAACTAGCAAACCAGAAGACCTGACCCTCCGACAGCTGGGTTTGGCTTGCGTGGTGCTGTTCAAAAACTTGATTTTGTAGCCACCTTTAAAAATCAACAGGTTTCACATAAGATCTCAATTTCTGTTTTATGGGAGCAAGATGAAGTCTAGCCACTGTGGGTCTCTGCCCACAAGGACATAGGGCTTCCAGTTTGTCCCACCCACTCCCTGGAACTTGCTGGAGGGCAACTCAGGAAAATGCAAAGCAATTTTGTCTCTTGCAAACAGGTAGTTCCTGTGAAATTGTCCCCATTAAGGTCATTCATGTTGCAATTTAAATAATTCAGATAGAGCCTGGCACAATGGCACACGCCTGCAATCCCAGCAACTCTGGAGGCTGAGGAAGAAGAAGGATCGCACTTCAAAGCCAGCCTCAGCAATTTAGCCAGGCCCTAAGCAACTTAGAGAGACCCTGTCTCAGGAAATAAAGATGGCTGGGGATGTTGGTTATTTATTAAGTGCCCTTGAGGAATTGAAGTTTTTTAAAAAAAAAATTCAGACAGATTCTAACTGTCAGTGTCTATTTCAATAGCACCATGCTCAGCCACAGCCACCACCAGGGGACCACAAGGAGGAACAGAGGAAGCAGTGCTCTGTTGGGCCCCGGCCTATTCCTGGGCACTCAGTGGTCTTCTCCACCGTCCCTCCCTGCCAGGGTCTGCTATCACTTTCCATCTCAAACAGAGGCTGCTGTCCACACTGCAGGTGGGATAACTGAGGCACTGCAGTCAACTGGCTTGATCTTCTGTCAGGATTGGAATTGGGGCACCCACATCCTGACTGCCAGCCCCAGTCCTGCCCTGGCCAAGCACTACCCTTCCCTGTGCCACTGAAGTGGATCCAGATGACGCCACCCCCCCTTCCTCTGTGACCTTCTAGGTGCTGGTTTGGCAAAAAGCCTGGGGTGTACACCGACTACATCTACCAGGGCCCCATGATCTTGGTCCTGTTGGTAAGAACCTTGGCGGGGGGCTGGACAGGGCACAGTGGGAAGGGGCAGTCAGTACCTGCTGTGGACAGAGAGGACCCTCTGCCCAGAGATGGGGACCACTCAGAGGAGCCCAGGCCAGGACTATGTGGGTGTTAATGAGGGGGAAGGAGAGCAGTGGGGGACATTGAGGCCAGAATTGAGAAGGCTGGGGACCTAAGCTGTCCCCTCCACCCACCACGACATCCTGCACACATCCATGCCCCCCGTCTCCATCCGTGTGCTCAACTTGCAGATCAACTTCATCTTCCTTTTCAACATCGTCCGCATCCTCATGACCAAACTCCGGGCATCCACCACATCTGAGACCATTCAGTACAGGTACCAGTCCCCTCCCCACCCAGGGGCTTCAGAGTGCCAGCCTCTGAGCAGGTCTCTCCTGAGACCTGCCACCTCCCACCCCAGCCAGAGGCCCAGCTCCCTCCTGGACAGGCTGTGACTCTGGGTCCCCAACCCCCTACCCCAGGAAGGCTGTGAAGGCTACTCTGGTGCTGCTGCCCCTCCTGGGGATCACCTACATGCTCTTCTTTGTCAACCCCGGGGAGGACGAGGTCTCTCGGGTCGTCTTCATCTACTTCAACTCCTTCCTGGAATCCTTCCAGGTACGGGCCCTCCCCTCGCCCCAGCGCTGGAGGGCCCTCAGCGGCACCTGCTCCGGTGGGGATTCTCCTGGGAGGAGGGGCAGAGCTGGGGGCAGCCTGGAGTCTGGGTGGGCCCCCTACCCCTGCCCAGGCCTCTGACGTCCCCCTGTCCCCCCAGGGCTTCTTCGTGTCTGTGTTCTACTGTTTCCTCAACAGCGAGGTGAGAACCCGAGTCAGAGCTGGGCTCAGGATGCTGAGGTCCACGGGGGCAGGAGGGCTGGCTTCCTGCTCCCAGGTCCCAGTAGGATGCTGCTCAGAGCCCCCGAGGGCCTGCCTGTGTGTCCAGGCACCCTGTCCTTATGCATTGGCATTGGGGGGCAGAAAGCTGGGCCAGGAAGCCCTGGGGCAGGGTTTGGGGGGGGAGTACAGTGGGCGGGGGGAGGGGTGTCACAGGGCTGAGGGGAGGGATTTTGCATGGCAAAGGCCAGGTGGCACCTTGATGCCAATTAAGAAAAGGTGTTCTTTCCTAACTTGAGAGAAGTGTCCCAACAAACATGGCCGTGAGAACGTTAGTGACATGAATGTTTCACCTGTGCTTGTGTGAGGGGATCCTGAGCCCCCAGTCAGACCAGACATCATGCTCTGCTCTGTTCCCACAGGTCCGCTCTGCCATCCGGAAGAGGTGGCACCGGTGGCAGGACAAGCACTCCATCCGTGCCCGTGTGGCCCGCGCCATGTCCATCCCTACCTCCCCGACCCGCGTCAGCTTCCACAGCATCAAGCAGTCCACGGCTGTCTGAGCTGCAGGCCATGGAGCGGCCCCCTGACATCTGTGGCTGGGAGGATGATGGCCCCTGTCTGTGGAGGCTACCGGCACTTTCCCACTCCCTCCCCACCCGGAGCTGTGGCCCCTGAGAGCCCGGGAGGGCCCCTCCACCCAGCAGTTGTTCTAGGCTTCTGAGTGGACAGCGGCCTATAGGACTGGGCTGGGCTGGGCCCAGTTCTCCCTGAAGAACGACACTGGAATGGAAATGGGAAGCAGGAAAGCCCTCAGCAGCACATGGGGCTCCCCAAGAGCTATCTTGTCTCAGAGCACAAAATGGCCAGCCCACTGGAGAGCTGGGGTCCTCAGCAAACTGGGGAGGCATTCACTGCCCAGGGCATCCTGGGAAACTCTCATGACACATCTATTCACCATCATGCCTCCAAGCATTAGCCTACCACTGAGAACCAAGGTCATGTCGTTTGGTCTGGAGCCCTGGGTGTATCATTAGAAATTGGATCACATCATCAGATATTGGGCCACATCACTAGAAACCAAACCCAAGCCGCCAGAATGTCATCGGCACTGTGGCGCTGCCACCAAAAATGCCCTGCCTTGCTGCTTGCACCCTTGGACACTTACTACCTGTGGGACTCTCCGGCTTCCCCTCTCTTCCCCACTGACAGTGTCCTTGTCCTGACTCCTGCCACTTGCTGCCCCTGGGAGTCTCCCATCTGTGAGAAGATGGGGGCAGGGGTTGGAGTGGCCTGTGAACAAGAACCAGGGTGTGCCCCAGCCAAGGCCAGTCTCCTTTTGAGGAGGGAGAGAGCCCTTGGGGCCTACAGCTGCTGGCTTCGGGACTGCCTCTGGGGCAGGGTCACCCATTGAGCAAAGGGAGAAGGGCCCCTCTCTGCCTGAGTGCTCTAGAGCAGGACAAATGGCTTACCTGCCTCCAGAGTGTGGACTGGCCCACCCCCACACTGGACCCCCGTGTCTAGGGGACTGGGCAGCTAGGTCAGGGCTCTGCAGTGGGGAGGCAGAGGTGCCCGCTGCGGGGGTGGCTAGTGTAAATAATAATATTTATCTTTTCAACCAGCATCTGAGAAAGCCTGGACTCTGCCAGGGACAGGGGAGAGAGGGTGCCTGAGAGACGCAGATGCCGGGAAACCCTGATCATCGCTCAGGGCTGCTGGAGGGGCAGGGGTGGGGACTTGGAAGGAGATGGATCTGGCCTGCTCTTAGTAAGGAGGTGAATCAGGGAGGGAAAGGACATGATCAGTAAGGTTGGGAAACTTTGCGATGGCAGGGGACAGGTGGAACAAAGGCATGGCCACGGGACCCTACAGGAGAGGGTCCAGCCCCAGGGAGGAGCAGAGCTGGGGAGCAGGCAGCGGAGGTAGGAAGCTGGGGCATCAGACTAATTTAACTGTGGTGCCCGGAGTCGGCCGCTCCTGCAGCGGGTGGGGAGGCCCTGTGGGAATTGCTAGGGTGTCCTTGAAGGACATATGGGGTGCCCTGTTCTGCCAGTTCCCCAAGCTCTGTGCCCTTAAGTAGAGAGATAGGGACAGGGAGACTCAGGAGTCCCAGGACAGGGATGGGCCAATGGCTCCCAGAGCAATTTAGGGTGTGAGGTGGGGTGCCCTGCAGGGAGTAGCCCTGCTGGCTGACAGGAGGGACCAGGCTGACTAGTGAGTGTCAACAGCCACAGCTGAGCTGTGGAGACGGGGTTCTCAACTTGCCTTTCACACAGTGTGGCAGTGAGGAAGCAGAGCTTTCCCCGGATGGGAGCCTGAGAGGGCTGCACAGACTAGCCCCTTCCTGCTTGGGCCCCTGGTTGCCCCAGCTGTCGGGGAACCTTCTATGGGCTTCTCTCAGTGTTGGACCCTATGGGAGGGGAGAGGGGAGCAGCCATCCAGAATGGATGCTGGGGACACCTCTCAGAGCCCCTGACCTTGGAAGGCCATGGGGCCTGGCCATGGGCAGAAAAGCCCAGCAGGCAGGGCTGGTCCAGAGGAGCCTGGGCCCTCCCATCCAGAGACTGTATTTGGGGGGGGGGTGCTGCTTTAGGGCACAGTGGGGAACGTCTGAGCCCCAAAGATCTGCAGCCCCCATGCCAGGGCCGGAAGCCCAGAGCTTCACCCATCTGCAGCAGGTGTGTTCCGGGCTTCAGGGTTAATGCAGGCCCAGACCAGGCCACTCTGCTCCAAGGTTTGGCTTGTGGGCCGGGGAAGGCCCCATGGGAGTGAGCAGGGTGTGGCACCCCTCACAGCAGCAGCAGGATGGAGGTCACTGGGGTCTCCCCAAGTCCTGAGTTCAGGCCCCTCCCTTACGCCCTGAAGAATTTTTCTCCACACCACACCCAGGGGTCGATGCGCCCTGAATGTACCCACACCTGAGCCCATTTCTCCTTGAGACCCTGCTCATAGTCATAGAACGGACACACTATTCTTCCAGTTCAGCTCCCCCTCCCTGACAGACAACACAAACCCCTCCCTGAGGTCTTCATTGTCCCTTCTAGGTCCCTGTGCTGGCCGCCCTGGGGCCAGGACTGAGGAGCAGGCCAGATCTGGGGAAATCAAGTATTAGGGAGGGAGGTTAATCAGGGCCATTGGTAGACTGGTTTTGCAATCCACAAAATCCTTCATAGCGTGTCTCGCCTAGTCTTCAACTAGCCAGGGAGGTAGGAACCAGCCCATTTTGCAGCTGAAGAAATTGAGGCCTAGTGACCCCCTGAGATGGAAGCCTTCTGGCTCCAAGTCCAGGGCTCCTTCTGGCCCTCAGGTGACTGGAGTCCTGGGGGCCTTGGGCTGGGAGGCCAAGACTGACGAGGCAGGTCTGGGGCCAGAGGGCTGAGGAGGCCACAGGGTTTTGGATTGATCTGAAACGCGTCCCACATGAAGATGTGACCCGCCACGGCTGGCCCAGCCAGTGTCCAGCAGCTGAGGCCAGCTGGCAGGAGCAATCCCGGCTCTGAGTCTCTGGCATCTCTTCCTCGCCTCCTCCCACCTCCCACCCCTCCACTCTCTAAAATGATGCTGAGCTTCAAACCACGTAGCCCAGGCCCCCAGAAGCCATGGCAGCCCTCTCTGCACCCCAGGCCATCTAACCCTGTGAGGGAGCCGCTGGCCTCCAGCTCAGAGGTGTCTCATGGTCATCTCATCCAGCCCCAGCTCCCAACTCATCTGCCCAGTGGGCCCAAACAGAGCAGGTGCTCTATACAGCTCATCCCCAGCAATCCTGAGCAGCATTGTGTTTTGGAGCATCAGGTCACACACATGAATCTCATCTATTCTTCCTATTGCCCTGCAAAGGAGATGCTATTATCCCCCATTTAACAGGTGGCAGAAGTGAAGCCCAGAGAGGTCAAGAGACCTGCCCAGGGCACCCAGCAGTGGCATGTCTGCATGAAAACCCAAGGTGGCTTCACACTGCCTGCACAGTGGTATAGGACACTTTGCAAGGTTACCCTCTCTGACCCACTGCCTCCTCCAGTACCTTCCCCAGGGACATTTTTCTGTTTTCCAATCTGTAGACAAACAGCATTCAGAGATGAGTTGGCCATAGGATCTGGAGCCTATACAGCACAGGCTTCAAGTGCCCCCAGTGTCCCCAGGTCATCCCAGCTCCACCTCTCAACATGGCGTCCTGCCTTTCCCTCTAGCCCAGCAACCCCTGCAGATACCGCCAGACAGGCTCAGGGTCAAGAGAGGCCTGGGCCCTGTCCATTTCTCAAAGCTCTTGGTGACAGAAGCACCAATGAGTTCATCATTTGGATGAAACTCCAGACTGCCACCCAGCCCCTTCTGTCCCTCCAAGTCGTTCTGGACAAAACCCTGCCACCCTGCTTCATTGTGCACTGGGCCAAGGCAGGTGAGGACAGGGATGGGGGCTCTTAGGGACCCAAGGAGGCTGGTGAAAACTAGCTGGGGCACCCACCTAGGGTGGGCATCATAGTAGGTAGGCCCGAGCTCCTGCTTCTCTCCCCTTCATTGCTGGGGTGGGGGAGGGAGCAGATGGCAAGCCAGTCCCTTCCCAGGTCTGCACCACCTCCAGCTCATGCCTGGGCCAGCAGGTTGGGGCAGAAGAGAGGCCAAGCAGCAGGGTGCTTTCCCTGCCTGCCTAAGCGGATACCTACTGCCCCTGAGTGGGTGAAGATAAATGTTCCAGACGCTGCCTAGGTCCAAATGGAAGGCAGAGACTTTGCCACTGGTCTGCCCTAGGCAGCCCCCTGAGAGTTCAGGTCCTGGCCGAGGTGGGGACAGGGGAGAGAGCAAAGCAGCCAGTGCAGGGGCTGTCATCAAGGTCAGGATCAGGAGTCTGCAAAGTCTTACAGCAGGATTACAGCAGGAGAGTGGACCACAGCCCCAAAGGGCACCAGCCACTCGTGTGAATGTAATGATCAGGGCACAAAGTGGCCACCCCGAAGGGCAAGCCCAGGGCTGATGGGCTGGGCTGGGGTAGGTGGGTGGGGGTTCTGGGGAAGCAGTGACTGAGGCAGGGACCGCCTTCAGCAAGCTGGGTCCCAGGAAGAGACATGGAGGGAAGGAGCCTTCAGAGAATCCTTTGAGCCTGGGGCACCAGGAGCCTAAGGGTAGATCAAGGAGGAAGGACAGGAGCAAGCTCTGTCGAGGGTACCCATGTTTCCTTTCTCTCTTCCTTTCTTTCCTTTTTCCCCTCTCTTTCTCCTTCCCTTCCCTCATTCCTTCCATCCATCCTTCCTTTCTCTTTCTCTCTCCCTCTCTCTTTTGTACTGTGGATTGGACCCAGAGCTACTCTACCACTGAGCTACATCCCCATCCTAGTTTATTTTATTTTGAGACAGGGCCTCACTAAATTGCCCAGGCTGGCCTCAAACTTGCCATCCTCCTGCTTTAGCCTCCTGAGAGTCTAGGATTACAAGTATGTGACAAGGTGCCAGGCTGGTTCCCAAGTTTGCTGAACCCCCAAGTTTGGGGACACATGCCGGCCTGATAGGATTCTGAGGAACCACAATGAGACCTGTCCTGAGGACTGGGCCAGCCCAGGGGATGAGCCGGTTCTTGTTTTTGTTGTTTTGGGTGTGATAAAGCACAAGTTGTAAAACTTACTATTTTAGCTATGTTAAAGTGTAAAATCCAGTGGCATTAAATCCATTTGCACCCCATAAATCTGTTCAGTTGTTATATAACAATAAAAATATACTCACAATGTTGTGCATTTGTTTCCCCAAACGGAAACCCCATTAGCAGTCACTCCCCAATCCTCCTCCCCCAGGCCCTGGCCCCCATGAATCTGATCTCTATAGATTTGCTCTTATATTCCAGATAAGTGGAGTCAACCATTTGGTATTTGTCCTTTTGTCTGGCCTTTTTCACTTACCATAATATTTTAAGAAAATATTTTGTTTTGGGGCTGGGGTCGTAGCTCAGTGGTAGAGCACTTGTCTAGCATGTGTGAGGCACTGGGTTCGATTCTCAGCACCACATATAAATAAATAAATAAAAAGTTCAACGACTAAAAAAAATTTAAAAAATATATACATATATTTTGGTTTTTAGTTGTTGTTGGACACAATACCTTTATTTTACTTTTATGTGGTGCTGAGGATCGAACCCAGCACTCCCCATGTGCTAGGGGAGTGCTCTACCACTGAGCCACAACCCCAGCCCCTTACCATGATATTTTCAAAGTTCACCCACATTATAGCATGTATCTACCCACTTCTCCTTTTCACAGCTGAGGACTTCCCACTGTGTGGCTGGACCATACTTTATCTATTCAACGGATGGTGGACACTTGGGATCTTTCAATGTATTTCAAGTCTTCCTGCACAGTATTGCTATGAGCATGTATGAATTTTTGTTTGGACGCCTGTTTTCAATTCTTTTGGATGCACACCGGGGAGTGGAATTGCTAGGTCATGTGATGATTCTCTGCTTAACCACCAAGTTGTTTTCCCCAGTGTCTGCGCCATTTTGAATTTCCACCAGCGGTGCATGAGGGTTCTTGTTTCTCCATACTGTCACTTGTTACTGTCTGGGTTTTTTTGTTTTTGTTTTTGTTTATAATTTCTATCCCAGTGGGTGTGTTGGTCCTTGATTTTTAAAAGACCCAAAAGTCCCTGCTTGGGAGCAGGGCCCTGAGTGAGGGCCTATCCTGCTCATCATAGCTGGGGGCCAGAAACGGTTTTAGGGTCACAGCCCTCAGCAAGGGGCTTCCCGACCAGAAAGCATTTAGGTGCCCCAATTCAGACAGGTGTGCTCCATAGGGACACTGCCTTAGGCTACGATGAGACCTATCCAAGCTGACCCCTCTCCCAATCATCTCCTGACCAACAGTAAGAACTCTCTTGAAGGGGCAGCCAGCAGCTGGGTCCTGCCCACTCTCCACACCAGCTGGTGGCACGTCATTCAGCTCTGTTGGTTTTCTGATGTGTTTTTGACAGTTCAATTGTCATTGTAATTATTGCTTGTAATCTAATTAAATGTTACGTTAATGGATAAATCAGAAGTACACAAACGAGGAGAAATGTTCATTATGAAAATTCAGCGGAATGCTTTGGAAGCCACAAAATAAACGAGTCACAAAAAGCAGCTGTCAAATTAGGTGTTGGCAAGACAAATATATAAATAATTAGGGGGGAAAGGGCTATCAAAATCTAGATGAGTCATGCAGACTACTTTGCAAGGTCCTTTAAACTTGCTCTCCACTTCAGAACATCCAGAAACCCAGAGCCCAGAGCAGAAAAAAAAATGTGGAAACAAACAAAATCTAGAGCTGGGTGCTGGAGATGGCGTTTCCATGATGAGATGTTCCCAAAGAGAGTGACTCGGAATTGGAAAGGATGGACACACTGTGGACGAGGAAGATCACCACTTGCTCTTTTGAGGTTAAATTAGCATGTGTGTCATCTGTGGAATCGTGTTCCCAAAAAGACCTGGTGAAGTCCCCATACCTGCGAGTGTGAACTTATTTGGAAATCAGGTCTTTGCAGAGGTAATTAAGTCAAGATGAGATCATTCAGCTGAGCCCTAAAGCCATTGTCACTAGAGTTCTTATTAGAAGAGGCACAGGGACAGAGGGGGGGGGGGCAAGCCATGTGGCACAGAGGCAGAGATTGCTACCAGGAAGGCAGTGAGGCTTGCAGCCACCACCAACGAAGAGACAAGAGATATTCCACCCAGACTCAGAGGGAGCACCCCGCTGATGTGACATGTTGATTTCAGGCTTTGTTTTAGACAAACCCCATGGATAGGAAGCTTAAACAACATTTATTTCTCATAGTTCCAGAGACCTAGAAAAAGCTCAAGATCAAGGTGCCGGCTGATTCAGTCCCCAGTGAGGGCTTCCTCCTGGTTTGCAAAGGGCCCCAACAGAGATCATCTCCCTCATGTCTCTTCTACAAGGGCACAAATTCCATCCTCCTCTTGACCCAACTACCTCCTAAAGGCCCCACTGCAAATGCCATCACCTTCAGGTTAAGCTTCAGCATGTGAATTTTGAGAGGACACAACATTAAGTCCATAGCAGACTTCTGGCCTCCAGAACTGTGGGAGAAACAAACATTGTTTTATCCATCTTGTTTGTGATCATTTGTTAAGGAAGGTCCAGAACTGAAACAGAGCCAGCATCTGGGACTCCTGACTTCAAAGCCAGCTCTCACCATTATTTGAGTTCCCTCTTCCTGACTGGAAGTCTACCTAGCGGGAACAGTGGCACAGAATCCAGTGAAAATGTTTCATTTCCAGTGAAAATGTTTGAGCAAAATCCAGTGACTTCACCAGCGCAAGAACCCACACCCTTCCTAGCTGGGGCAGTTTAGGTTTTTCTGAGCCTGACTGTTACTCATTCGTGATTAGGTGGGTTAGGGTAAGGTTAAGCTGCCATAACAAAGAGGCCCTAACAAGCCAATGGCTTATTATGGAAGACATGTATGTTTCTGGTGGGAATGCTCAGTGAGCATCAGACATCCAGGGACCCAGCTCCCTTCACTTTCTTTCCATTCCTTAGGACATGGTCCTCCTCGTCATAGTCAAAACCAGATCACTGGCCTGTCCTTGTTTCAACTTGTGAGAAAGGGACAGACAGAAGGGACGAGGAGCTCCACAGTCTTTCATCCAAGGTCTCCAAGGGCTCACATCATTTCTGTTCAGTTTCTACTGGCAGAAACTGAACCATTCTAACCACATGAATGTGTGCCTGGTGGAAAGAGGGACAGATTTTGAAGGACAGCTTGAGGTCTCAGGGCTAAAGAGTGGGACCCAGACGACATCTTCACCAGGGCCAGTATTGGGGAACACAATCTTGGAAGGGACCCTGTGCCCTGTGCCAGTGTCCTCGGCCAAGGATCACGCAGCTTTATGACTAGGTAGGTGTGGCCCTGGTTTCCAGGATGGGTGGCCAAGCTGCTCTGTGACAGAGAGCCACACCCAGGCCTGGCAGGGGAGTTAGGCTGTGGGCAGCTGCCACCCGGGGACAACACAGTAGGTGGCTGAGGAGGATGGCGTGCCTGGGTTTCCTCCTCCTGGTAGGCTCACTCCTCCTCCTTATCAGCACCATGGCCCAGGGGGAGTTCGGTGTGGTCCACGTGGTGTCCGAGAACTGGAGCAAGGACTACTGTATCCTGTTCAGCTCCGACTACGTCACCCTACCCCGAGACCTGAGCCACGCCCCCCTCCTGCCCCTGTACGACGGCACCATGGCAGCCTGGTGCCCAGGAGAGGATTCCTTCCACCAGGCCCAGCCCAGCTCCCCCAGATCACAGCCCCTCCGCCACACCACCGCCATGGTCATGAGGGGCAACTGCAGCTTCTACGAGAAGGGCTGGCTGGCTCAGGGCCGAGGCGCCCACGGGCTGCTCATTGTGAGCCGGGTCAGCAACCAACAGTGCTCAGACACCACGCCAGCATCCCAGGACCCCCGCAAGCCCCTGCCAGACCTCACCATCCCTGTGGCCGTGCTGCGCTACAGTGACATGCTTGACATCTTCAGCCACGCTCGCGGCAATGCCATCATCCACGTGGCCATGTACGCGCCCCCGGAGCCTGTCATGGACTACAACATGGTGGTCATCTTCATCCTGGCTGTGGGCACCGTGGCCGCAGGAGGCTACTGGGCCGGCATGACTGAGGCCGATCGGCTGCAGCAGCTCCGGGCCCGAGGAGGAGGGGGGCCTGGAGGTCACAATCAGCCACAAGGAGCAATAGCCGAGGGGTCTCAGGGAGGTCAGGAGGATGAGGAGGATGAGGATTCGCCAGTGGACTTCACACCAGCCATGACGGGCGCCGTGGTCACCATGTCCTGCTCTATCATGGTGCTGCTCTACTTCTTCTATGATTGCTTCGTCTACGTCATGATTGGGATCTTCAGCCTGGGCGCCGGCACCGGCCTCTACAGCTGCCTGGCACCCCTAGTGCGTCACCTGTCCCTGTGGCAATACCAGTGGCCTGGCAGTCGGGCCTATCTGCAGATGTCCCTGCTGCTGCTGGCAGGCCTGTGTGCCTTGGTGACCCTCCTCTGGGTCAGTTACCGCAATGAGGACCGCTGGGCGTGGCTCCTGCAGGACATACTGGGCATCACCTACTGCCTTTTCGTCCTGCGGCGCGTGCGGCTGCCCACACTCAAGAACTGTGCCTCCTTCCTGCTGGCCCTGCTGGCCTTCGATGTCTTCTTTGTCTTTGTCACACCCCTCTTCACCAAGACTGGGGAGAGCATCATGGTGGAGGTCGCTGCAGGCCCAACAGATTCTTCCAGCCAGGAGAGGCTACCCATGGTGCTCAAGGTGCCCCGGTTGAGCTTCTCGGCCTTGACACTATGTGACCAGCCCTTTTCCATCCTTGGCTTCGGTGACATTGTGGTCCCCGGCTTCCTGGTTGCCTATTGTCACCGCTTTGATGTGCAAGTCTGTTCTCACCAGGTCTACTATGTGGCCTGCACCATGGCCTACGCCGTGGGCCTGCTGGTCACCTTTGTTGCCATGGTTCTCATGGAGATGGGCCAGCCGGCCCTACTCTACTTAGTGTCCATCACCCTGATCACCAGCCTGGCTGTGGCTGCCTGCCGCCAGGAGCTCACCCTCTTCTGGACGGGCCAGGACAAAGCCAAGGTGCCTGCCCAGCCTGGGGCAGGGCTCTGTGTTGCCCCGGTGGCTGGCTCCAAGCAGAAGCAGGAGGGCGCAGCGGATGGCCACCCCGCTGGCGAGTTTGAGGTGGTCAACAACCAAAGCACAGAAGACATATACGTCAACACTGGGGAGGACACAGCTGAACTGTTCACCATTTCTGAGGATGAAACCATCAGTCCAGAGGGCCACAGTGACAGTTCTGAGGGCTGGAGCGATGCCAACCTGGATCCCGATGAGCTGCCCCCCAACTCTCCCAGGTCCTCAGAGGAGCTGATACCATCGATGCCAGTGATGCCGGTGGCCATGCTGATCCCACTCATGCCGCCACCCCCACCCTCGGAGCTGGGCCATGCCCACACCCAGGCCCACGACGCCAGCCTGCCCTGGACAGGGCTCCACAAGAGGAAGGGCTTAAAGGTAAAGAAGAGCTTGTCCACACAGGCTCCCCTGTAACTGGAGGCCCTGGGACCTTGCCTCTACAAGGGCCGGCAGAATATTGCAGAGCAAAGCCACGCGTGGCAAGAGAGAGATTGGGGCATTAGAGAAATTCCATATCCACCCGAGGAGCCTGTGTGTTGTTAGGACTAAAGCGTGAAACCGTCGCGGGACAAGTCTGCGCACGGCCGGGGGTGGGCGGTTCCTTGGGAGTCGGTGCCTCTCCCAAATCATGCCAAGGGGAAACTGAGGCCTGGAGAGAACACATGACTTGCACAAGTGCACTTGGCACATCAGGATTTGCTTCCAGGGCTCCCTGGGCCGCTCATTTCCCTCCCCCTGCCTGCCCAGACCTGCAGGTCAGCGTCAGCTCCTTAACCTGCCAATCAGCCCACATTCCGACCCCGCCACTCCCGGCCCCACTGCCCATTCTCCCTTGCTCAAGCCAATGGGACCATGGCTGTTCCTTGACCCGTCCATGTCCTCTCCCCCTCTCTCCGCACATGCTGCTCCCTGGTTGGGATATCCTTCCCACCCCAGACAGAAATACCCCAAACCAGACCCCGGGCTCACTAGAAAACCCCTCAGCATCCTTAAGCCTGACTCACATTGTTCTGCTGAAGGTCTCTGATCAAGTCATCCTGGACACCAGCACCCAGCCCAGCACACTCCTGTATGCAGCCACCCACTCCATCCAGAGACACTGAGTATGCCCTTGTTGTGTGCACCTCCTTGTGAGGGGCCCAGAAAGGGTGGAGGTCCAGGACAGACAAATATCAACCTGAGCGTTATCTTAAAAGAGGGGCAGGAGAGGTTGGAAGGGTTGGGACTGGGGTGGGGGACCACGGGACCACAGCCCTGGTTCCCATGCTGCCTCACTGACTGGGCAATGGACAAGCCTCCTTGGGGCTAAGTAGTCTCATCTGCAAAATGAGACTTACAATACCATGTCCACCTGGAGGCAGGGGCATGGATGAGATGGCCTCCAGGGATCCTAGTTTCGGGCTCTAGGTTGTGTGTAGGTGTTGCTTGATCCGAGAAAACAGACTCAGGGTGGCAGACGGCTTCCTGAGCAGGCCGTGCTGGGGATGGGGGTCATGTCCCCAGAGGCTGTGCATCCTCATCTTGTCCATGCCTCAGCTCAGGTGTCCCCTCCTCGGGGAGGCCTTCCTTGTGACCCTTTCTGAAGGCTCCCAGCCTCAGTCCTGTCACCCACCATACACCTTGCTTCTTGGTTTTCTCATCTTCCCCAGGAGAGCTCAGCTCTGTGAGGGTGGGGACCTCATCCCTCTGGATCGTCTGGTAGTTTCCAGGCTGGACGGGGCCTGGCCTATGCGAGGTGCTTGGTTTATATTTGTTGAAGGAATGAATGAACCAACAGGGGAAGGGCCAGTCCAGCCTGAACTGTGGAGGAAAAGGGATGCCAGGAGAGAGGGCCCTGCTGCCCACCCTGCTTCACAGGGGTCCTGTAGGGCCTGGGTCGGGGTGGAGGTGAGGCTCAGGGGGCCTGGGTAGGCCCAGGGGTGGGAGTGCGGGAGCTGAGGCATGGGTGCAGGGGGATGGATGAGAACAGGGCAAGGCCCCCCGCGCCAGGACACCAACCGGAGGTGTTGGCAGCCCCTCCCACTGGAGCCAGCAGCCATCTGGCCTGGACAGAGGGGCCGCCACAGGCCCTGGCTCACCCCCATCCCAGGCAGCCTCCCCACTGCTGACCTGCGTCACGGAGCCTGCCAGGGTAGGCTACACCCCCACCAGGCTCAAGGGAAAGCGCTGGGCAGAGCCCAGGCCCCTTGTCCCCCAACCCTCAGAGTCAGAGTGAGAGGGAGGAGCTGGCTCCCCAGCACTCACAGTTGAGGTGGCTCTGAGGATGCTGGCCTGAGCTCCCTGGGACCCGGCCAAGGCCAGCCTCCAAGGACAGGAGTCTCAAGGAGGGTCTGGGAGGAAGACCCCCACTCCGCATCCATCCCGAGGCCTGATGTGGAGGGTAGGGAAGAGCCTGGGTGGGCCATGCGCCCCCTCCCCATGACTAGATACACGGTATTGGGCAGTGGAGTTGAAGCAGGAGTCCCAAGTCCTGATCCGGGTGGACAAGAACCCAGGGTGCAGTAGGTGTGGGGGCACCCATAGCTCTGCTCCTCACTGGGAAATTATCCTGGTCACGTAAACATTGGTCCCAGACAGGCTAATGCCCGTATGAGGGCAGCCCAGCTCCAGAGCTCCCCAGGGGCTCCCTGGGACCTCAGCTAACCCACACTGGGGCCAGCTTCTCTCTCACCCCTCTGCACCCCTCCCTCCCTCAATGTCTTCCCAATATCACTGCCCACAATTCTCTTGAGCCTGATTCCCAGGGACCAAATCTAAAACAGCTACAGCTGCCTTCTAGGTGTGAGCCTGACAAAATTATCTAGATTCCCCCCAAGCCCTCTGCTCACTCTGGAAAAGGTGTGTGGGGAGGGGGCTGAGGGTGGGGCCTTCCTTTGTTCTGATGAGAATATTCTGCAGCAGTTCTGCCCAGTCACAGATGGGGTGAGCAGGAGCTCTGTGGACCCTGCAGCCTGGGTGTTTAGACACAGGCCCCCCAGCATGGGTGCATGGCAGGGATCTGTGGGACACCCACTGACGTACAACTCCTGGACTCCAGCCCAGTCCTGTCCTGGCAGGCCCAGGGCCGTGGGTACCAGGCATCTGCAATTTGGAGGTACTCCTGTGCCCACCCCAGGCTGAACACCTCCAGAGACTGGGCTTAGTTTCTTATCTCAGTTGATCCAGGGGAAGGTGGAGGAGAGGCCAAGTGCGAGTGCAGGGTCTGGAACAGCCATGCTCCCGCCCTGGCACACACATCCTGTCAGGTTCTCTGCAGGCCCCTGCCGCAATCTGGCTAGGCACAAAATCACGAGCCATTCAAGCAGGAACAAACTTTATTTTTTGAAACTGCGCCAATGTTCTGTACGCCCCTGGGAAGATCGCCGATCCACCCTCGTGGCGTTCTCCCCGAACCCCCAGAGGAAGTTCCTCCCCCGGAACTCCCTCCTACTGTACTTCCCCAACCAATGGGAACTCTCCAAGGGTCCCCTAGCAGGCGAGGTGAACAGCAGGAGTCCAATATCCATATGAATGTAAATCTTAACATAATCGTATCATCTCAATGGCTAGCTGGCATCACCTTTCAACCAAAAATGCCATGCATCATATACTTGGCTGACTCTTAGCAGGCCCCTACCCAGGCCCTGGGCCCTCTTGACCATCCCTGGAGGAATTGAGCCCATTTCACCAACCAATCACCTCCACCTCTCCCCCATATTCTAGAATGCTCTTACCCCATGGCAGAAGTTTCTTTTTTTGTTCATTCTGTAATGAGCCTTGCACATAGGTGCTCAATAAAATGTCTGTTGAATGAACCTCAGGGGCACAAAATATCCTTATCTATGTAACGGACATAACCACATCGTGCCTCTCAGGCGGTTGTGTTAAGTATGGAACCATCAGGAAGAGCTGAGCCCCCTGCCTGGTGCAGTCAGGGCTCCAGAAATCTCAAGGTGCTGTTGCTGCTTTCTGGCGGCCCAATGTCACTGCCTGACCCTGCCTGGAGGTCTCCTAGCTGTGCGCCCTGCAGCACTTTGCCAGGCTCCTTGCCAGGCACTGGGCTGAGTCCAATCAACTGGTCCAAGCTGCCACCTGCCAGAGGTGCCCAGAGCTGCAGCCTCCATCAAAAGGACACGGGACGCTGCATGTGAGCAAGTTCACACGTGTACCCCTGGACACACACACACACAAACATGGACGCACATAGAAACAGCATGGGCACATGTCCATACCACACTCAGCATGTGCACACACCTGTACCTGTGCTGCACACCTGCATATAGACCCTTGTGCACGCCCCAGACATGCATGCACACACCTGAGTTCTGACCTGTGCCCTTCAGATCTGCCCACCAATCCTTCCCTGGGCCCATGACACAGTGGGGCACTAATCCCTAGATTCCCACCCCAAGGGCAGGTGGTCTAGGTCCCTACCCCTTCAAGAGAGCTGCTCTGAGGAATGTGGTGGGCTGACAGCTTCCTCCAGGGGCTGCCTCTGCTTTCCAGCCTGGCTCATCCTTGGGAGGAGGCTAGGGGGCAGGGAGGGCAGGCAGGGGCAGTGGCAGTGGCATCAGAGCCTGGCCATTTCCACCTAGCATGGCCGCCTCTAGCAGGGGGTCTTTGATCAGGTCCCTGTGCTGGTGGAGCCTGCACCCCCATCTAATGGTGTCCCCTGATGGAACCTGCTCCCCACTTTGTTTGTGGGTTCCGAACTCCATTTCGACCTCTGCTTCCTGAGGGCCCACCCAGCCTGTGACAGGTGAAACCTAATGTGGGGCCCTGGAGACCACACTCAAGGCTCCAGGTGGCTCAGCCCAATGCTGGGACCGTTTCACTCAGGCTCCCAGCATTTCTCTCTGGCCTCTCATCCCATCAAGATTCTTCCACGGGCCTTGGCTCTGCTTCTTTTAGTTAATGAAAGTGTTGTGTGCTGGAGTTTCTGGATTCCCTGGGACATGAGGATCAGCAAGGATCTGTGGGGTGCTCTAATCCACAAAAGCCCAAAGAGGGTCAAGGCCTGTCCAAGGTCACAGTGGCCGGTCAGCAGAAACAAAACACAACTCTGGTCTCCTTCCACTCAGCCCAGCAGCTGGGACCTCACCCTAATCCTTACCTCCTGCCCGATCCATGCTCCTCTGAAAACACACCACCTCTCAGGAAAAGTCTGGGTCCGCTCTCCTTGCTCCATCTCCGTTCCATAGGTTGAGTCCCCATCCTTGATGAGATGTGGCTGTGCCGCCTGATAAAGAAGTTGTGTGATTCAGCACCAAGCACCTCCCCAGCTAGGGAGGGAGGACAAGGCCAAGCCCTGCTTTCACTGCCATGTGACACCAGACAAAGGAGGCCATCCCTCTGTGCCTCGGTTTCCTCCTCCATAAGAGAGGCTGCAGAGACTTACCTTGAGGTTTGTTGTAAGGAGTACATGAGGCTATGTATGTGTATGAACAGCTACTTGCTCAGTGCTTTTAACAGGTCAGAAATATGGGGTACTGCATCACATGACGCCCAGGATTAAAGCCAAGGTTTCCAGGCCAGCACCATGCGCCTGCAAATGCCATCTTTCCTAAGTGAGCTTTCAAAGGTAGAGACGTCCTTGTGCCTCAGTTTCCCCTGCTCATGCCACGTCGGATGTGCTGGTGGGTGCATTTCAGAGCCAGGAAGCCCGGGTCCTTGCAGGGTTAACTGAACCAGGAAACGTTTCGCGCCTTTTTCCTGCAACCCAGGCGTTTGAGCGCGCTTGTGCTGCCACCTACTGGTCAATGTGATAATAGCAGGCAGGGCACGCCTCCCGACGACTTTGCAATAATCATAACCAGGGGTGATATTTAAATAAATACGTATGTAATAAACTACTGATTAGCAGAATTACAAAGCCCTTCATGAGCCCAGGATTAACCTTTTAGAAAGTGTGCTGTGAGGATGCTGAGGTGGCCTGGAGGGAGGGTATTTTGCTATAAAATGAAGTCAACACTGCATCACGGAATGACCTGGTGTTCTGGTGCTGATCCCACCCCAGAGTGAGGGCAGCATGAGTCAGCGTTCTCAGACCCTGGGGTGACCAGTTCTATACTGTGGGTCTGGAGCTGGACAACCTCCACATCTCAGGACAAATTCTGGAAATGGTTAATTTTGTTTACAATGAACCTCCTTCCTATCAGGCTTTGCTTTTCCAATACTTACTTTCCAATACTTATTTTATCTGGGAGGTGGATCCTCCCAGGGACTCACCTCTTAGCCTCTAAGCCTGTGGAAGTCTCCCCTGTGTGAAGGTCTGTCCAGACCTCCCAACTAGGGCCTCCTCTGGTGACAGGAAGGTAGGGCCTGGGGGCGGGTTGGAGAGGCAAGCAGGCACCTGTGACATGCCAGCTGCTGCAAATGCTCTGAGGTGTGGCTCTGAGAAACGCCTTCACACAGCTCCCCCAGCCTCTTAATAGCAGAAGAGACTGGCGGACAGGAGGAGGGCTACGTAATGGTGTGACTTCCCAGAACCCTCAGAACTGAGCACAGGCCTTCACAAGGTCACACAGCGGCAAAGTCAGGACAACCAAGAACCAGAAAACAAATGTAAATGGATGCCTTTCAGAGGTTGCTTCATGAAGCCCCAAGCTCCCCCCAATACTGGGTCTTTTTAAAGCAGGAAGAGAGAAAAAACTTCTTCTTAGACAAAACCCTAAGCCCTGGTCCACCATGAACGCTGGCCTGGCCTATCTCTGGTTCCTGACTCAACCAGATACTGAAGAGAACTTGGGCAGGAGAGCTGCACCCCTGGGGGGCCTTGTCTCCATCCACTGTGATAAATTGATAATGTCCCCTGAAAAGATATCCATGTTCTAATTCCTAGCACCTGTGCATGTCAGCGTACAGGAAAGAGGGAAGTTAAGTGAAGGATCTTGAAACAGGGGGATTGTCCTGCATTATCCTGGGGACCCTGAACATAGTCAGGTGGGATCTGGGGGATTACACGTAGAGAAAAAAAGACACTGTGGCGGAGGCAGAGACCAGAGTGATGCAGCCGTAAGCCAAGGATTGCTGGCAGCCACCAGAAGCTGGAAGAGACCAGGAATAGATCCTCCCCTGGAGCTTCCAGAAGGAACACAGTCCCATGGATCCCTTGATGGCAGCTCAGTGGTACTGATTGCACACTCCTGGCCTCCAGAACTGTGAGAAAACACGTTTCGGATGCTTGAAGCCACCAAGTTTGTGGTCATTTGTTACAACAGCCACAAGAAACTTGCACGTTGTTCAATAGATGTCCACGGCCCAGGCCGCCACATGTCCAGCACTGTGCATAGCAATTGAATGTCCCTGGAGAAGACCAGATGAAAACAGGACCAAACAACCAAGCTCCCCTAGTCCATGAAGTGTTCCCATCTGCCAGGCAGAGCCCAGCACAGGGCAGCCAGCAAAGGGAGAGCAGGAGTCGGGGTCTCAGCTATCGGTGGGTAACTTCTTTTTCCTGTTTATTATATTTTAAAAGAAAATTGGAAAGTAGGGAAAAAAACACATTGAATGAACTTTTGGTTTATTTCCACACAGGTTTTTTTTTCCATTCATAAGGGTTTTATTTTCCATTTTTAAAGATTGTAGTAAAACATGTGTAACATAAAGTGACCATATTTCAGTGTAGGGTTCAGCAGTGTCAAAAACTTAATGACGCACACTGTCATCATCAGCCAGCTCCATCACTCTGGTAAAACTGAAATTCTGTCCCTGTTAAATACTCGGTCCTCCTCCCCCTTCACCCAGCCCTCTGCAGCTGCTATTTTCCTGTTTCCATAGTGCCTCATACAAGTGGAATCACACAATACTTGTGACTGGCTTATCTTGCTTATCATAATGTTCCTGAAGTTCTTTCAAGTTCTACCATATTGCAGAACTCCTTTCCTTTATGTGACTCACTAATATTCCACTGTATTCGCGTACCACATCTTGCTTATCCATTCATCTGCCAATTGGTGCTTGGATTCCTCCCACGTCTTAGCTGTTGTGAATGATGCTGTTGCAGACATTGATGCACCAACTCTCTCCCCAAGACCCTTCATCAAAAGAATGAAAATTGTTTTGAGTGTACATCCAGAAGTAGAATTTCTGGATCGTGTGATAATTCTGTTTAATTTTTTGAGGCTGTGCCATGCTATTTTCCAGAGCCTGTGCCATTTTTCATTCCCACCAACAGTGCACAGTATTCCAATTTCCTCACATCCTCGCCGACACTTATTATTTTCTGGTTTATTTATGTTAGTGGCCATCCTCATGGGTGTGAGTGGTAACTAGTGTCGCTTTTGTCTGCGTTTCTGGAATGGTCAGTAATGCTGAGCATCTCTTCATGTGCTTATTAGCTGCCATGTATGTCTTCTTTGGGGAACTATCTGCTCGAAAATTCATCTCATTTTTTAATTGGGTTTTCACAAACTAATTTTTCAGAAATTTCTGTAAGAGAGATCTAGTAATTTGATTTCTGGGAAACTAGGAATATGAAAATCTTTAAAGCTTAGAATGCATTTTGCTAAATTATGTTCCAAATAATGGGCTAATTTATCTTCTATGTGTACTGTGAAATATGGAAGTGACAGTTTCACCAAAGCTTCACAGCGTCCTTGCTAACCTGATACGATGACAAACAGAATCTATATCGATTTGTGTATCATTAATAGTGAGGCTGGACTTTATCTTTGCCTTTTGGTTATCGAATTAATGGTCCTATCCTGAGGCTTAACACAGTGTCAAACACGTCACCATTTCCTGTTGATCCTAGACTGGAAAAATCTCTGGAATCTGTTTTCTCCTTTCCATTGTTAAAGTCTTACCAGTGACTGGGAAAGGTAGGAGAGAGAGGGTGCTGGGGAGAGGCTGGGCAACAGGCACAAAGCTACAGATAGCGGGAATAAATTCCAGTGTTTTGGGTTTTTTTTTTTTTTTTGCAGAGTAGCATGACTATAATTAATCATAAAACATTTAACTTCAAGCCAGGAGCCACAGTACCCTCCGGTCTGTAATCCAGCCTCTTGGGAGGCTGAGGCAGGAGGATCACAGATTTGAGTCTAGTCTCAGCAATTTAGAGAGGCCCTCAACAACTTAGCAATATCCTGTCTTAAAATAAAGAAAAAGGGAGGCTGGGGATGTAGCCCAGTGGAAAATGCCCCTAGGTTCAATCCCCAATACCAAAAAAAAAAAATTGTAATTTCAAAATATCTGGAAGAGAGGAGTGAATGTCCTCCCCACGGAGAGATGAGGTGATGGATACGCTAAGTGTTCTATATTTGATCATCACGCATTGTATACATGTATCTGAACATCCCACGGTACCCTATAAATATGTACAATTCTTACATGCCCCCTGCTTTTGCAGTGCTGCAGATCAAACCCAGGGCCTCAGGCATGCTAGGCAAGTACTCTACCACTGAGCTATGTCCCCAGTCCTTCATTAAAATATTTTGAAAAGCATCCATCACCTGGGCCATTAGGATCCTTGTTAAAGAAAAGAACACAACGAATCTTCATCGTGTTCCCCCAGCTGCGGGACTTCCAAGGCCTCCCTACTGCCTGTCAGCTGGAGTTGAAGGCCACCTGAGATCAGCCTCCCGTCCTGGCCTCCACGCCCTCTACAAGCTCCCCCGCCACCTGCACACATGCTTCTTCCCACAGACTCATCCTTGCTCACGCCTGCTCTGCTTTTCCCTCACTTGAAACTTCCTGCCAGTTCCTATCCGGGAATCTCCACTGAGATCCCTCCCACACTCTCCAGGGCCCCAGGGCTGGCTCTGTCCAAGGTCCTGGAGAGGAACATAACCAAAACACCATCCCCGACCGAGAGGATCTCACCGTGGCAGGTGGCTGAGAGGGCACACAGATATATGCTAAGCCCCTTTGGACTTCAAAGACTAAGTACCTACTCAAAGGAGCTCAAGCCAAAAGAACAGATCGGAAGGATAGAGCAATCTCTCAGAGCACCAGAGCAAACAGCCCTTCGGGGACCTTGGGAATGGAGAATTTAAAAGCTCCCCGCCTCTCCAAGCCATCTCTGCACCAGCACTTCCTCTCCTTCCCTCCCTAAGCCAGTTGCCTCTGCTCACTCATTTTGCTCTTGGCCCATGGTGGCACTGGACCCAGCCCCACCTCCTGCCTCTGGGTCCAGGGATCACCACCAAAGGCAGTACAGTCTGCTTAGCTACCGTTCAGACTCTGGAGGGACAGGCTCTGCCTTGGTTAGACTTGCCCTCTTTGTTCAGGGTCTTGTCCTTGGCCATTGGTAAGCCATGTTCCCTTGACTCAGGCATCCACCCCCAGCTTAATCAGGGAGGCTGAGGAGGGCAGGGACAAAGGCTGGTTCCTTCTGGAGATGGGTTCTCCCAAACCAGGGTCTGAATCTGAACAGGATTGCGTGCCTATTAAAATTTCAGAAACCCAGCTGTAGAGCAGCCGTTCTCAAAAGGTGGCCCTGATCTGGCAGCCTCAGCAGCACCTGGAAACCTCTTAGAAATGCATATTCCAAGGTCTCGCCCCAGCCTGGCTGAAACCTCAACTCTGAAGATAAGACCAATCGTTCATTTCTGCAGCCTTCAGGGGGATGGGATGTGCATCGATGTCAGAACTGTCACTCTCCAGCAGGGGCTGGCAAACTTCCTGCAAAGAGCCAGGTATTAAACGTCTCAGGCTTTGTGGTCTGTGGCAAGCCTGCAAGCGAAGCCCCAAGCAGCCCGAAGCAATAGATAATAGACATGGCTCCACAGTGGGCAGAACTCAGGAACCTCCGTGTCCAGGCCCCAGAGAAGCCTCCCTCCCCTGAGTACAGGCAGAACTTATGCATCTGAAGGGACATCTGTCTCACCATCAGGTTACCCTGTGTGGCAAAATGAAGGAATGTTACAGGTGTCTCCTACTCATCAGTTGCCTTTGAATTAATTAAAGAAGAGATTGTCCCAGGTGGGTCTGACATTATCAGGTGAGCTCCTTTTTGTTGTTGGTACCAGGGATTGAACCTAGGGGCACTTTACCACCTAGCCCTTTTTATTGGGAAACAAGTTCTTACAAAGTTACTTAGGGCCTCGCTAAGTTGCTGAGGCTGGCCTTGAATTTGCAATCGTCCTACCTCAGTCTCTGGAGTTGCTGGGATTACAAGTGCGCACCACCAGGCCCGACTCCAGTGAGCTCTCTAAAGACAGTTTAGAGGTCAGAGATGGAGGATGTCAGAGTGATGTTCCCTGCTGGCTTCAAAGGTGAGGCAAACTGTCTCCCATATCACACAAGGGAGAATGGAGGGGCTCTGTGTGAAGAATGGCAGAGCCTCCAGATGCAGAGAGTGAGCCCCAGCAATAGTAGGGAGATGGTGCTTTTAGTCCTATGACCAGGAGGAACTGAAGTCTAACAACCTCAAAGAGTCTGGAAGAGCACCTGAGAGTCAGGTGGGATTTCAACCTCACAAGACCCTGGGCAGAGGACCCAGACTGCCCAGTCTGCTCCCAGACTCCTGACCCACAGAAATTTCCAGACAGTAGATGTGTTTATAATAATTTGCTCTGCAGCCATAGAAAACTGATAAAGCGTGGCTGCGTTCCAATACGACTTTGCCAAAACAGACAGTAGGATGGACTTGGCAGCTTGCCGATCCCTGTTTGGTGGATATGGATGGTGGAGCAGCTGTATGCCTGTGTAAACAAACGCGGAGAACCCGAGGGCCACAACAGAGGCCCGGACCACACACTGGGGGAGCAAAGAGGAGGGACGTAATGGCGCTGCCAGGGCAGCCCACTCAGTGCTCAGTCTGGGCTCTTCCCATCGCCAAGTCAGCCTGAGATAAGAGGGGCGGGAAGGGTGGCAGCTGCTGCTTATTGGATTGGAGGTCTTGGCCTGTCCTTTGATGATGAGTGGCTTACAACCAACCTACAAGTTGTGGCATATTGAAATATGAAGCAGTCTCCAGTTTGGAGGAAGGTCTGTGTGTTCTAATAAAGATTCAACTCCAGGGGTTGTGGCTCAGAGGCAGAGCGCTTGCCTAGCATGTGTGAGGCCCTGGGTTCGATCCTCAGCACCACATAAAAACAAATAAATAAAATAAAGGCATTGTGTCCATCTACAACTAAAACATATATATATATATATATATATATATATATATATATATATATATGCATATGTACATATTTATAGTGCTCATAGTTTCTGTGTCTCGGCATTTACAAGTAGCTTAGTGGGGTGGTTCTGACTCAGGGTCTTAGCTTGCAGAGAAGGACATCCAGAAACCAAAGGATCAGCCCTCAGGTTAGGGCAGAGGCTGGGGAACCCAGAGGAAAGTCTGCACCCTCTCTGGGCTCTGGTGTTTGCTGCCAGGTCCTGGCTGATCTCACCTTCCAGATTTCTGGTTTCTTCTTGAATTTTCTCCAAGGGCTCTTTGTTGCCCTGTAGACCCAGCACCCACTCCTCTTGTCTTACTCGGGGATGCGCCTCACCTGCCTGCCTATGCACCACCGCCAGTGGGTGGCCGGGCCCAGGGCAGCTCAGGAGCATGAGTGATGGTCGGAAGTCATCATCGTTTGGTATTGGCTGCAGAAGGGACCCCATTTCTGTGGTTTGGGAATATATTTGGCAAGGACCACGTCCGGCTGACTTGAGACCTGCCTTAAATGTTGAGCAGTGAGGGAGAGAAGAGGAGCTGACTGCAGGAGACCCCCAGCCCCCTCCCACCCCTGGGAGCAAGCAGTCGCCTGTGTGAGACCCCTGAAAAGTCCCTGTCTTAGCCATCTGAGTTATAACAAAATAAAACAGACTGGGTGGGTTACACACAGTGGACATTGGTTTCTCATAGGTCTGGAGGCTGGAAGGTCCAAGGTGGAGGCTCTATCAGATTCAGCCTCTAGTAAAAGCCACTTCCTGGGTCACACACAGCCATCTTTTGCCTTTACCCTCACATGGCAGAACTCTGGGGCTCTCTGGAGCCTTGTTTACGAGGGTGTTAACCCCGTTCCTGGGGGCTCCACCCTCTTGAGCCCGACTCCTAATGCCCTCACCATCAGGGTTAGGGTCAGCTTAGGAATCTGGAGGGACTATAAACATTCAGGCCATGGCAGGCCTGTCCTTGCCGGGAAATTCTCAAGTCAGAGGAGTGACTCTCTGGGTTGATATAACCTGAGGAGACAGAGGGGTTGGGAGACACCGTCACCTGCTTCACACCAGTGCTCAGAGTGAGCGCCACATCCTGCCCTCCGTCTTCCAGAGAAAATCCCCACCTCCCTCCTGTGGTGAAGGGCCACCATCCTGCTCCTCACCTGTCACCTATGGGGACTCCAAACAGGCTGCTATACAAAAGTGTGACACAAGATATTCGCTTAGGCTCGCCAGAGTCATATGGACTCGCCCTGGGCTCACCTCCCCATTCAGACCACAAAGGGTTGGTTCCTGTCATCCCTTGAAGGTTGTGAGCTTAAGTGCCCTGGTTTGTTCCTGCCTGTGTTGGTTTCCTGTGGTTGCTGTAATAAAGCGGCAGCTTCAGACAACAAAAGTCTATTTTCTCACAGTCTGGAGGCCAGAGGTGGGAAACTCCGGTGCCTGCAGGGCTGTGCACCCTCCCCATGGGGAAGGGAAGACCCCTGCTTTCCCTCCACCTCCATCTCCACAGGGCATTCTCCCCTTCTCCATGTCCCAAATCCCCCTCTTCCTGTCAGGCGAGAACACACCTGTAATCCCAGCAACTCCGGAGGCTGAGGCAGGAGGATCACAGATTCAAAGCCAGCCTCAGCAACTTAGAGAGGCTCTGAGCAACTTAGTGAGACCCAGTCTTTAAATAAATAAAAAATCAAAAAAGGACTGGGGATGTGGCTCAGTGGTAAAGTGCCCCTGGGTTCACTCCCTGATAAAAACGAAAAAACAAAAACACTCCCTGTGAGTACAATTGTGACTGGATTTGGGGTCCACCTGGATAATCCAGGAAGATCTCATCGTGAGGTCCTTAACTGATTACAAAGATCCACAAGGATCCTTCCTCCAAATGAACTCACACTCACAGATTCTGGGTAGGCAACTATTTGGGGCGTGGGTGACCATTCAACCCACCACATCACCCCCGCCCCAGCCAAACATACAGGACACAGGTGTCCCCTGCCAACCTTAACAGAGCTGTAACTGATGAGATTCTGTTAGCCTCATGTTAGAGCCAGAGAGAATCTCAAAGCAAACAGGCCAGGCTCCTGCTCTCAAGGAACCGATGGCTGATTGGGATCAGAACAGCCAGGAAGGATGCGACCTTGCATCTCACCCATGGTGGCGCCCATCCTGCCCTGCACCTCCTGTCTATTTCCAGAGCTGAGGCTGGAGGATGAGATGGTGCCCTCAGGAGGGGCTGAGCGTCTCGGATGGCGTCCTGGGAACTGCAGGGTCTAGTGCTCCCGAGACGCCACGGATCCTGTCTGCAGCTTCCGTCCTGCCAGCTCAGGAGGCTGATGGTCGCCAGGATGGCAATTAAGAAGGAGACCATCAGCCAAATGTTGCACTCTTGGGCCCAGGCAGCCGGCATTCTGTGCCGCCTGTCTCAGCGCCAAGGGGATGAGCCTTTCCAGAGACTGAGGCGTGACCAGAGGAGACCCAGCCTGGACAGCCTCTCCTGCCATGAGCTCAGCAATGCCGAGTGGAAGGAGGACTGAGCCGCTGTGGCCTGCTGGCTTGAGGGATGCTGATAAGAATGTGATCTGTGACAGCTGGGGACACGGTGCATAGGCCAAGGAAGACAGGAAGCCACCAAGGGTCCAGAAAAGCCGTGGACAGGGCTTTGGTGGCAGAAATAGGGGATTAGATAGGGTTCTTTTCCCAGCTCAGCCAAATTAGCTGTGTGAACTTGAAAGCGTTTTTAAAGAATCCCTAGAAATTATTAGAAAAAGACACCTAATCGGAGGGTGGTGGTGGGGAGGGAAATAGGCAAAGAATTTGAACAGGCATTTTACAGAAGAAATGCAGATGGTCAAAAAATATCTGAAAAGATGTTCAATCTCTCTAGGAATTAAGTAAACAGAATTTAGAGCAATGAGAACACAGTGGGAAAAACAGTGACATCTGAATAAAATCTGTACTGCAGAGCATCCTACCCATGGTACTTTCTTAGTCTGGGTCATTGTATGCTGATTAGGTAAGATGCCAGCATTAGGAAAAGCTGGTATACTCGAACCATGTCTTTTCGTGACTTTTCTGCAAGCCTAAATGTTATTTCAAAAATGAAAAGTAGGGCTGGGTTTATGGCTCAGTGGTAGAGCGCTTACCTAGCACGTGCGAGGCACTGGGTTTCATCCTCAGCACCACATGAAAATAAAGGTATTGTGCCCATCTACAACTGAAAAAAAAAACCTCAAAAGGTAAAAATGCCTATTACCACCATGACAGAAAACAACTACAACAGAGATATCACTGCTCACCCAACAGAGTGGCAAGAATGACAGAGGTTGATAAGATGAAGCTCAGACTGAGCTAAGGGACCAGGTTCTCTCAGTGCTGTGGCTGGTAGGGTAATCTGGTGCAGCCTCTGCAGAGAGTCCTTTGGCGTATGGACCACAATTCCACTGTGCATGCCCCTTTGCCCAAACAAGCATGTCCCAGGGTGATTGATCCTCAAAGCTCTTTTGTAACAATCAGAAGAACCCCAATGACTATCAGCAGAGGACAGGTTAAATGATAGAGGGTATCCAACCACAAAATACTATGCAGCAGGAAAAAAGGATATGGTACATCCAAATGAACAAAATCACAAAGATTTCCAAAGCACAAATGTACGTGGCAAATCATGCATGGTGGTGCATGCCATAGTCCCAGCTACTTGGGAGTAGGAGACTGCAAGTCCAAGGGCAGCCTCTGCAAATTAGCAATACCCCATCTCAAAAAAAAAAAAAAAAAGGTAAGTTGCAAAACAATACATACACTATGATTTCATTGATGGAAAGGAAAAGGACAAGTAAAGCCATGCATTTCAAAATGTATGTATACTAGTACACATGGAGCCCTGAAAGTCAGGAAAGGTACCCTCCCCATGGTTGGGGTTTCCCCTGGAGAGAACAGCGGGGCTGAGGATTGGAGCAGGTGGGGTGGGAAGAGGTGGTGGGAATGGGGACTTTCGCTTTTTCAGAATTCTTCAAATTTTAAATAATAAAACTTTCATATATTACCTGTGCAGATTTTTAATATTAAAAACATTTTTTAAACAGGTGCTAATCTTCTCTGAACTGTAGTTTCCTTGTGTTTAAAATAAAGGAAGTAGGAGCCCGGTGTGGTGGTGCATACCTGTAATCCCAGCTGAGGCAGGAGGATCGCAAGTTCAAAGTCAGCCTCAGCAACTTAGCAAGACATGTCTCAATTTTTTTTTTCACTTTTTAAAGTGGAGTGGTGGCTCAGTGATTAAGTGCCCCTGAGTTTAATCTCTCCTACTAAAAAAAAAATAAAAATAAATAAATAAGTAAATAAAGGAAGTTGGGTCAGGGCCCCACTGTGTGGCTTCCAGCTCTACTGAATCTGAAGCTGAGCCTCTGTCCTGCAGTCCCTCCCTGCTCCAGCGCATGCAGCACTGCAGTCCAGCCACACCTGCTCCTCTCTGTTCCTCAAAGTCCAGCTCAGCCCTGACTTGGGGCTTTGCCCTGCTGCTCCCTGGGCTGCCAAGGCCTGGCCATGACCTCCCTACCTGCCTCCTCCTCCATTGCTCAGTGTAAAGTCACCTCGCAGGGACCCCTCCCCCATAAGCACACACTGCCCAGTGTAACACAGGGGTGGAGAGCAAGGCAGGGCTGCACCTGAGGGGGCCTGTGGAGCCAGGGTGCTGGCTCAGGGGGGTCTTCCTGCACCACCCCCACACCGTCCAGCCAGCAGTCGGCCCGAACCTCGTAGAACATGGAACACAAGGCAGAACCAACAGGACTCTAAGAAGTTGGAGGTGGTCTGAAGGTAGCTGGGTTTCCAGGGAGCCCCTGGTGGGGTTAGCCATCCCATGGGCTAGGGACACAGTGCATGGCCTCTTCTGAGACCTGAGGTCTCCTGCTCTAGCCTCTTCAGATACTCCCACTGAAACCCAAGTTGCTCTCAAAAAATGTCTCTCAACACAGGGACACATCGCTCCTTCCTCTCTCTTTTTCAACCACTGTTTCCCCAACCTCTTCCCCAAACCTCCTAAAGCTTAGCCATCCGCGGCCCCGCTCCCTCTTCTTCTTTCTTGGTTAGTGCGATCTTGAAGGGCTTTGGAGCCATCTCTCCAAAGGGCTGAGCTGGGGGTGGAGGGCGGGTGGAGTGTGTTGCTGGTCCTGCCTGCCCTTCCCGAATGGCCTGGAGGCCACTGGCCTTTCTCCTGCGGCTTTCCAGGGCTGACCCCCAGAACAGCTGCCAGCGCACCATCCCTCCTCCTGCCTTCCCTGCTTTCAACAAGCCCCGCCCACTCACCTCTTGCAATCTGTTGGCTGCGACTCCCCAGGGTGCAGGGGAAGGCTCCGCCCAGGCCTCCAGCCCCCCTCCCCCGCAGGGCCCTGGCTCCCGTTCCAGCTTCTCTGTAATGGGCTCTCTGCACAGGGCTCCCAGTGGAGTGAGAGTTCCTTCCTTCCCAGCACGGATGCCAGAGAGCCAGGGAGCCTCTTCCTCCAGCCCCAGCTAGAAAATCTGAGAGGTCGTGGGCCCAGCTTGGGTCCTGGGTTCACTTGCAAGGCCAGAGGGGTGGACGTCCGAGCAGGAGACCCCGACCAAGAACACGTGGTTCAAACAGAGAAAAGGGGTCTTTCTCCTCCAGAAGAGGGCATCCATGTCCCTGAAAAGGGCGAAGGGTCCCTGGCAGACAAATCAATCAATGCACCTTGGTCAGCCCGCAGACCCGCCTCGATGTCTAGGAAGACAGGCAGGGACCACCCTGGGCCACCTGCCTGCCTGTCTCCACCACCCAGAGGCTGCCTTCAGCCACAGGTGCCGGGACCTCACCAGCTCATGGCCCATCAGTCACACACTTCTAAGTCACACACTTCTTGGAGGCTGCCAATCTGACTCGCTTCAGCAACGAGCCCATCTGGAAGAAAGGGATTTTAGATTTTAAGGTCAGATTCGGGGACCAGTTTGTCCCAGAAAATGCATCATTTATATACAAGGATGGGTTCTCACTTCTCCCCCAGATATTGCTTTTTTTGGGGGGTGGGGTACCAGGGATTGAACTCAGGGGCACTCAACCACTGAGCCACGCCCCCAGTCCTATTTTGTATTTTATTTAGAGACAGGGTCTCACTGAGTTGCTTAGCGCTAGTCTTTGCTGAAGCTGGCTTTGAACTCTCTACGCTCCTAACTCAGCCTCCTGAGCTGCTGGTATTACAGGCATGCGCCATCGCACTCGACCAAGATATTGCTTTTTAAAGCATCATAGATTTTTTTTTTCTTCCAGAGCTAAGAGACCCTTAGAGGTCTTCTATTTCATGAGCACAGAGAGGGTGAGAGTTTTGCCCAATTATACCAGTAAGTTTGTAGCATTGGCAATAAAAGAATCCTAAAAAATTAATCAACACTTGAGAAGTATTTAAGAAAAAAAAATATGGTAAGAAAAAAGGTTTTTTTTTTTTTTTTTTTGGAACAGACTACCTCACCATTTAGGCTTAATTAAGCATAAGCCATTGATTTTCTTTAATTACACAAATATTAAATCTAAGTTTTCTCTTTCTTGCATACATCTACAAAAAGCTTTTTTTTTTCGTGTGGCTGAGCTGATGCTACCTCAGGCATTTTGGGGACCTCTAAGCAAACACAGGACTTCCCACCAGAGGAATTGGGACAAAGGATTCTATGTGAAATGATCCTTTCTGTCATTGGTCTCTTCCTGGTTTATCTAGAGGAGATTGTCACTTGTCTTCCACAAAGAGAAATCTACCCCTCTATTTATTTATAATTGGGTAGCACAATTTTTTTTCCTGTAGTCTGTTCATAATTTTGATTCCATATCCCAACTGGCTCTAACTGGCAAGAGAAAGAAGTTATTGTGGATGAATAAACAAAGCCCGCTAGGGCCTGGGATGCTATTTTTGGATACAAAAGCCCCTCTGTGGCTTGAGAGAGCCAGTCCCCTGCATCCCACGCACAGTGAGAAGGGCAGCCCCTGTGCTCATGCTCTGTGTGATCCTCTTGAATTTGTAAACAACTGAAACGTAACACAAACAAGTTGATTTTTGAGCTTGCCAATAAGATGCTTGTTAATTAACTCTATGAGCTTTTATTTTAACCCCTCTATTTTCTCTGCATTTGAATGGACTCCTCTTACTGGTTTCAAGTGGGTGTTTCATTTGAATATGGATTGATTTCTGTGTATGCACCTTGTAGCAGTCAGGATAGGCTGATCTATGATGCAGTAACAAATAATATCCAAAATGCAATAGTTTGATAAAAGATGGTCTCTTGTTCATGCTACATATCCACTGAGCATTAACTGGGGGTTTGGAGATTCCATAATCATCTCAGCTGATGGAGGGAATCATGGAGGGCCTGGAACAACCATCAAATGCTCTAGCCTGGAGGTGACACTTGTCACTTCCTTTCACAACTCATCAGCTTGAAATAGTCACATGATCCCATGCAACCCTGGGGATGAGGGGCAGGAAATTCAGTGCTCCCCAGAAGAGGAGTGCAGACTATTGACCAGCGCAAGTCTCAGTGTACCTGCAGCATTATGTGCAAGAATCCTCCCCTCACCCTGGATCCAGGTGACAGCATGTCTGAGGACAGCCCCAAGCCAAAGCAGCCAGTCACAGGTTTAAGTACCATCTATGAGCAAAACCCTGGACACAAGTGAGGATTAAGGAGTCAGTATTTAGACATGGAACCTAAGTCATGAATGTGCTTTTGGCAGAGGGCAGAGGGCAGAGGCCAGAAATAGTGCTACACAGCCTCCCAGGCATGGAACAGTCCCCGCCACAAAGACTCATGTGGTCCAAAATGTTTCACATAGAGAAACTCTGTATTAGAGAAATGCAAAGTTCACTCTCCGAAAACAAAGCAAAACAAAAATAAGTCCTTAAATTACAACAAGCAAAAACCCAACCTCGAGCTCCGCCCTGCACCCCAGGTCAGCAGTTAGGTTGTGGCTCCCATTGGAAGAGCCACCTGGGAGCCTCCACAGTATGGGCCACTAGAGGGCCCTGGCCAGGGTAAGTGACCAGGTCACACCTCTGATCATGGTTACTAGTGGCCTGGATGCTCTAAATGCCAGTAGCATCCCATTCGTTGTAGTGACACTCAAAAATGACTCTGGATATTGCCAGACGTCTCCCAGCCGAGAACCCTGCTGTTTGAACTTCCCAGCAAGCGCCAGTCCAGTTGCGCCACTGAGGAACCATGAGCCCAGACCGGCAGCTGTAAGGCCACCTGCATTATCCAGTCTTCTCTCTGTGGGTCTCAGCTTCCCTATCTGGAAATTGAGAGGACTGAGCCCAACAATTCCCAAAGTCAGGTCAGAGCTTCTCAAACTTTTTGTTTTGACTCTATCGTAGTCACAGCCCAACACACAGGCAGGATGGTGGAGCAGGGATCTGGCACAGCAAGATGGCCCAGATGACGGGAGGGGGATGGGACACCACAAAGCAGGGGTGCTGGCGTTTCCTGGGTTGACTTAAGCTTCCCCACTAAGAAGCCATCGCAGGACCTGAGGGAGGAGAAGGATGGACCAGGGGTGGGTTTTGGGAGGAAGAAGTTAAAAAGATAAACAGCAAGCAATGCTCACAGAAGAGAGCAAAGTGCATAAGCGTGGGAGGAGGTTTCGTGTGTGTGTGTGTGTGTGTGTGTGTGTGTGTGTGTGTGTGTGTGANGTGAGAGAGAGAGAGAGAGAGAGAGAGATCCTGCCATCTCCTTGCCCCTAACAAAAGACATTGAGTATACTCAGTTCAGCTTGAATCTGCTGGGAGCTTGAAAAACAGTCATTATCGCAGGATTATTAGGTTTGCAGATCTCCTTCTGGCCTCTCGACTCTCATTCAGCTGTTATCAAGAGAGGGGCGAGAGGGGAGGCAGCCCAGCCCTCATCACCCACATTTCCTCCCAGTCCAGCTCAGCAGCCAATAAAGCTTGACAGTGACCTTGAAGAGGAGTGAGTGGTATTTAATAAAAGGCTGCTCAGTCTAAACAATGATTTGGGACTCTCAGAAAGCCAAAGGGAGAGGCTGGACAGCCTCCTCCACACATTGCCACTTGGAAAAGCTGCTGTGGATCTTTCCGTGGTCTTTGATTCATACCTGCTCCAGCTGCGTGTGCCCTTGACTGCGTTGCTGATAAAATGAGCCCCCGGGCTATGTCGGCTCTGCCTCGGTCCAGAGTCAGCAACTGTTTGTCAGAAATATTTCACCAGGTTGTTCTCTTACGCTGCTGTCCCCCAGCTGTTTCTGAAGTCCCTAGGGCTTGTCATGCTGTTATGGACCAAGGATACAAAGGTGAATCAAGGGCTGGGGTGTGGCTCAGTGGGGGAGCGCTGGCCTGGCACAAGGAGAGGCCCCCGGGTTCCGTCCCCAGCACCACAAGAGAAAAGGAGAAGAAGACCCATGTGAACAGAGTCCAGGCCATGCAGGGCATAACTCAGGCGGGCCTGGGCGGGTTCCCAAGTGACCACAGCCCAGTCGACCCTAAAAGGACACGGAGGCCTAAGTCTTGAAGTACCAATGGGAGCTACGCAGGCAGAGGTGAGAGACGGTACAGCCTGTGAAAGGCACAAACATGGGAGCAAGGTTGGAGACCCCTGAACCGAGAAGGGCGCTGTGTGTTTGGATGATGTGTTTGATGCAGACAGGGGACCTCGAGAGTTAGACCAAGCCGGCCCTCAAGACTGTGTCTGCCATGCCCAGGAGCTCTGCCCAGGCCTCCATCCTGTTACCAAACTATGGTTGATTCTCTTTGCTTGCAGTACTTGTGTCCTATGATGTTGCCACAAATAGTGAATAAAGGAATCCCAAACTCTGACTCCTCAGGAAATCCAGGGTCAGGGTCCTGTGACCTCCAGGGACAGCATTTTCTTTAACTGATCGATACCTAACCATGTTTAATGTATGCCTCTTGTTTCAGAACGCCTTATCTCCTATGTGGGTTGGTTCACAAGCATCAAACTCACACCTAACAGCACCATAATTCACGCCTGAACAAAGCTCCTTGCACTGATAAGCCCTGGACAGTGTTCCAGCGCTGCGTTTTGGAAGGTGTTTTCTTTTCTTTTTTCTCATTTTGTTTTTCTTGGTGAAATAAATCACCAATTAAAAAAGCACAAAATTGCTTCTTTAAAAAAAGGCACTAAATAGTCCACACAAAGGACACTTGTTGACACTATGAGGTCTGAACCAAGAAGGCAGAGCGTCACCCTGTTTGACCTCAGCTGGGCCAATCAACCAGTCTTTGCCTCTCTGCACGTGGCCACACATGGCCCCACAGTGCTCTGAATATTGATTTGGAGGTTCAAATACATTCCAGCAAGCAGATACATTTGCAAATATGGATTTATGAATAATGAGGTTTGACTTATGTGAAAACCATAAACAGGAATCCCTACATTCTCAGTACTGCAAATGACCACTAGCCTATTTTACCTCCTGGAAGAGAAAAGAAAGGCATGAATGAATCCACAGATATCTATGAATTGAAGGCTCAAGCTAGGGTAAATCACTGAGCGCCACATGACAGTAAGGCAGTATTTCAGACCGTCCGGTGTCGTTGTAAGGCCAGCCTGTCAGGGTGACTTACAGCTCATTCCCCATGCAAAGCAAGCCAGACTCCGCTAACTGAATCATTCTGGGAGCCCCTGAGGGCTTCCAGAGCATCAGCTGTCAGCCCTGACACTCCGGATTCAGAAGTGGAGGGGCATCAGGAAGTCCGGGTGTCTTGGGCCTGCCTGTCAGCGTCAGAAATTCAACAGCCTTTACCCAGCGTGTTAGAGAACAGTCTAGCAGCCAGGTGCATCAGAATTTTCCAGAACACAGTGATACATCAACTCCTTGGACTGCTAACTCCCAGGGCCTCTTCCAAGCCAATGATTGATGTGAGCTGCTAGATACTGCACTGACAGGTTTTATCTAATATTTTAAAATATAGGTCTTTTCTTACAAAGGGAAAAAAATAGACAGAACACAATTTCCTCTGGGTATAATCTTCTAGCTGACTCACTGAATTCAGCAGGGACTTTTTTGTGGTAGAATATAGTTTATTGCCTTAGAGTTCGATTTTTATAGAATTCATGCTAAACTTGGTAGATTGAAACAGATCGTTTGATGTTGTATCTAACCCCTGATATTATTTTTTGCATTTCCTATATTTTTTCATTTTTAATCTATAAAAGTAGACTGTTTTTTAAGAGAAGTTTTTTTAAGTTCACAGCAAAATTGAGGAGAATGTACAGAGAATTTCTACCCCAACCCAATTCTATCCTCCTCTGCACCAGAGTGGTTCATTTGTGACAAGCTGGGAACTTAATGTTGACATGTCAGTGTCACCCCAAATCCATAACTTCATTTAGGGGGTCCCTCTTGGTGTAGTAGATTCTATGGGTTTGGACAAATGAAGAAGAATATGTTTCGACACAGAACAGTTTCACTGACCTAAAAATTCTCTGCATAGCCTATTCATCCCTCCCTTCCCCCACCCCTGGCAGCCACCAATCTTTAACTGTCTTTAGCTTTGCCTTTGCCAGACATATAGTTGGAACTCTACAGTATGTAGCCTTTTCAAAATGACTAGCCTCGCTTCCCGCCCCCCCACTTTGGTAATGGGGATTGAATCCAGGGGTGCTCTACCACTGAGCTATATCCCCAACCCTTTTTACTTTCATTTTGAGACAGGGTCTCACTAAGTTGCTGAGGGTCTTGCTAAATTGCTGAGGCTAGCCTCAAACTTGCAATTTTCCTGCCTCAGCCTCCCAAATCACTGAGATTACAGGTGTGCCTGCATTTTTAAGGTCAATATACATTAATAAACTACCTGCAAATCACTACAGTATGAATAGCTTGAGGTCTTTGTCACAGCTTATTCACGTGCTTAGGAGACTTCTGTGTGTTGAAGGATGAATGGGTGAAAAAACCACTTCTTGGGGTTGGGGGGATAAGAACATTAATCTAATTATAGTTAGTGTTGTTCTTAGAACTTCATACTGCTTAGGAAAAGAGATGCTAATTCTTTTTTACCCTGAATAAAGAAAAACTTGTAAAAACAAAATTTTAAAAAGCCAAGTACAAATGCCAGTCTTTAGGCCATGAGATTTCACTCAGATCTTAATATTCTTCTAATTTTCAAGAGTTCAGCCGACATCTTACATAAAATGGGATGTTGCAACTGATAGCCTGGTTTAAGCAAAAGGGATTTCTGCTCATCTTTTGCAAGCTTTGTATTTGGGGCTCCTCTCCGAGCATTCCCCAAATTACCTGACATTCTCCTAGGCTTGGATATCCAGTGTGTCTGGGCACAGCCAAATGAGAGGATGACCTCACGGATCTGTTATGCTTATCCCTATTTTTGGACCCCAGAATCATCCTCGCTTTTTTGACAATAGTTACACTGCTGAGTCATGCGTAACCTAAACCTGCATCTGCAGTTACCATGCTTCTTGCCAAGACCCAGGACACCTAGACAAGGGGCATTGGCAGGGCTATGGAGGGAGGTGGGAAGAGGCATTCTGGAAATATCGAGTTGGAAAGGAGACCTTGAGTTCAAGCAATCATCCAGGAGAGGTAAGTCCAGGGAAACCAAAGCTCGGGTCTGCCTCACTTGGAATCATTTAGATATTTAAAAATGGGTGAGCGGATGGACCCATGTTCAGCTGCAGCAGGGAGCTGGTGTTAGGGGCGGCTGGTGCCAGTTCATTTGGTACAGTGGGGCAGCCCGAGGCGTTCGATCCCTCTCTGACTGGCTGGATTTTACATCGACATTTCCCGGTGCTGGCTTTGAGGACTGGCAGGTGCCTCATCAAAGCACTCCATGTGCAACAGACAATTAGGCAGAACAAATACATGTGAAGCTGTCTAAATACGCCCTGGATCTGGGTCTGTGAATTTACAATGGAAAATAAAGGAATGTCGGTTTTGAAGGCTGTCATCTGTCTCCGTAGAAAGTGCCTTTTTATGGAAAGTGTTTTCAGGAAAGTTTTAAAGAGAAAGCATCAGCTGTTCATCCGTAACGAAGGAATTACCAAGCGAGATGCTTCATAGCATGACTGTGGCTGTTGCCTGATGTCCCCTTTTCCCCCTGTAGCTGGTATTTAGCTGGTCAAAAGTCTCTGTATAATAAAAAATGGATTTTCCAACTTCACTAGCAACTCTGCGTCATTATGTTAAATTCTGATCAATAGGATGTAAGCAAGAAGGTCATGAGTGAGTTCCAGGAAATGTCCCTAAAGTACAGACATGCTCCCTTCTTTATCTCTTCCTTAACTGGGGGCTAGAATGCAGATGTGATGCCTAGAGTTCAAGCAGCTGTTTTGGACTATGAGGGAGCATGCTAAGGATGGTAGAGAGAAACCAAATAGATGGACAGGGATTTCCTGATGACCTTGGAGCTTCTCAGACAGCCCTTGACAAAATTTCATTCATGAGATTGCCATCTCTTTGCAGTGTTTAATTAAGTGTATTTATTAAACCCATACTATATATAAATACAACATAGGGCCTGGCGCGGTGGTGCATGCCTATAATCCCAGTGGCTTGGGAGGCTGAGGCAGGAGGATCGCAAGTTCAAAGTCAGCCTCAGCAAAGGAAAGGCACTAAGCAAACTAGTGAAACCCTGCCTCTAAATAAAATATAAAATAGGTCTGGGGATGTGGCTCAGTGGTCGAGTGCCCCTGAGTTCAATCCCCCCGTACCAAAAGAAAAAGAATATAGGGGTTCTTACCCTCAGGATCCCATGAACTTGGAAGGGGAAAAGTTCATTTTTATTTTTATAACCTCAACTGAAAGTTAGCATTTCAATAATGAAGGTAGTATTAATAGAGCGAGTGATCATCATTAACAGATATTATCGGGTCACCATACACATATTACAGATATCTCCAAATATCAGTTCTGTTTACTAGTAAATAGAAATTAGGAAAGTTATCAAGCCTATTGTTAGATGTTGTTATTTAAGGCACTAATGAAGAAGCAAGTGGAGTTCTCTAGAGAGCCAAATTCTGAGACAGGGTTTGGCATATGAGGTATTTATTAGGTAGTGCTGTTGGGAACATCCCTGTGGAGGGTGGGAAAGGAGCAAGACAATGCAGAAGGAGACGTCCAGCTGCCATGCAGGCCCAGCGACAGACCCAGCTGACAACACAGGAATCCTGGAGCCAACATGGACCATCAAGGCTTCCCCATGATGAGCCCTGAGCCCCACGCAGGTCAGAAATTAGATATGGGCACAGCCTTAGAGGAGGCAGCTCTCTGCCCCAGACCATCTCTGTTGGACGACAGTCCTTCCTTAGCTGGGACCAAGGTGGTAGGTCTTATCCAGAAGAGCACTTCTCAGTTCTGCCTTTCCAAATGCATTCGGAAATAAACTTTTCAGTATTCCAGGGGCCCCTCTTCTTGGGGGACACTTAGAAGAAGAAGGTGGATTCTCCCTGTTGAGCTTCAGCCCCTACAGCAGTAGCAGGTCTTGGGCCCACAATTCCTACTCATCTGCTCTGAACTCCACAGTTCATTCTAGATTCCCCTTGCCCTCAGCAAGCGTTTCTGCTGGTCTTGGGAATTACATGATCCCATGACCCAGACCATCTTCCCTGAGGGGTCTGTGACCTGGTCACCATGGGCTTCTACAACAGGCAGAATAATGCCTCCAGCCAAGACGTCCACATCCTGATCCCTGAAAGCTGCAAATGGGTTACCTTACATAGCAAAGGGGACTTTGCAAATATGATTAAATTAAAGGGTTTAAAATGGGGAGATCATTCTGGGTTATTTGGGTGGGCCTAATAAAATCACGTCAGTGGAGCAGGGAGGTAGGAAAGTGAGAGGCCAAGAAGGAGACGCAACCACAGAAGCAGAGGTTGAACTGGTGTGATTCTGTCTGGAGGCTACCACCAAGGAACTCAGGCAGCAACCAGAAACTGGAAAAGTCATGGAAACAGATTCTCCCCTAGAGCTTTCAGAAGGAATGCAGCCCTGCTCACACCCATGATTCTAGCCCCATGAGACCCAGTTTGGACCTCTAGAACTGGGTCTAGATGCTTTGATGTAAGACCTTACATTTGTGGCAATTTGTTACAGCAGCAACAGGAAACTAATAAACTTGCTCTGGCTACGATTGATGTACCTGTTCCCCCCCCCCCACAATCACAGTATAGCAAGAGAGGACCAAGAGGCACCCAGGTGACAAACATACCCCTTCCTGCGCCACCCCCATGTAATAGAAGCCCTGTTTCCTGCTTGTTATTAAAGTTAAGTACCCCTACCAAGATGGGAAATTTCCTTTTTGCCCCCTGCTGTCCAGAAATAAGAAACCCAAAGTGCTCAGCCTGAAGCCATAGATTATAGTCCAATGAGACTCTTGCCGTGTCCCCCTCTGGGACTTCTAACCCTCAGACGCTGGGGCAGTGAGGATGGGAAACCTGAGTTCTCGTGGGAGTTGGCAGAGTCGCTTCAGATTCCTTGGTTCCACCCCTGCATTTTCTTTGTGGGGCTTGCGTTTTGTAACCCGGCTGCAACAAATCACTGCAAACTCAGTGGTTTAAAGCGATGCAAATGTATCATCTTACAGCTCCGACATCAGAAGTCCAACAAAGATCTCACTGGGCTACAGTCCAGGGGCTGGCAGTGCCGGCTCCCTGGCTGGACAATCTATGGCTTTGCCTTCCTACCCTCTAGATCCCACCTGCATTCCCTGGAGGCCCTTCCTCCATCTTCAGACCATGTCTCTCAGACCCTCCCCCCATGTCACCTATCTCACTGTTACTGTAGCTAGGAAAGGACCTCCGTTTGTAAGGAAGCATGAGATTATAGAGGGATCCCTTGGGTAACCTACATGCTCCCCGACCTCAAGCCCCATATGTTTAATCACATCCGTGAAGTCACTTTTGCTCTATCGGGAAGTATATTTGCAGGTCTGGGGGACTCAGACCTAGACATCTGGGGGGCAGTTTTTCTACCAGAAGGTTGTAGAAGGGTCTTGGATTCAAGATGTCTGGAGAATTCTAGAGCATGGCTCCCATTCTCTTAAAGAATGGATGCTTCAGCCTTGCCTTCCAATTCTTTTCCAAAATCTCCAGAAGCTTCTAGAAGGTGAAATACATGACACACTAGCGAATCCAGGCTCATGGGTCCAGTCCTGACCATCCTTTCCTGGGAAGTGGATCCCTTAATCAGATCCACGCTTTGTGGGATCACAGACTAGCGAATCAAATACTCAAAAGTCCTCAGATAAAGACACTGGGCTCAGGCCCTGCAGGAAGAAAGGCTAAATCATTCCCAGAACAAATGTCTTTCCTGTTGGGACTAAGCACCAGTCCTCCTGAGGTGGAGGGCTCCCAACGTAGTCAGCTTGCCAGCTCAGGGTCCATTTTGAGGACGCAGCTTTGGTCACTGCTGCCAGAGATTTGACACTCAGTGGAAGCAGCAGCCTTGGTACACAGGAGCCCATTCCAAACACAACTTGCGTTTTGTCACCACTGTGCTTCATTCATGTGCCTGGTCAGCACTGGAATGGCCAATGGCAGAAGCTAACTGGCATCAACGTTCCTCTTCATTTTGTCTTGTTGGTTGACCACTGTCTTTCCCATAGTCCATAGTTTTTAATGGATATTAACATGGCACAAAGATCTAGCCTGGTGCCCACTCCCATGTGTCATCCCCGTACCCAGACCACCTTGTCTCCAGTCTCCCAATCTTTCTCCATCCAGGTCCATGATGAGGCTATTTGCACTACCTGTGGGTGTGCACCAATCCCAGCCTTGAGCTCTTCTTTGTCCATGCAAAATGGATGACCAGGTATACTGCCAGAGTTCTGCCCCTTGCCAGAATTTGGTCTTGACACTGTCTTTCAAGGGCACTCCAATCATTTCCATCCTGCACCCACATATCCAGCCAACCCACCCACAAACTATATGTTGCTATCACCTGGACCAAAGGAACCCTTCATATAATCATAGGCATGCACCAGAGAGCTGGATGCTGGTTTAACTCTGGTGGGCAGCGATGGTTGGGGGGATTGAGTTACCTCACATGCAGCTGGCTTGTGCCCCCTGGTGCTGCCCGTGATCAACCTCAGATCCATCAAACAATGGATCCTTTCTAGGTCTGCCTAACCCTCTGATTTGGTTGGTCTGACATAACCCAGTCACTGAAGGGCAGTGCCAGGTGCAAGGTCACTTGGGATTCCATGGCCTGCACTCCATTTCTACCAGGGCACAGCAGCATGCTGGGAGTTGTTTTTCAAAAGGCATATGATCCTCCACTGCAGATGGCATGGCCTTGCTCCAGCACCCTGGGGACCAGCATTGTGACTCTCCCACTAGGGCACACTATGAGCACCACTCAGCATCTTTCCCATCACTGGCTTCTCTGGTACCAACAGATTCTGCTGGATCTAAGGGCAGGGCTGCAAGACCTCAGAGCCCTTTCCCATTGAGGGTCACTTAAAGCTGGCAGTTTTCATGTCAGCTGGGCCAAATGGTCCTTTAATAATTTTGTGCAGGAAATAAAGTCTCAAAGTTTCATTTTCCACTTGTGGCATCTTGTTGGTGCTTCAGAAAGTTTTGAATTTGGAAGCATTTCAAATTTTGGATTTTGGGTTAGGGATACTGTACAAGATGCAATAATTGGAGTTTGACTTTGGATGAGATGTCTTCATGTGCCACTGAACACTGGACTCTTACCGTGCTTATTGGTGTGCAGTCCCCCATCTTTGCAGGATTTATCTCCCACCCTCTGGAATGCATGGAGCTCACCAACATCATCAATGTCAGCTACTTTTTATTCATCTGACCCCTTAGCATGATGTCACTGAATCATCAATCAAGGTGATGTTCTGAAGACTGTCCAGATGACCCAATTCTCTCTCACTGTATCATTGCCAAACAGGAGACAGAAGCCACAAAATATTTTAACCAAGAAAAGTTCAATTTAAAAAAATCATTAAGTATAAAATTATAAAGGTGCTGGCGGGCAGTGCATGGTGACAGACAGGACATCAGGAGCCTGCTGACCATCAGGGCAGAGTGAGCCTGTGGTGTGCAGTGCCAGGAGGGGCTCAGGAAACCACTCTCCAGGATGAGGGTGAGCCAGAGCCATCAGGTGCATGCACAGTGGAAGCTGAGGTGTCAGGAGCTTGAAGTGACAGCAGAACAATGCCAAGGCTGGGTGCTCATGTCCTCACTGGGAGAGCCACAGTGAAGTGGACACTGACCTGGGGCCAAGGCTATGAGCTCACCAAGGACTGAACGCTTTGAGTGCAGAGGGCAATCATACAGTCAAAACAAGAAGCAGCAGAACCCAAGCACATGAGAACCAGAAGGGAAACTTCTTCTTCCTGTATGGTCACTCTCAGGCACGGACAGGTGTTATGGTTTGGATTTGGAATGCCCCCCCAAATCTCATGTGTTGAAGACTTGATCCCCAGTGCAGCATGTCCAGAGGTAGGGCTTTTGGGTAGTGATTGGATCATGAAAACTTTGACCTCATTGGTGGATTAATTCATTCGATGCACGTGTCCATTAAAATGGATGGATTAATCCATTTGATGGAATAATAATCAGAATGGATACTAGGAGGAGGTGGAAACTGAAGGAAATAGGAGCATGATTGGAGGAAGCAGGTCCCTGGGGTTGTGCCCTTGGTGACTGTGTCTTGTCTTGGCCCCTTCCCTGCCCTCTCTCTCTAGGCTTCCCTGCTGCCATGAGCTGGGCAGCTTTCCTCCTCCATGCCCTTCTGCCATGATGGTCTGCCTCACTCCAGGCACAAAGCAAAGGAGTTGGCCAGCCATGGATCTGAAGCCAGGAGCCAAAATCAACCTTTCCTCCTTTAAATTGTTCTTGTTAAGTATTTTGGTCACAGTGTCAAAAAGCTGATTAACAGAATTGACAAGCTTATGACATCATGCTCACCACAAAGGAGGAAAGGCTCAGAGTCCAGATCCATTATCATAAAGCAGGTAATAAAAGCTGGATTGGGAGATGAGAGACAATACATTGAAAAACTGACACAGACTACATTGTGACAGAAGGTGGGAAAGTTAACATAGCCCTGGTGTGGACTGTAAACAAACACTGCCGTCCATTCCACGTGAATGTGGACTATTGGGAATCTGGTAGAAAGAGAAAAGAATGAATTCACTAACAATTGCCACCCATAATGAGTTTGAAACATTCATCTGTTCTATTAAAGTCACTACCTCTGTCTTGGGAGATGCCATGGGGGCTCCTGTTCTGCTGGGTTTGAAGTAGTATAGTGTCATTTAGTAGAATCACTCTTGTTCTCCATGAGCCAAACCAGTGAATTAAATGGGGATCTGAAGGGAACCACTACCCTCACAGCCTTCAGAGCCCTAGGGTGGCGTTAATCTCAACCCTCCCATCTTGAGATGCAATATTATTTCTCATTTATCTTATTGATGCACTGAGGCTTCCCAACTATGTTAGCTCTACTCCACAAGCCAAACCAGAGTGCATAGTTGGACCAGAGGTGGTCCAACTGTCCACTACTCATGTGACTCTCTCAATCTTCATGGGGGAACCATGGAGAGGATGACTTGCAGGGCCTAGGGACCCACTGCGCTCACTGTCAGCCAGACCTTGGCCAGGACTCCATTCATCACACACTCCATTTATTATGGGGCCCATCTGTGGTGGGGCCTCCACGTATCCCCACTTTAGTGAGAGTCATGATGGTACTTCAGGTCCCTGGGTATCAGTGCCAACTCAGACTGAGTCCACTGGTCCTTATGATATTGGGCATTGCCCATTTCTTGGTGTACCCTCGCTAGAGCATTGCAGCATTCTTCTTAATGGGCAGCCAGCCTTCTTTTCAATCAGTTTTGGATGTAAAAATGGACTCAGATGTGAAAACTGGGAGGGGAGTGTGGCTGTTTATTGGGGTGACTGCCCCACCTTCTTGATCATTCACCCTCAATTTCTTTTAACATGCACATTGAGTAGTGCCCTTTCTGGCTGCCCACCTCACTTGCCTTCAGTGTTGCTGTGTTCTGTTACCCATTTCCATAACCCTCGCAGGTCATGCCCCTGAGCAGTCACTCCAACCTTGTCAGTCACTATGCACCCACCTGGCTTCTGAGGTTGCCCCAATTGTGCCTTTTGGGATTAGTGAAAATACTCATAAGCTCTAGAAAGTGTACTCACCTATGCTTGAATAAAAGTAAAGGAAATAAGATACCAGGATAAAGAAACCGTCAGAGCTGCCCAAGACATGGGTATGGCTTCCTCTCAGGCACCCAGAACGCACTCCATCTCGGGACAATAAACTACCATATATACAAAATACTTTGGTCTCAAGGAAGCTAATTCTTAATATCCAGCAGGTCACATAGCCAACCTCAGTAGGTGTGATCAGGCTCAATAATAAGATAACATAACAGAAATCAGATACAAACAATCATTCTGGAACTTTTCTTTTTCTTTTTTAAAATTTTTTTTTTAGTTGTAATAGGACACAATACCTTTATTTTATTTATTTTTATGTGGTGCTGAGGATCAAACCCAGCTCCTCACACGTGCTAGGCAAGCGCTCTACCACTGAGCCACAACCCCATCCCTCATTCTGGATCTTTTCTATAAACAATGGTGACAAGTTGGTATGGACCATCCCTGGTGTTTTTTAAACTCAACACAGAACTACACTGATTACTAACTTGTGAATGCTATTCTGGATGGGTCAGTACCACAGCTTTAGGATCCTCTGGGGATGAGCACAATGTTGCAACAAACCAGGTAAAATTAACCCTGTGTCTACACAGAAAGTTAAGGGCTACTCCTGGCCCCTATTGTTTTGGGTCCTATCATTCCATCGCTATCCATAGGCCTGACTCTGTGAGAACCTGTCTATCCAGTCCCACACAGAGGAGAGCAACTCTGAACTTACTGATGCTGGTGCCCTTCAGATTAGCACATTAATTCTGGCTAAGGAAGGACGGACTCTGAACCTCCCTGTCAGCTGGTGTGTTTTCTGGACTTTACACAGTATGTCTACTCCAGCTGGACTGCAGCCCAATGCCTTCCTACACCACCTACCAGGCAACTCTGGCATCTCTACCCCTCTTAGTGTGGGCCTTTGTTTTTTCCTGCTTCTAGGAGCCAAGTTCACACTCTCTCGGGGGGCAGAGGGGGAGAATCTTTGCCAGAGCGTTAAATTCTATATTATGAAAGAGAATGTCCCAAACCAACACAGTCTCCCTCTTCCAATTTCATGTTCTGGGCTCTTCGACTCAGCACCCTCAGGAGCCAGCCCCACAGGTCCCTCTTGCTCATGACTGCTGACTGGGTCTGGCAGCTTCATTTTCTCTCTGACTATGCCCGTCATGCCCCTGAATTATTCTGTGAATTAACCCTAGTCTATGTTTAACGGCCAAGCAGAGGGGAGTCATCCTGAAGAAGCTCCATGTTGATGTGGGAAAATTTTTTTGCATTTTCTTCAAGCTCAGGTGGGGAAGTACACTTCTGCAGATGCAGAGCTTTGAAAGGAATCTCGTAACCCAAGATTTCAGGAGCGTCACCTAAGATGTCCCCATTTCATATTCAGGGTCATATCCTTTCCCAACAAAAGCTTTCACCTTGTCATAGCTGTCCTACCTGGATGGGAATCTTAATCTCTGTAGCATGGAGAGCTACTCCATTGGACTTAGCAATGGTCCCCCAATTACGTTATCTTCAGTTATTGTCTTCCCTGTGTTTCCAACACCTGGCACATCACACTCACTAGTGCATTCTCTTCCACCAGGACACCATCCCCACTGACCAATTTAACAACTAGACTGCCACCTCACACCAGGGGCTATCTGTGCTCCAGTGTCCACAAATGACCAGGTCCTCACTGACATTCATGCAAGCAAGTGATCAGCTCTAAAACCCACATAAACATCTGCTTTCCTGGACCACCCCGACACCAACTGCCCCAAGTCAAGTTCCTAGGCAGCAGAGGTCTTAGGAGAGAGAATGTTTCTTAGAACATACCATCGACACCTGAAAAGGGGGGGACAGGAAGCAGGCCTGAGCAGATGAAGAAATCGAGCTACAATTCAACGACACAACAGCCTGGCCACCCCCCCATGGGGAGTTCTGGGATTAAAATGGCCCATCTAGCTTGCCTGGCATGGGGTCAAAAGGACCTGGCCTTGGATCGCCCTGACTCAGGTGACTCTTGCAGCCAAGGCAATCCCTGAAGGTTTGGACAGAGGTAGCCTGTCTTAGAAGCTCTCCCAACAGCTGGAATGAGTCATTCCAGAAGGTAGTCTGGGCAGCATGTCCCCACATCCATCACACACCACATTGTAGATATTTAAGTACTTTGATAACTTTGATAAGGGTTTGCTTTGTAATCTTATATATTTTATTTTATGCATTTAAAAATATTCTGAGAAAGGGCTTTATCAGACTGCCAAGGGGTTCCATGGCATAAAACAGGTTAAATAACCTCTGATACAAAAGTATACAATGATACTTTCTCTCCAGGCTTGATGATGCCCATCTGGTGATGGGTGACTCAGAAGCTAAGGCAGGAGGATCACAAGTTCAAAACCAGCCTCAGAACTTTGTAAGGCCCTAAGCAACTTAGCAAGACCCTATCTCAAAATAAAAACTAAAAAAGGCAGGGAATGTGGCTCAGTGGTTAAGCACCCCTGGGTTCAATCCCCAGTAAAAACAATGCCAAAAAAAAAAAAAAAAAAAGATTCCTTCTCTTTCAGAAACTTCATTGGAAATTTGGCTTTTATCTTTCTCTCCAAATTATCTACCCCTCCCTGCCCTCCAGGGTCTGCCAACATATTTACATGTCAGAATCTCATGATAGACAAATTCAAGGTCTTTTTCTATTTTCCTAGGGAAAGTACATATGGCAGAGACAGATTTCTACCAAATCCTTTCTCCTCTTCTTCCTGGGCCTGCGACTCTCCTACATTCACAGGTCTCCTTTGCAGTTAGGGATGGCCAGGTGTCTAAGTTCTGGCCATGGAGTGTGATCAGATGCCACTGGCAGCCTGTAAGACAGCCAATGTGCTTCCTCCTTCCCTTCTGCCGGCTGGACCTTGCAAACGACTCTGCCTCCACCAAGCAAAAAATAGTAAGGCCCTACAGAGCTGCGGAGCCTCAGGATGGAAGGAGCCTGAGTTCCCTGAAGCTCTCTCCAAGGAGGCTACCCACCACTCTGGAACACTACCCTGGGCTACTAGGGGAGTCATGTTTGAACCATTATATTTTGGGGTCCATTTGTTACAACACTTTAAGAGCAGAGGCTCCAAATTCTACAGATCTGGATCTCAGTTCTAACTATATCTGGGACACTATTCAATAAAGGATTTGAAGTCCAGGGAAGGTAATAGATTTGTCTAAGGTCATACAAAATGGCTAAGAATAGGACTCCGTTCTCCTGCTACCTGACCCTTTTTCTTCCCTCTATGGCTATCTGCCTTCTATGGTCCTACAAGTGTTGTGCTGTATGTGACCATGAGGTTTCTATTTCCACAAGAGGGAGCAACAGGGAGGGAGAGAATGCGTTTTTTTCTTGGCCTGCATTAGTGAGCCATTAGCTACCTACAGTGATAAAATTATCTGGAATGAACACTCAGCTCCACATCACATACAGTTCAATGTCAGATCTGTTTAAAGTTGTTCCTAGCATTCATTATCTCCATTTAATACAGGCAAATGTGACCATTGAGTATCGGGGGCTATAGTGTCATCAGGTCTCCATTACACTCCATCTTGAGGGGTGAAAATAAGAACTTTGAATGTGGAAGACGGTTAATTTGTTACAGATTATTTTACGTGCATACAGAAAATAAGTTGAAAAGGAGGATGGAATAAATAACAACCATTTATGATTTAATGAATGCTATGTCAATCACTGTGTAAGAAATCTTGAATGCGTGTACCCACACACACACAGAGATTTCTGTATTAGCCAACTTTACTCTTGTAAAAAACAGCTCCCAAAATCTCAGTGGCATATGCAACAAATATTTATTTCTTGTTCACATTATATGTACTTTTCTACCTGAGATCTCAGCTAAAGGAGCCATGCTATGCAGACTGCCATTTTGGTGGTGGAAAGAAAGAGTCATATGGTAGAAATTTGCAACACCTCTTAAAGCTTCTGCTTGGACATGCCTACATCACCAGACAGTGATGGACAAGGATGTATAAACCCCCACGCAGAAAAAGGAAACTACTGGGGAAAGTAAAAAAATATCAAATTTGCAAGACAGATAGTAATTCTACCCCTCTCCTCATTTTCAGAGAGGAAATGAGTAACTTTGCTAAGCTCCTTCTTGAGACTGGAAATACCCTATCCAATTGGGGTGATTAGAGAAGGCTTTGATAAAATTCGGGCTAGGGAGAAGGTTTGAAGGTTAGGTAGGAAGGATATTGGCGGATGGAGAGAAAGAGAGCAGGGACTTTGCAGGCAAAAGGAATTCCAGAGTACAAAGGTGGAGAAGTGTTCTGGTTAAACAACTTCCACTGGCAACAGTGTAGGTGAGAGAAAATCAGAGAGGACAGGGGCTCATGAGGCCAAGGGCTTCAATGCTGGACCAAGGATTTCACTTCACTTAGGAGGCCATGAGAAGCTTTTTGCTATTTGAGCAAGAGTCTGCGTGACATTTTAGTTAGCTTTTATCACTGTGTCCAAAATACCTGACGAGAACAATGTAGAGCCAGGCACTGTGATGCATGCCTGTAATCCCAGTGACTCAGAAAGCTGAGGCAGAAGGATCACAAGTTTGAGGCCAGCCTCAGCAACTTGTCTTAAAATAAAAATTAAAAGAAAAAAAAGACTAGATTATAGCTCAGTGGTAAAGCACCCCTCGGTTCAACTCCCAGTATCAAAAATAAATAGCAGGGCACGTGGCACACATCTGCAATCCCAGTGGCTCAGGGGGCTGAGGCAAGAGGTCCAAAAGTTCAAAGCCAACCTCAGCAAAGCCAGGCGCTAAGCAACTCAGTGAGACTCTGTCTCTAAATAAACTACAAAATAGGGATGGGTAGGTGGCTCAATGGTCAAGTGCCCCTGAGTTCAATCCCCAATACCCCCCAAATAAATAAACAAATAAATAAATGAACAATTTAAAGGAGGAAGTTTGTTGTGTTCATGGTTTTAGAGATTTGGTCTATGTTCAGTTGACTCCAGAGCTCTGGACCTGAGGTTATGGAGTATACCATGGCAGAAGACCATGGGGCAGAAAGCAGGCTCAGGACATCGCAACCAGGAAACAGAGAGGGCTTTCTGTTTCCTCACCAAAGACAAAATATAAATCTCAAAGCACCCCCGCTCCACAGTGGACAAATTATAAACCTCCAAAGACATTTATTTCCTCCAGCCACACCCTACCTGCCTATAGTTTAATCCCTATCCCTGGATTAATCCACTCATTAGGTGACACATCTCATAATCTGATCTTTCACCTCTGAAAATGCTTGCATCATCTCACACATGAGCTTTTGGCGGACACCACATATCTAAACCATAACACATAATTAAAAGCATCTCTTCTGAAGTCTGATCAAACTAGAGGACACAGATGGCCTAAGAGAGGGAGACATTGAGAGCAAGGAGACCAGTAAGGTCCTACATTTCCAGAACCAACATAGGGGTCTAGAAGCAAGGTAGTGTCAGCTGAAACAACAGCAAGCTCAATTCCAGAAACTCAAACCTGTGGCTCCACCTCCATCACCCATATGAATAAAGCCTTTTTTTTTTTTTTTGCAGTATCTGGGAATTGAACCCAGAGCCTCGCGCATGTGCAAGCATTTTTGATTACTTGCTCTTATGTTATTTTGTAATACACATCTCTTTTTTTTTTTAATAATAAAAAGGCCATACAAATTAAGGCCTCAAGATAAGTTCCCCTCTCCGTAGGAGATAACCAACCCCAAGCCCCCAACCCCGCCCCCCCATACGCCCCCATACACGGAGAGTCTCCCACCTCCAGGGCATCAATGGAGATATTAGAAACCCAAGCTAAAGCCAAAGCCCAGGGCCTGGGCGACTGGGAGAACCAGTGTCACTAGTGTTTCAGTCTGAGGCATGTCATCCAGATGACCATCTACAGCAGATACTTAAAAATCCAGATCTCAAGCTTTACTTACAGTGTAAAAAGCGTTTCAACAAACGAGATAAAAATAACCGTGTATGTGAAAATGCTTTGCACGTGTTAAGCATCATTTGAACTTCATCTAATTTAAATTTTTCCCCTAGGGTCATAGTTAAATACATAATAGATGCAAATGTTCCTAACACTGTATTACAACCCAGTTGGCATGCTTTTAGGATTATGTGTTAAGGAAAGAATTCACTTCTGTAATAAGGGAAAAGGTGGGAAACGACGAGTAAGGGAAGCGCCGAAGGGGAAGTGGTCTCCAACCTGGAGGTTTCGGGCACTGGGCTGGGGGAGGCCTCGAGGTGTGGGGTGGACAGAGGAGTCCGCTAGGTGGAAACCCGCCCAGGGGCTCTATAAGATAGAGGACACTGCCCTCGGCTGACAGAAAGGAAAGGGACAGCAGACCCTGCGGACCCCGAGGGAGGAGACCCCTCCGACAAGACAAAGGCTGCGTCCACGGGAGGCCGAGAGTGCGCGTGCGCCACGCAGCGCGCGTGCGCGCGGCGGTCAGCACCGCGGCCCGAGGCGTGGCCGGAGTAGGACCAAGGAAGGGAAGCGCCGAGAGGAGCCAGCCAGAAGGCGCGGGAGGGCCGAGCGGTGGGGCGCTCGCGGCGCGCCCGTCCTGGCGGCCGGGCAGGGAAAGGCAGCTGGGCAAGGGACCGCTTAACTGCCCGCCCCTCCCCTGAGGAGGCTCGCGCTCCCGCTGCTCGCGCCTGCGCCGCCCGCCGGCCTCGGGAACGCGCCCTCTCGCTGGCGCGCGCGCTCGCTNCGCAAACCACAGGGTGGGGCGCGAATGGCGGTGACCTGGAAGAGGGGGCTGCTCAGCACTCTAGATCTCATCCTTTTGCCGCAATGGGCGTGGGTCTCTGTGTGTGTGTGGCATGGGGCTCAATGACGACCCTCAAAACCGAACCTGAAATCCGATTTCTTTGCTCCTGTTTGCCATCAGCCCTAAGGAAGATATGGATCGGGTTCTAGAAAAGATGATTCCCGACATACCTTTCCCTACGCCCCTACCCCTGGCAGCGATACCCACTGGGCCCTTACTGCCCTTGATTAAGGCGGTGGCTCGCCCCCTCCCCTTTTCCTCCTTCAAAAATCCGCAGGGGACATTTGGGGGCTGGGAGGGATTGGGGAGATGGGGAGGGGTCCAGGCGCTGTCACTTTAGCTGCCCTTCCCCCTGCGCGCGCCTGGTAGCCGAGACGAGACAAGCGCCGTGCCCGAGAAAAGACAGTACATGGATCCCAGTGTGGAAGCTTGAAATGGCAGGGGTCACCTGGCCTTGCGATGTTCGGGAGACTCGGCGGCCACGGCTCCCTGTTCATGGGCGCGCACGGCCGCAGCCCTGCACAGACGGGCGCGGGNTCGGGGAGGGTTCCTTTCTCTGTGCTCTGAGCCTGGCGCCCCGCGTGTGCGCTCTCTGCCGGAGGCGCGGGGCCGGCGCGTAGGGCTCGCCCCTCACTGCGGCAGTGGGTGTGGACCTGGGTGGGCGAGGAGGGGGAGGGCAGGCTGTGCCTCCTCCCACTCCCACCCTCCTCATTTTTTCCCCCTCCGAACGCGAGGTGCCATCTTTTTGCGGCATGTCACGTCTTTATCGTACCATGCCAAGTCGGGTGGCCGGTTTTCGGAGGACAGGACAGGGACTGGAATTGAAGAAGAGAAGGGCAATGAGCTCTGAAATCTTGACGTTTGGGGCTGCGGGCGTAGGCACTGGGGTCGTTCACTGGGGTCTTTTAAGGGAGCTCGCTGCTTTGTTCGTAGAGGTTAGGTGATCTGCGATCTGCGCTCCCAGCCCTGTTCTTTGCTTTTGCTCTAAGAGGGTACTTAGCTACCCCACCTCCAGCAAGTCCCCTATTTTTTCACCCCTAATTTCTGACCCTTTTGTTGAATCTAGGGATTTGCTTGGATCGATGAACTCGAGTCACAGCCTGCAGGGCACGCACAGAACGGGCGTGACTCGGAGCAGCCCCCTCCCGGAATTTCGCCCAGCGCCAGGAGGCGTCAGTCGGGCCAAAGGGGTGGGATTTGAGGTCTTGGCGCGCGGGGCGGGTAGCCAGAGAAAGACCACAAGCCCCCCTACATCCCTAGCTCCCTAGAGGCTACACCCCACCAGGTTTCCAGCTAGGGGCGCTGATCACACCCACGGATGGGAGGAGATCGCAGATGGCCCCTCCCTCCTTTACTCCCAGTTGCTTGCCCAGCGGGAGGAAGTGAGGAGGGGCCTGGAGGTTCCCTCAGGTGCTGCGGCCACACCCATCTTTCCGAGCCCACTGGGAGGTGGGCAGCTTGTGGGGGTTGCCGTGGGAACCACAGGCATCCGGAGGAGAAACCTCGTTACATTGCCCCGCCCCCTTGCCCTAGGATATTGAGGACCTTGGGGTAAGGCTGCCTAGCCGGGTTGGCCTCCCGGCGGCAAAAGAAGAAGACCCGAGGCCTGACCTGTGGCTCATTTAATAGGTCCGTCGGCCACAACTACCTAGATAGGCGTCCTTGGTGTATTTTTATTATTATGAGCGTGCTAATTAGTATTATTTCATTAATGTTATTTATCTTAGGTGTGGGATTTTTCACTTAAGAGTTGGAGTTCACTGTCACCCTTAAAACCAAGGGGGAGGGGTCTAACTCCCTGCCAACAAGTCCTAGCCTCGCTGTACTGCGGTGAGCTGGGTCCACGAGGTTTTCTGGTTAATTCTATCGCGAAACACTGGTGCGGGGGCGCAGTTCTGAGACGGAGGAGCACCTTTTGAGGCCGATAGCTCACGCGGGCTGCCTAGATTGTTCTGAATTTCTGGGGAGTGTCTTGGCTCTGGTGAAGAGCCCTCTCCGGGTCAGCTGTGGCCTCGGGGAGCCCAGCCAGCCGCGGGAGGGTTTCGGAAGTGACTGAAGGATCCATTCAAACCTCTTCCAACCGTCGCCCTCCGACAGAGCCCGGCATAGAATTCCCATCCCAGACGGAGGAGGGAGGATCTTGCTCCCGCCCTGGAAGAGGGAAGCGTGCGAACAAGGCTGCCCATTGCAGACTCTGGGGCAGAGATATCACCTGTCCGTTAGGAGAGACCGGTGGGAGCGAGAGCATTTACCCCAATGCAGGAACAAAGCACAGGCCATGCTTCTGTTATTTTGCTCCATTTTGAAATGCGTTGAAGCTTTACTGGGGCGCTCGGGTCAGCAAGGCCGGGGGTCTATTAATGGAAGAACCTCAGGGATAGCGGGTGGCCCTTGGAATGACGATTGGGAATCTCATTCCTGGCTCTGCGCGTGCTTTTACCCTAGGGCTCCACCCCAGGAGCTGGAAGGATGCAGCCTTTGAGCTTATGTCCCGATAGTGGAGCAGCACATCGGGAACTGTCCAGGCATCCGATCCCTCTGAGGGCTACCGAGCGCGCGCATGCGCGCGTGCACTAAGCCTCGCGCAGTACCCAGCAGTCGGGGGTGCTCTTTTACGTCCGGTGACACCCCACTCACCCTCTGGCACTGCGGAAACTGTAACTCCAAGTCCTGGTTTCCAGCTGGTTTGGATTGGAATGAATGATGGTGTCTGGGACAGCGACTACCCGTGGCCTCTCCAGACTGCCGCACACTCAGGCTCCAGACTCAGCAGCACAGCTTTGAGTTCTCTGTGGTCCCTGCCTCGCCCCCTCAACTGACCCATCTTACAGCAAAAAAGGAAATGGCTTTCCTGTCCGTAGTTGATTCTGTGACGTCATGTTGTGTTTAATGACATTCCTTGTGTTTACCACATATGAATGGCTTCTCTGTTTCCCATCTCCAAACCCTCTAAATAAATAGATAGATATAGATGATTTAGTGCAGCACCATCCTCCCCCAGCTCCTGTCTCTTGAAGCTAATTCATTCCTTGACCAGTTTGCTTTCCCTAGCTCATGTGTTTACAGCAGTAACTTGGCTTGGCTTTGGAGTGCACCTTTGGAAGGTTTGGGGGCGGGGTTTGTTGGCTTTGCTGTTTTTTTGGATGAGTGACAATGTCCCTGCCCTGCACAGACCTTGTTTGCACACACCCATGGTGGAAGGGTGTGGCTTTTAAGTGACTTCTAGTGTCAGCCACTCACTGCTCCCCCAACAGGAACAAAGGAAATGGATAATGCCTACCAATTGCAAGAAACTAGAATGGGTTTGAGGAGGGATCAGATTTATTCCCAAGAGGAAAAGAATCCTTTCAATTGAACATGGCCTTTGACCCACATGCCCTTGGAAGTCAAGACCAGCCTGGAGATGTGATAGGGCCCTGGTGCCCTTTGTTTATGCTGACTTTTCCTTCAGCCTTTTAAACTTTAGTTCATGCAGGTCATTTGTTGGAAAATTTAAGAAATTTTATTCCATCTTCCCTCAGCACTGTGGATATGGTTTGAGTATCCCTGAGTGTGGATATGAATATGTGCTATTTTCCAATTGGATGGGATAATTTTCCAACTGAATCTTGCATTCTAATATTTAGTTAATATCTTCCTTACTTCCCCTTTGAAAAGTAATCACTCCAAAACAAAACAAAAACCACCCTTAGGGTCCTACAGCAGACATGCATAGCAGACATATGATAGATATCTTGTCCATACTCATTTAAAATCATCCTAGATGGAGAAATGGAGATCACCATGGTGGCAAAGAGAAAGTAGATTGGGAAGGCATATGTGCTTTAGTTGTGGTCACAGTATCGGGAAGGTGTTGGGATACATTCTATGCAGTTTGTCCTGGCTCTGTGTCTAAATGACACCCAAACAGCTGCCTGAGCCCCTAGTACACCTCCTTGCCCTCTCTTCCTCTGCTTCAGAGAAGACACACTTCTCCTGCCTGCCAATTTTGGGGTAGAGGTGCTCCTTCTGCAGGAGGTCAAGGCGGTAGAGGTGGGGACCCCACTCCCTCTGCTCCTTCCTGTACCTCAGCCCTGCTTTTTTCATTATTCACTTCAGAGATTTCTCGCTCTTCCACACCCCCAGAAGCACTTAGCTGCCCACTGCTCACTTGCCATGCATAGGAGTTAGGTGCTTCCACTAGTGACATGGAGCTGGCATTGGGGACTCCTCTGCAGATGAGGGAAAGAAAAGACTCCAACTCCACCAGCTAGGCTGCAGCAGGCAGTGGAACAATGATGTTCCATTGGGGACTCTTGGCTGTTTCCCTATAAAACAGTGGTTCTCTGCTGGGACAACTGAGCTGTTGAAAGAGATTTTTTATTTTCACAGCTGGGGAGGGTGCTACTGGCCTCTCATGAGCAGAGGCCAGGGATGCTGCTAAACATCTTCAAGGCACAGGATGGCCCCCTAGACCAAAAAATGATCCCAAATATCATTACTGCCCTGGTAGAGAAGCCCTGCTCTAGAGAGTTACCCTGGCACTATTATCTCAGTTACATTCATTGCCTTCTAGGAAGCTCCAGGTGTTGCTGGAGGTGATCTCATTTAGTCCTCACAACCATGCCCCTGAGTAGTGGGTACTGTTATTATATCTGTTGCAGGCAGAGACACCGAAGCCCAGAGTAGCTTTATAGTGTACTAAGGCCACACAGACAGTGAGTGGTGGGCCTGGGTGTCTGACGCTAGCCCCCACCCGTTCTCAACTTCATGCAGGTTTAACAGGCCTTTGTGGGCAAGCCTGGACCTCAATCATATATGACATTAACCCAATGGAATATTCTGACTCCAGAATCACTGACTCACAAAAGAACTTGTGTAAGAGTCTGTGATCAGAGCGTGGACTGGGATAGGGTTAGAGAGATGTGGGGTTAAAGCTCCAGTCTCTGAACTGGCCCTGACCTGAGACCTGGGGGGGGGAGTATCCTACCAGGGTCCTTAAACTTCTTCCCCAACACCCAGGGTCAGGCACTGTCATGCCAAGGGACAGCCAGGTTTGACTGGCTCAGAGAAGGCTGGAAGTCAAAACTGGAGAGTGGATAGATTCAGATGAGGCCAGGGACAAGCGCTGTGTCTTTAGGGAATCAGATCCCCTTATTGGGTCTGTCCGTCCCAAAGGTTGACCCTCAGCACCCACCGATGGGAGCCAGCTCTAACCTATGGGTGCACATGGAGTTGGGTGGGTATAGGAAGCCCTCATGTAAGAATCCCAGGTCTCCCTCTGCCAAGTGAGCCCCGGAGGCTTTGCTGGCTGCCTGGAGCACAGGCTCTGCTGTCAACATTCCCTTATACTGTGGGTTAGGTGACTTCTCTGTCCTCAGGGCTCACTGCCAGTCACCCAGGCGGAGGCATGAGGCAGCCGCAGACCTGCGGCTCCCGCTCTCACACCACCTGTGCCAGCGATGAGACCATCATGCCTGTCTTGCCCTGTTGCCTTGCCAGAGGGGTGGCTGTCCAAGAATTTCTTTCTTCTCTCCAGATGCCATGCTCTTGCCACCTTTGCCAGGTTCATTTCCTGCCCAGATGCCTCCCATCAGAGTGGGGAGGCAGTGTGAGGCCCAGGACAGGCCTCAGCTCTTTGGGTTCTCTGATTCTGTAAGTGTGCTAGTAGAAGGGGCTTCAGCAAAATGCAGACTCAAATGGATTCAAACAGATTATCTTAATTTTGATACTGCAGCAGGCCTGGCGCTGAATCAGACTCTATGGAAGTCTGAACACCAGGCCATTTAATCCCCAAGAAATGTACTTTTTGCCTCAGTTATACAAAGAAGGCTTGAGTGCCTCAAGGGCAGTTGTGCCCCCACCTCAGGTCCCCAGTGCAGGGCAGTGTCCTGCATGTGGAAGCAGTTTTGCCTAATGGTTAAGGGTATACTCAGATCACTTAGGTCTGCTAGACATCTTCAAGGCACAGGATGGCCCCCTAGGGCTGAAGTCTCAGCCCTCCCAACTCCACATTATAGGACCTAAGGTGTTGTTCTGGCTCTAGGAGAGTTTTTTGGCATCTGTAACTTGGGGTATAATAGTATCTATCATGGGGTTTAAATGGGATCATGCACTGCTTGCCAGGGCTGGGCACATACTAACTGTTCAGCAAATAGTATCATTGACAGTATCCTCTGCATGGACATCTGTGATTGGATAAATGTACAGAGGTGCCTTTAGACCCCAGTGAAGGATCAGTTGTAACACACACATGACTACCCTGAATAGGGATCAGGGAAGGAAGTGAGCATCTGCCCAGCTCCCCTGGAGCCAGATGTTGTTGTTTTGGTGAAAGTGGATCCCTGAAATCGTGCACACCCATGTTTAAATGTACACACAGAACTCTTGCCACAGGCAAGCAGAGTGACTTATCTGTTGTCCCGCTTGTGTCCTCTTCCTTCCTGAAATCTACTCTGTTCCAGGAATAGACTGCACACTCCCTAACCCGAGCTGTCTCCTTCCCAGGAAGGATCCCAGCTCAGCATGCAAGGTCCAGAGATCTTTCCAGTTTACTCTGATGACTGAGAAAGTAAGGCAGTAGCGAGGGCAGTGGAAGTGGGGAAGCTTTACAAATGGAGTAATTCAGCAGAGTGTGGAGGTGAGGGAAGGCGAGCAGGGCCTATGAGCAGAGTAGAAAATGTCAAGTAAAGCCAACTCCTGCTGAGCTGCGTCTTAGGAACTCCAAGCATCCACTAAGCAGAATCATATATGAATCACTAAATGAGGCTTAAGAATTCTTTTTATCAGCAAGACTGAGAATCATAATACATGTTTTAAAGTCATTATGACAGAATATCATCTTTAAATGGTGCGTATATATTTTGAACATTGTACTTAAATCCTATGGATGTGTGTCTGTTCACCCACCTTTTAATGCAGGGCCCAGGCCTTCTCTGAGTGTTTGGATTAAGTGGCTGCAATTTCTGGTGGTCTTTTTTTTTTTTTTTTTTTTTTTTTTTTGCCTACACCACACTCATAATGTGTTATCTAGGTCTCTGGAGTTCAGTTCTGATGCTGGATTTACACAGTGGAGTAAGCTGGATGCAGAATCCCTCTGCTATTTTACCGTTTTGGTTTTTTAATGATTTTTAACACCTCATTGGACAATAAAAAATCACCCACTTTTATGTAGTCTTTCTAAAGCATTCGACTTAATTTTCTTTAAACCAGTCAAGGATTTCATTCAGCGCTCATATTCCATCAGCCTGCATCTCTTTTACGTTGTGTGATTTTTGTACCAAGAATGGATTGGGCAGGTTTCTGAAGCACAGAGAAGCTTGGCGGTGCTGTGCAGGAGACGGTCCTGGCTGCAGACCTCAGGCCCTGTGGACCCCAGCCTTGAGCATTCCCATTTCCTCTTCAGGGTGTCAGGAGAGGCCTCCTGGGGAGACCTTTTGTGTGAAGTAAAAGGTGGGTGGAGACCTGCCCGCCCTCTCGGGGTTGTCTTCAGAGACCCAGCAGTTTTAAGTCATTCACACACAGTTCCAGCTGAAGAGGGTATCACAAAATTCTCCCCATCAGACGCAAAATAAATTTTCCCCTTAGGAAAGAGTTTCAGATCAAGGTCCAACAACTTACAAATAGTTTGAAATCAGCAAGTGAGAATTTAATCTAAAGCCATTGATAATTATGCTTGATTCACGGCCCTTCCTCTGGCCTTGTCCACCCCACTGCTAAATCTAGGCATCAAAGAGGAGAGGGAAGTGATTATCTCTGGTTCCAGCTGCTCCGGCTCCTCCCAGCCTATGGCCTGGTGTTGTTTTCCTAGGAGGCTGGTGATGCTGTCTTGGGACCTAGGTCGCAGTTGAACCACATAAGTACAAGGGTGCACTTTTATCCTCATGTCCTCCTCCCCAGGGATCACAGGATATTAGAGACCCCTGGGTCTGTACTTGCCTGTCATGTGATCTGCAGCCAGCACATAATGACAAGAGGGAAGTGCTGGGAGGAACCAGTTGGTGGAACCAAAGAACGGTGCCCCTCCCCTGAGGGAAAGGCCCACTGGTCCCCTTGAATTGCATCAAATCGTATGTGAACAAAATTGGGGGGAGGTGGCAAAAAACCCACAAAATATAAACAAAACAGGGGGGAAAATCCCACCAAACAAGTGGGGTGCATACTTTTCATCCCAGCAATTTGGGAAGCTGAGACAGAAGGATCACAAATTTGAGGCCAGCTTCAGCAACTTGGTGAGACCCTGTCTCAAATTTTAAAAATAAAAATAAACAGGGTTAGGGATGTAGCTCAGTGGTCAAGTACCACAAGGTTCAATCCCCAGGCCTGCAAAAAATAAAAATAAAAAATAAAAACCACCCAGAACTATCCTGGACGAAAACCAAATCCATTTCTATCATTGATATTTCAGATCATTTCAAGAGTGCTTATTTCTGATTGTTCTTATCTCATCCTCCTCCCATGACCTGCCCCTCAAAAAGTGACTCATTGAGCTGGCTACCATGGCATATACCCATTGTCCTAGCAATGTGAGAGGCTGAGACAGGAGGATCCCAAATTTGAGGCCAGCTTTAGCAGCTTAGGAGACCCTATTTCAAAAACTAAAAAAATAAAGCTGAGGATGTAGCTCAGTGGCAGAACACCCCTGGGTTCAATCCCCAATACCAAAAATAAATAAATAAAGAGATTGAGAGAGACAGAGAGAGAGAAACAACCAATTAATTAATAATCCGATGCCCAATGCTTAAATGCCTAAGGGAAGCTTACAAATTAAAGAATCACTTTCTTTTGTGGTGTGTGTGTGTGTGTGTGTGTGTGTGTGTGTATGAATATTCACTACCTTATTTGTTATATATCTAGATTTTTTAATATTGAGTTTGCTGAAACTTGAATAGCATTCTGCTTTGGGGGTACATCACAATTTAAGCCCAGCAAAGCTTGGACGTGCAAATAAAACTCTATTCGACCTCCTGCTGCATTGAGGCCCAGTGAAATTCATGATGGAGACTCATGAACCTGTTCCTTTGGTGCTGCCCATAGACAAGAAACACCAGGGATAACATTTGGAGGAGTCACCAGCCCTCCTGCCATCCATTTGTCTTGTCTTGTCTTGTCCCTAAGACCAAGGGAAAGTCTCTGCAGGTCCCCAGCAGGTCCCCATTCTGCTGTACCCCAGGTGCCACAGTTTAGTCTGTCTCCACTTCAGAAACACATCAATGGATTTTGCAAAACATCCCTAAATCTGCTTGGATAATGGAGTCACAGACTCACTTGACCCTTCTTTAAACCTATTAATATTCTCCATGGATAAGCCTATGGGGATGACAGGCAGGCGTCCTGGGCACCTCTGTGGGGCTCAGGGCCGCCTCCTTTGGTCCTGAAGTCCCTCCCTTTTGTGGCCTCTCATCTGTGCCTGAGAAAAGGCCAGCGAAGGATGTTGTCTGCTCCCTGTGGAGTGCTAATGAAGACTGAGTACATTGAAGTGCATCCCTTTCAGGGTTACTACAGTGCTATAGAAAATCATGAACCAAGGTTTGATGGTTGATGGGGCATGTAGGAAAAAAGAATTTTTTAATCGGCAGGATTCATGTTATCAGTTGACAATCTGGACTGAGTTTTTTAAAAAAAAAAAAAAGACTTTTAAAAATGATCCAATATTTTGTTGCCAACAAGACTGAGTTACAGAAGGCAGGCCTTGCCTCACACCCTGTCTCTGCTCACTGGCCGCTTGGACTTGCCACCCTCTGGCTTTAATTGCTGACTTCCCATTTACCAACTAGGAAGCTTTTGGCAAAGATGAAGGATTCCTGGATCTCCGATCTTCTAAAGTGGGGATTATGCAGACTTCCCCCACAGAACCGATGATGACGATGATGACGTGGGCAGTCCCTCTTCTCCCTGGAAGCATAGAACTGAAAGGAAAGGGGGCTGGGGCTGTAGCTCAGTGGTAGAGCACACTTGCCTAGCATGTGTGAGGCCCTGGGTTCAATCCTCAGCACCGCATAAAAATAAGTAAAATAATAAACCTGGCTTTAAAAAAAAAAAAAAGAACTGAAAGGAAAGCATTCTCGAATGCCTCAATGCCTCAGAGCATCTCAGAAGTCAGTGCACATGCCCAGGATGGATGGCGAGGCAGCCTCAGACCAGTCTGCACTGGTCTTTTCTGTCCCCTTTTTAGAGAGAAGGAGACCCAAAGCAGGGTGCAGGAGGGTGGGTGGGGTGGCTTGAGCTTGACCTCAAGCAATTTCCAGCCCCTGCCAGTGCAGACTTCTCCGGACGGGGGCCGGAACTTCCTTTTTGGCTCATGTTATGACCCTTGGATGGAAGTTCCTGGGACCTTTTCTGTTTTCTCTGGGGTTTTCAGCTTCTTCCTGATCAGCTGGGGACTTGGTATAGAATCTCGTATTCTAATTGTGCCCAGGGGCAGCATCTCCCCGTGCTCAGTATTCAGCTTGAGATGGGAATCCATTATGGCAAGAGTGATTAAATTAAAGCCGGGCATTGACTTTGATGGTATAATATTCTGATAGCTCGTTCATCGAATGGCTTTGAATTGACTGGAACTGGGCTGAAGTTCATTTGCCTCTTCCCTGAGCACAGAGGGTTTCTCCAGTGTGTGGATGGGGGAGAGTTTGTCACCATGTGTAGCCCGTCCCTGACAGTGGCCTGTTCCTCATGGCTGGGCTTCAGCCAGGACCTGGGTGTCCAAAGGCCCATGTCATTACTTCTTGGTAACAGTGGTGTGCCCTCATTACTGCCTCGTCCACTCACATGGGTCACAGCCTTCCAGTCCCCAGTACAGCAAAGCACACAGTCTAGAGCTGCGCTCCTCTTCCGCACCCTGGAAGAGATCCCTCAGTGTCCCCCCTACACGGGCTCTGGGGCCCTCCTTCCAGTCCCATTCTCACCAGAGCCAAAAGGGATTTAGGCTTTGCCCCCCCCACCATCATCATGGAAACAATAATGAATTATTCCCAGTTTCAATTCCAAAATTCACATCCAGCCCACTTCACACACCACTTCCAGACTCCCACAGCAGCCCTGTCATCTGTCGTGTCTTCAGTGGAGCCCGAGTCCCTGATCAGGCTCTCCGTCACCTGCTAAGCCAACCCCAACCTCGCACCACCTGCCTGGGCCTGGACCTCTGCTCAGCCTCCCTGTCCAGTCCCACTTGCTGCTGCCTGTCTCTGCCTCCCTCTGTTTAAAACACCCATCTCTGTCCTCCCTGAAGGGGCTGCACTGCTCGTACTCGAGATCAAGGGCCTGCCACACCTGGTCCGGGCTGCAGTGGCTAAGACCTCATTGTCTGCCTTTGTGTGTGCAGGCCTCATCTCCCCTCAGGATCTGCTCTGAGAGCAGAGACTATGTCCCCCGGGGCTGTCCTGTCCCCTGGGTGTGTGCACAGTCCCAGAGCTCAACCCACTTGCTCTGGATGAAAATAGTTGGGTACTCATCGATCACAGACTGTTGTCAGCCGTACATTACATTTTAATGAAGAAGGTCCTCCACCTACTAATCCACAGTTCCGTTGCTCTGTGCACTTGAAAATAGTAAAAAACACATTTCTTCTGAAATATTCTATCGTTGTGACTTTGCCCTGATTCAGTCCAACCTAACACACTTCCTGGTGGTCCACATTAGATTGGCTGAGTGAAGATGCAGACTACCCTTTATTTTACTAAGAACACTGCCTCATTCGATCCTCACTCTCCAGTGAGGAAGGGGGTTACTTTCCCATTCTGCAGAGGAAAACTGTGGTGCAGAGATGTCACAACTGGACGGGAGGCAAGGGGTGCCTCAGTGGAGGCATGAGCCCTGCCCTGGGGCACCCTCAGGCCTCCCTGCAGGCCCCCTCTGCCAGCAGCAGAGGAGCCAGCAGACTGTCCTGGTGCTAAGGACCAGGGACGCATGCCCTCCAGCCCCCGGGAACGGGTCACTTGTAACCAGAGCCTGGAGAAATTATTTTAAACGGAAAGTAAGCCTCCAAACCAGGCTGCCGCTTCATGTCGCCAGTGACGGCAGAACCAAATTTAGTGTCACAGACAGGTCCACACTTAGGAAGCAGAGACACTCATTTTTCTTCCTGCTCATGTAAAGCATGAGAAATGTTCACAGCCTCCCATTGGCTTGGGGGGCCGTGAGGCCAAAGGGGGAGATGAGGGGAGCGGGGAGCGCAGCTGGTGTGTAAACTCAGGGAAGAGGAGGACCTGCTCCCCTCCCCGGCAGCATCTACAGGGAGAAGTGTAATTAAAAGTGGGGTGGCTTCCCTGGCAGGGCCAGCACAGCAAGCCCACTGCTCATGGGCTTGCTTAAATGCCTAAGGGAAGCTTACAAATTAAAGAATCACTTTCTTTTGTGGTGTGAGTTAGGGTGAGTTAGGGAAGAAGGGAGGGAGGGGCCGCTGAGCTTGCTGGGTACACCCACGATTATTCCCCATGTCTACACCCGTGTGCTTCACTGGGAACAGGGGGCACCCGAGGAAGTGGCTCATACAGATGCAGCTGGGACCCTGCACATCGTGTTACCTAGAACCTGCACCTTCCCAGGGCATCCTCGGGGTTTGACAAAAGTTTCCCCCACACCCTCCCTCTCTCCAAAACGGCAGCCATTTCTGTTTTCCTCTTGCCTCCCACCTTCTCCCCAGCACTTTTAAAATCCATCAGCTAAAAAAAAGTAAAAAAAGTGAAGATACCATATGTAAGATCCTACCGGCTTCTAGTTTTTGTTTTGTTCTGGTTTTATTGTTTTTTCTTAGTAGAAGGAGTCAGGGATCATTTCAGACTATAAAATGTATTCAGAGTGAGCAGTGAGGCATTCTAGAAGAAAATCTTTAAAAGCACCCAGAACTGAAAGTTGAAGCCCCTGGAGAGAACATGGGCAGCCTCGGCCTGAGCACAGGTCTACTTAGCTCTTCTGGATCCAGCAGGAGCTGCACAGTGTGGGCAACTTTGTGCACAGCCCTGGTGCAGCTAGGGGCTGGGCAGAGGCCCTCTCTCCCTGTAGCCAATTGGACAGTCCAGAGCACACTGGTCACAGATTTTGGGGTGCTGGGATGTGACCCCAGTTCTCCAAATTGCTTACAAGTAGATGGTATTTTATGATTTACATGGTGTCATTTAATTATTGACGTGAATCTGTAAATTAAGAATTCTAGGGCTGGGGATGTGGCTCAAGTGGTAGCACGCTCGCCTAGCATGCGTGAGGCACTGGGTTCGATTCTCATTACCACGTAAAAAATAAAAAAAAATAAAGATGTTGTGTCCATCTAAAACTAAAAAATAAATATTTAAAAAAAAAAAAAAGAAGAATTCTAGCCAGGCACAGTGGCGCATGCCTGGAATCCCCGTGACTCAGAAGGCTGAGGCAGGAGGATCACAAGTTAGAGGCCAGCCTGGCTAACTTAGTAAGCCTGGCTCTTCAGTGGTAGAGTGCCCCTGAGTTCAACCCCAATACTGGAAAAAAAAATTCTAGAATTCTAGGGCTGGGAGTATAACTCAGTGGTAGAGTAGTTGACTGGTGTGCATGAGGCCCTGGGATTGATCCCCAACACTGAAAAAAATCCTTCTCTTTTATAAAGTAGGAAATTGAAATTCAGGGAGGTTAAGCAGGGTGCAGGAAAGTTAAGTGGCTCCTGAAATCACTCGGCCACTTGGAGGCTAATGGGAAATCTGAACCCAGGACTTCTGCTCCTTAACCCGGGCTTCTGCTCCCCAGAGCTCACCCAGCTTTTCCACTCGTTGCTTTTACCTGGGGTGGGGGCTCCTGCCGTTTATCAACCTGCCAGTGCCTGGGCAGAAGAGAGATCCTGCTGCTTTTACCCCCAAAAGACAAAGAAAAAAAGATGATAGATGGTTTGTGGGTTGGTTGGTTGGTTGGTTGGTTGGCTGGTTGGCTCCATAGGGCAGAGGCCTGGGATCGTAGCTGGAGGAATTGTACTATATGATAAATAAATGGATTGCTTTTTCCTTTGAAAAAATAAAAATTAAACTGTTCAGCATAAGACGTGCTGGGAGTGGGCATTATTTGTGCCAATAAGTGCTCCCAGCACTGCAGTGATGGGAGACAGATTAGGGGAGAAATTGGGATCCAGCAGCTCTGCTGTGAGTTGAACAGGGATAGCTGGGGGCTGCAGGCACTGCCGGCGAACCCAGGAGGTGGCAGCTCCCAGATGTGACTCCTGGGGTCAGAGGTAGTGGGAGGAGGCAGAGGACCAGCCTTGAAGCTCACCTGTACTTCAAGGGATCCAGAAGACACAAAAAGAGGCAAATAAATAAATAAATAAATAATTTTGGGGGGCAACTAAAGGCTAAAAACAGTCTATAGAATTTAAAGATAATTGGCACATTAACTGAATTTCTCTCTGGTTTCAAATCCAGTTAGTTGAAACTTTCTACTCTCACATTACTGGTGCCCATCATCTGTGTCTAATTTTCACGACATCATCTGATTCTATTCTTTTGGGCTTCCCTAGGGAACAGGCTCCCTGACTCACCCATCTGTTGAGTGATGGTTTATTTGTATCCTCAGTGCCTGGCATAGCGCATGGCAGAGTAAGTGCCACTTATTGCTTAGTGAATTAATAAATGGATAAGTGAGTAAACTCAAGATGGATTAAAACGCGAGTCCCCCCCTCACCCGGTGTTGAACTAGGGACTCACTGTGTTGCCCAGGCTGGCCAAAGCCCTGGGTTCAAGTGATCCTCCTTCTTCAGCTTTTAGAGTACCTGTAACTGTAGGTATATGTGTGTTGCCAAGCCCAGCTGACGGTCTTTGGAAAGAGACTTGAGAACAATCAGAGAAACAAATGCATAATTTGGGCATTTTTTCCTCTTTCTACCTTCTGAAGGGTGCATAGGTGCAGATCCACGTGTGGTATTTTGAGTGCTGACAGTGGAAAGACGCACACATTTACGATGATCTCTCTCTGACTTTTTGCAGTTCTGGGGATGGAACCTAGGGCCTCTAGCAAGGTAGGCGAGTGCTCTACCACTGAGCTACATCCCCAGCCCCTGCCATAATCTTTGAAAAAGTTAAACCAAATTCTTTCAGATTCTCCTGAAGACTGAAATGCCACCATAAACCTCGAGCCCTACTTCAAAGACAGAAGATCTTCCTGAACGTGGCTGGGTCAGTGTTCTGGGCCCCCACACCTACCAGGAAGTGGGGCAAGCAGAGCAAGCCAATCTCCGAAGACTGACGTCTCCTAATAGGTGTGGACCCAGGCAGGGCTGTCAGAATTAGCAAATTAAAAACACAAGTGTCTAGTTAAATTTGGATGTCAGATAAACAAGTAATTTTTTTTAGCATAAGTGTAGCAGGCTGCAGTATATCCTTCAAAGATATCAGGTCGGATTCCCCAGGATTATTTTCCAAAAGGGTCTCTGTGGGTGTGATTAAATAAGGATTTCCAGATAAGGGGGTGATCAGGGAGTATTGTGGCTGGTCTCAAATGCAATCACATGTGTCCAGGGGCAAAGGCAGTGTGTGATGGAGACAGAGGGAGTGAGGTGGCCACAAGCCAAGGGTTGCCAGCTGTCACCAGAGGCTGGAAGGGGCCAGCAAGGGATTCGCCCCTAGATCCTCTGGGAGCCACGTGGCCTACCAACTCCCTGATTTCAGTGATACTGATTTCAGACTTCTGGCCTCCTGAACTGTGGGAGAATGGATATCTGCTGCATGGAGCTTCTCAGCTGTGGCATTTTGTTTCGGCAGCACAGTGTGTGCGCTCCACGCAATGCTTGGGGCAGACACTAAAAAAGTTAGATGTTGCTTATCTGGAATTCAGACTTCACTGGGCCACCTGTATTTTACTTGGCAACTGTCATAGCCAGAGCCAAAGAAAGGGGCTTTTGAAATCTGCGAGGAAGCTGGGAGAGCTCTCAGGAAGTGGGCTTTGTACACACTCAGTCTGAACTTCACTAGCCACCTCTGGACAGGTGTGAGTGACATACTCCTTCCCCAGTCACTGGAGTACCTATGATAATACAGAAGCTGTGTGTCAGGGTGAGTTAGGCATTAACCTGGGGCCTCAAGGTAAAGTCACTAACCATTCAGAGAACCATGTGAAACAGGGCTGTGAACAGCTCAAGCGATCCTGCCCCGAGCTGCGCCTGGAATCCCACAGCCCCAGAGCTTCCCACTCTTTAACTGAAGGAGAGGACGTGGCGGCAGGCCTGAGGGGGATGGGGCAGAAGCAGGAGGAGGTGCAGGCCCCATGTCCCCTAGAGGAGCCTTCGAGGGAACACAATGTCTCCATTATTTCCTGTCACATCACACTCAGAAGTACATGTGACAAGGGGCAGGACAGACATGGCCCATTTTCCCATGTGAAGAGGGCTGCCCCCTCATGCCAGGACATCAGTGGGCAGGGACTGGGGCTGGGCAGTGTCCCAGTGAGGACGAGGGTCTGTCATTTACTATTGGCTCCCTTATACCTAGACCCCCACCCTCGGGCTTTTAATGATGTCCACAGACTCCACAGTGCTAGGGCTCTAAGGGGTCGTGGGTCATCTGGAACAGGCAGGGGTTCTAGACACCCCAGAACTGCCCCCAACCAATACCCAGGCCTGGTCAAAAAAAAAAAAAAAGAAAGAAAGAAAGAAGAAAAAGCAGGTCCTTCCAGGGGGAGGGGGAAGCAGAACCAGATGTTGAACGTGACAAGCTGCTTGATCTCCCCATAATAAAAAGACGCTGCTCCGACTGCAGCGAGATGCCTTTGCTTGTGATTAGGTGGCAAAGACCCAGAGGGTGTGGGCAGTGAGCCTGCCTGGGCTAGATCACCGCCACTCCAGGGGAGCCGGTGACAGCACCTCCGCCCCCAGCATCCCTCCTGCCATGTGAGCAGAGGCTTCTGCTAGGGACTCCCTGGAGAAGTGTGTCACACAGTGGTCTAGGGGCATGTGTTAAGTGTGGACCCCAAAGAAATCAGTGGGAACCTGCACACGCAGGGGATGCCCCTCAGCTGTGTGGCCCATGAGAAAAGCGAGAGAGGGACAAGGCGGCACCACCTCGAGGAAAGCAGCCACATGCGAGGGGGCCGGGCGGCGTGGAGCCCGGCTCTGCAGGGAAAGACTTGTTCCCCCAGCAGCCTCCGGAGAGGGAGGCAGGGAGGAAGGAGCTGCCGTCTTCCCGCCACAGTCTTTCGTGCTATTGATTCTTTTTTCCATGTGTACATATTACTTTAAAAAAAAAAAAAAAAGACAAATAAGCTCATGGGCCAGCACACTTCAAAAGGGTGAAGATATCTGGAAGAATTTTCTTTTAAAAGGTGGTGACATGTGTCACCTTCCTGGGTAAGAAGCTCGACCTGGCTGAACCCTCTTGAGCAACCCAGGGAGACGAAAGCTCAGCCACCCCAGGAACTGTGGGCTAGCCTGGCACTTCACTGCCTCCAACAGGGGACACTTCCAGATGAACTGTAGGAATAGAACTTACCGGAAGTGGAGCACACAACACGTGAGTGAGTGTGTGTGTGTGTGTGTGTGTGTTGCACAAAACACGTAGCAGAACACAGAGAAATCTTCTAGAGAGCTCTCTTGGAGGCAGAGGTGGCTGGGGTAGGCAGGTAGGGGGAGATGGGCTGCTGTGCTTTAATGTCTAATCCTTATGGTAGACGACCCAAACTAGCCCAGGAGCCACCCTGGTCCCTGCGTCTGAGTGAGAGCCCCATGGGCCAGTCCCCTAAGGCAGGCTGGCTGGTGGGTCACTTGACCATTTTAATGCTGAACCTTATATCCAAAACAACCTCGAGGCTATTTTTTCTCCTAGTGTTTTCACACCAATGACCTCATCACATCCTCCTCATCACTCTGGGTTGGGTGGCACTTCCCATTTGGTAGAGGAGGAAATGGACACAGCCATCCAGAGCCAGGCCACTGCAGTTTGTCCCCGGGTGCCACTTCTACACCCCGCCCCACAGTCCTCCCGAGGCTCCTCGACACTGCACCAGGCTAGGGTTCCTCCAGAATCCACGGCGTCCCACTCACCTGCCACCTTCCTCGAAGGACTGAGAGCGCAGCCCCAAGACCGTGCTCTTCAGGGACAATCTCCACACCCAGAGGAGCAACCAGACATGGGGCCTTAGGGTGTCCCGGCCAGTTCTCAGAGGGTTTTAATTACTGCGCGGGGCGTGGATGCTCTCCAGGGAGGCAGGAGTGTGGCGTCACCTGACCGCACCCTGAGCATCTCCAGCTTCGCCTGCAGGGCTCTGAACTCCCCAGAGCCCCTCGTCCTGCCTGAACCTCCTCTTCTGCCTTCCTGACAGCAGCCCAGCTCCCCAGTGGTCCTCGTGAACCACATGACCAGGGCACTGGAGGGAGGGAAAGGACGGCCCAGAGAGGATGATCAAGGTGTTGGGAGCAGTTCCCAGGTGTGCGACTTCCTTCCACGGAGTCACCCACTTCCTTTCTGCCTCCCTGCGGGACCTCCTTTCTCCCCACACCTCCTCTGCTGTCGGAGGTTATGTTGAGAAAAACCCAGAGAGGTGCCAACATCACAGGGCGTGAAGGAACATGAGTCTACACTTTAACAGGCGCCAGAGCCGCTTGAGAAGACGGGGACCTGAGCCCCAAGCTAACGGCAAGTTCATGGCAAAGCTGGGCCAGCAGAGGTCTCTTGCCTCCCTCCTCAAGTAGACCACCTCCCGTGCCCTGCGTCACCTCCTTCTGGTGGCTGGGCCACCCAGAGAGGGACCCTCAAGCCCGCCAGGCTGGTGAGAGCAAGGAAGCCCGTGTTTGAGATCCCATGAAACGAAGGCTTATCCTCTCAAGTGATGGAGGCCAGACCCAGGAACTGCTGATCTGATTTGCAGATCGCTCCTCAGCAGTGGCTTTTCCACTCCTCCACAGTGTGAAGAACTCTTCTGCTTTCTCCTCCCTTGGACAAATCATGTCGCTTGGCACAGAGGCTGAGCTCTGCCTGGGAGGGTTGCACCAGCCTGTGCTGAGTGACAGATACTGAGGCTGAGTGGTCACCCCGGGTATGTGCCAGGCAGGACTAGAGTTGTCTCAGGCTGGTGGCCAGGACATGGCCTCAGGAGAAAAAGAAATCAAACCAAAACCAAAAGTCCGTCTCTCAAAGAACAGAGCCGTGGTGATGTCCCTTCCCTAAAGCAGACAGGCTGAGTTGTCTTTGTTCTGCTAAAAATGAGCGCGGATCCTTCCCGTGACCCGGGATTTCGGCAGCGGGTGGGTTGACATCCTGGGTGAACGGCCTCCCTCCATGACCAGGCCCTCGGCTTAAATAACCAGAGCAGCGTTTGCTGCTGAAAAATATCAATTAGGTTAATGAGGTTTTCTTGCCCAGGGAGGTGGAGCAGCTCCCAAGATGGAACGCAGCGTGGGAAAGCAGCCCACCTCCTGCTGGCCGGCCCACACCGGGAGCCCTGCGACCCCGCCAGGAGATCCCGGGATGGACGGGTGGAAAAGGTCATTTTTTAAATCCACTTTGGCCACTTCTTCTCTTCCTCTCTTTCCTTTTTCTTTCCAAAGTCAGCCTGTCTCTCTATTAGCATAAAAGCTGCTAGGGGCTCCTCACTCTTCATCTCTCCCTGAACACGACTGGCCCATTTCTTAGCCACTCCAACCACTTTCCCCGACTGTTGCTTGAATCATTTGTATTGCTATCCTGCTCAAGAAATGAACACAAGATGGAGTGGGCCACCCTGGAAAGCAGGTGAGATACGGTGGGAAGGGCCCAGGGCTTGGAGCACTAACTGGGATTGAATCTTGCCTGCCCCCATTAGCTGTGTGACCCTGGGTAAGTAGTTTTACCTCCCTGAGCCTGGTTCCTCATCTGAAAATGAGAATAAGAGCACCTCTCTTTCAGGGCTATAGTAAGGAATGACAGAGATGTGTAAAGCATGGGTAGGCACAGCAAGTGAGCAAGCCCCTCAGCCACAGTCCTGAGCACTTTGTAGGGAATGGGGTGGCTGTGTGGGCCGCCTCCCTTCCAGATGCCTTCCAGTGCCTGGGAATCCCACACGCACCCCACCCCACCCCCATCACCCCCAATCCACAAAAGAAACATCTAAAGTCCCCAAGACAGCAGAGCCCCTCTGCAGGGTCCAGCTGTTGGGCCCGGGGAAAGTAGTAGCAGGCTGAAGGGCTGTATGGCAGCTGACCAGTGAGGTGAACCCAGCTCAGCACCCACCATGCTGTGGACATGGAATAATGATGACATTGCTAGTGAGCTCAGAAGGCCAGCATGGGCCAGTGATATGCATCTTTGCACATTTATTAGACACATGATGAGCACACCTTTCAGAAGATGCCCAGGTCAGGGCACAGAGGCTGCTTAGCCTCCACACGTGGATGCCCTGAGCCAGGACCCCAGCACCCCGCCTCCTGTGGTCAATGGCCTGCTCTGGAGGAAGCACAGCTGGCCTGGAGAGAAAGCCAAGAGGGCCACAGATTGTATAGCTCAACAGGTGACAACTAACCGCCAGTTACCCCAAAGGACAAGGTGCAAAAAGCCCCTTGGAGCATCATGTCACCCAATGTCCCCTCTGGTGTCGTGCTGGTGAAGCCCCCAGCTAAGGATGGCATCTAATTGAAATGAGAACCCAGTGTAGCAGATCATCCTGACTCCTCAGGATAAATCAGAAATTGTATTTCAGTTAAATACTCCTATTGCCAAGTGTGGGTGACTAATTCCAGAGCTTCAGAACTCTGTTATATGCTCACGGACTGTTTGGTTTATGCTCTATCTGGAGAGAATTCAAGCTAGACTAACTATAGGAAGAAATTCCTGAGGTTTTTTTTTTTTTTTTTTTTAATATTTTATTTACATTCTAGTTTTTGGCAGACACAACATCTTTGTTTGTATGTGTTGCTGAGGATCGAACCTGGGCCGCACCCATGCCAGGTGAGCGCGCTACTGCTTGAGCCACATCCCCAGCCCCTCCTGAGGTTTTCTTTTCCTTTTTCTTTTTACTAGAGATTGAACCCAGGACCTCACACAGGCTAGGCAAGTGCTGTACCACTAAGCTGCACCCCCAGACCTTTTTTTAAAATTTTTTTAATTTTTTTTTTTTTTTTTAAAGAGAGAGAGAGAGAGAGAGAATTTTTTTTTAAATATTTATTCTTTAGTTTTTCAGCGGACACAACATCTTTGTTTGTATGTGGTGCTGAGGATCGAACCCGGGCCGCACGCATGCCAGGCAAGCGCGCTACCGCTTGAGCCACATCCCCAGCCCAATTTTTTTAAATTTTGACATAGAATCTGGTTAAATTGCTGAGGCTGGTCTCAAGCTTGCAATCCTCCTGTCTCACCCTCGAGAGTAGCTGGGATTATAGGTGTGCACCACCACACCCAGCTCTAAGGTGAGGATTTGAGATTCTGAGGAAAGGGAGGAGACCTTGGTGTATTGAGCACCATCCTGCCAGAAGTGAGGAGCAGGGCGCTAGAAGATTCCCCTTAGCAAGGTCCAGAGCCCAGGGCCCTCAGCGGCTGGGTCTGACTGCCTGGTTCCCGGGGCCCCTCTCTGGCTCTGTGCCTGGCTGACTGTGCGGCTCATCACCAAGGCCTTCTAGTTTGCCCTCTCAGGGTTCCTTTAGTCTGATGCTTATTAGTTGTCTTCTTTCATATTCTATCAAAATACCCAGTGTCTAGGCAAGTTAAGCCTTAAAGTTTGAAGATGTCCCGTGTGTCCATTGAAATACCTCCTGTGTGCCAGGCACTGGGCAACTTGGGACCCCACTTAGTTCCCGTCCTTGAGAAGCTGAGGCTATCAGAGAAAGACACACACACACACACACAGAAACAAACACACACACACACACACACTCTGTTACAGCCCCCCTGGGTTCACTAAAACTTTTATGTTGTTTTGTTTCTACATTTTGACACCCAGAGACTCTCTGAAGGAGAGGGCATCTAGAACAGGTGCCACCTGAAGTCTCCCCTCTCCAGCCTTGGGTCTCTTCTGTTGTGACTCAGGGTTTTTCACTGAGAATGGGATGGGATCATGGTCTAAAGATGGGGCTGACATTGGGATGCCCTCTAGCAATTCCTCCAGGCTGGGGCAGGAAGAACCTTCAGGAAAGGCCACAGGAGCCAAAATGAAGGACAGAATTAACTAAATTTGCTTCAGATCCTGAATTGGACTCAGATCAAGCATGATGCCAAAGGAGTTCACAGAAGGCAGAGCGATGGAGCCTCCTCACCCAGCAGCTCCTGAGCAGGGAGCCCTGGCCATGTGGCCACAGCAGGCAACAGTGGGCCCTCCACAGTGGGTTGCCCCAGCGGGCCCAGGGTTTACTCCTGTGTCAGAGGCAGGATGGGGTAGCCTGGAAGGCTGGCTGTCCCTGGTTTACTTGTAGGCACTGGGCCATGCGGGCGCCAGCCAGCCCTCAGGCTCTGTGTGGCTCTGGGTGCCTCCTGTAGATGGTGATCCAAGCCTCTCTTACTCAGGGCTTGCTCACCTCGTGTGCTCATCATGCTGAGTTCACACTCAGGACCTCGACCTGCCCGCCTTACTGACAGCACCTTTTGTGAATGATGCAGACCAGTGGGAAACAGACTCAACTCTTAGCTCTGCGAGAGTTATGTGCCTTAAAAACATTTATCCTGAAAAAAAAAAAAAAAAACATTTATCCTGCAGTTTTATTGATGTGGCAGTGAGGTGTCAAGCACCCACTCTAGAGCCAGGCGGCCTGGGTTCAAGCCCCGGCTCTGCTGGGTCCTAACTGTGAACTTGAACTTGGGCAAGTCACTCAAGCTCTCTGTGCCTGAGTTTCCTCATCTGTAGGACTGGACCAGTGGCAATAGCTGCCTCACAGAGTTGTGATTCAAAACTGGTGAATAGAGCTTTGCATGTCATAAGTGCTTTGTAAGTACTCGATTTATTATTATTATTATTATTATTATTATTATTTTGGCAGTACTGGGATTGAACCCAGGAGCTTACACATTCTAGGCAGGCACTCTATCACTGAGCTGTAGCCCCAGCCCTTTTTAACTTTTATTTTGAGGTGGTATCACTAAATTCCTGAGGCTGGCCTTGAACTTGTAATCCTTCTGCCTTAGCTTCCTGGGTTGCTGGGATTATAGGTATGAGCCACCAGCCCCACTCACTGAGTGTTTGATTTTAAAGAAAAGATCCTTAAGTCCATTCTTAGTGCATTTCACAAGCCCTTCATTTTGCATTTCACTACTGAGCTCTGTCTCTCCTGGAATCCAACCATAATCCTGCCTCACAGGCCTAAGACAGGCTCCAGCAAATCTGCAGAGGAGGCGGCCCCCAGTTCCAGCTGGCGAGGCCAGGATGCAGCCGCCTCACTGCCCCAGCAGGTGTTCAAAGTCTGCAATCTCCAAAGCCCACTTCAAATATGCGTGCAGAGCCACGTGAGTGTGAAGTCACCTGTCACTCTGAAGGCTCAGTTTTGCTCAGTCCATGGTCAGGAGCAGAGATCATGGGGAGTGGGGCATGCTTAACATCCCCCAAACACTGGGGAGCACTGGCTGGCGGCGTCCCTGTCCCTGCGTCCTGGCCTTCACTCCAAACCTGCTCATCCGTCACTTGCCCTTTGAGGCAAACAAGACCCAAAACAGCACCAAAGCCTCAGTACCAAGGCCTGGGAACCTGTGACTTCACAGAGCCAGCTTCTCCCCAGGGGTGACAGCGATGTCATGCCCACCCTCCCCGGCCATACGGCTCCTGGGAATCAAGCATTCCACATGTCCCTGTGGCCACCCCAGGCCAGCTTAGTAGAGCTTCTCCTGCCACCCGGAGTCCCGATGACAGCCAGGAGTTGCTGATGTGAAGTCATCCCAGTAGAGTGACAGTGTCCACATTGAACCACTGTGACGGGGACTCACCTCCCCTCTAGTCCAGGCCCCTGGTCAGCCAGAGGCCCGGCCGTTTCCTTCAGTAACTGTTGCTGCTGTTTCCTGGGCAGTGCGGGGAAGTGGCACCTGAGACACACCAGGTCTGTCCCTCCTGTGTCTTCTCAGCTGCTGGATCAGAGAGCTGAGCTGGGTTGGGACCTTCCTGGTCGGGGAGGAGGTCTGCAGGTTCTCAGCCCAGGAAACTTGATCATGAACAGGGTGAATTCGGGCTTCACCCCGGCCCCAACTTCTCTCTCTCTTGTTTTGGACCCACGATAAGAACTCAGAAATATGTCCGTAGATTCTTTTATCCACGCAGACAACTATTTCTTGAATGCCTCTCATGAGCCGGGCAGAGCTGGGGCCCTGGGATCTGGTGGGCTACACCCACTCTCCTGGGTTTCTGCTGTGGAAGGGGATTTTGATGGGTTTTCCCCTCCAGGGCCACAACTTTCCCCCTCTGTGCCCCTCGGATCTACTCGCCCTCAGGTTGCTTCCCTCCTATGAAGACAGCAGTTTTCGGAGGCAGGTTCCCATATAAGGCAAGCAGGAGTAGGTTTGGACGGATTCACAGGAAGCAATTAGGGGCAGTATACATGGAGAGCCTTAAAAATATTACTTCTCAGGTTCAGAATTTCACTTCTAGAAATCTGTCCTAGGGAAATAACTGTCCTAGGGAAATAAATAGTCACATGGAATAGATTTATATACTAAGATATTCATCAAAATGTTTTAATAGGAAATCTCGGAAACAGGCTAAATGTTTATCCTCTGGGAAAGAGTTATGTAATGGCACATACCCATTAGAAGACAAGACGATGGAGTTCTAAACACCATGAGGAAATGTGGGACGAGGCTCAGTGGCCACACCTGTAATTCCAGTGATCTGGTAGGCTGAGGCAGGAGGATGACCAGTTTGAGGCCAGCCTCAGCAACTTAGGCAGACCCTATCTAAGGATAAATTAAAAAAAAAAAAAAAAGTCTAGGGATGTAGCTCAGTGGTATTCCCCAGTACCAAAAAAGGGAAGGAAACACTCTGACATAATAAGAGAACATGGCCCAGGGGTCGTGGCTCAGTGGTGGAGCACTTGCCCTAAACTCCACCTGCAGTACCACACTCCACCTGCAGTACCACACTCCACCTGCAGTACCACACTCCACCTGCAGTACCACACTCCACCTGCAGTGTGGGGGCCTGGCACAAAAAAAAAAAATTGTATTTTCAATATAATCTTGACTGTTTTAAAATGCGTGGGAAAAAGTAAGAGGAAATGTAAGAAAACATCAATAGGGATTTCTCCAATGGTGGGAAGCGCTTCTGTTTCTCTGTACTTCCCTGTACCGGATATCATGTGCATATGTTGCTTTGTAAATAAGAAAAAAAAGTTCAATTTGAAATTAGAGTGAAGCTGGGTGTGGTGGTTGCACACCTGTAGTCCCAGCTACTTTGGAGGCTGAGGCAGGATTGCTTGATCCCAGGAGTTCGGGGCCAGTCTGAGCAGCATAGTCAGACCTGTCTCTTTAAAAAAATAAATAAATAAAATAGGAATTAAAAGGATTTTTGTGTGTGTGCTGGGAATTGAACCCAGGACAGCTTTACTACTCAGCTAAGTCTCCAGTCCTTTTTATTTTTTATTTTGAGACAAGGTCTCACTAAATAGCTTAGAGCCTCACCAAATTGCCTCGAACTTGCAATCCTCCTGCCTCAGCCTCCCGAATCACTGGGACTATAGCCGTATGCCACTGCGCCCAGCTGGGGCACGGTCTTTTTTTTTTTTTTAAGTATAACTAAATACAATCCTTGACTGGATCCTGGGTCAAAGAAAAAGATCCATCTATAAAGGACACCTTTGGACAATTAGAGAAATCAGAGTGCGGGCTTATACAGGTTGAGCATCCCTTGTCTGAAATGCTTAGAACCAAAAGTGCTTTAGATTTGGAGTGCTCCAGATTCGGGAATATTTGCTTAGACATTGTTGTAGAGGCTCCCTAATCTGAAATTCTGAAATCCAAATGTTCCAAAATCTGAAACATTTGGAGCATCATGTGGGCACTCAAGAAGTTTTGGTTTTGGGGTGCTCACCCTGTCGTAGGTGTGTGAGTGGGGTGAGGGCTCTGCAGGAAACGGGATTGTTCTTTGTAGAGAGGTTTTTCTACCCTCCCTTTCACCTTGCTGACTTCTCCTGGTTCAGGTCTCGGCATAAACATCCCTGTCCTCAAGAAGCTTCTTAGGGAGGAGGCACCAGGCTGTCCATAGCTGATTCTCAAATAGCTCAGGAAAAATTATATATATATATATACACACACACATGCATACATTTACATATATAAAATTATATATATGCATACAGAGAGCACAAATGTTGCCAAGTTAACAATTGGCGAATCTTGCTGTTTGGGTATATGGTGCTTATTGTCTTATTTCTGCAAACTTTCTGTAGGTTTGAAAACTTTCAAAATGAAAAACTGGAGGAGGAAGACGTATTGGTCCATACTGGACCATCTCCATGCTAGAAATAGAATCCACACAATTAGGCAATTGAATATGTCTTGTTCTGCAGGCTGGTGGCCCTTATGTGTGGGGGCTGGGGGAGCCTTTGGTGTGATTATCTTAAGAGGAAGAAGCAAATGCCTGCATTCCAGGGTCCAGGTTCTTTGCTCCACTGACCCGTGTGGTGGGAGGCCCAGAGTCAGCGTTCCGGGTGCGCTAATTCAGCACTGTTTTGTTCAGGGTCAAAGTTCATCCTGGGCACTTCTGCTGGCAGCTGGCTTGGGTGGCTCTGCTGAATCCAGGTTCTCCTGCACCCCGTGTCCCAGTTGCCATCCCTCTGTTTCTCCCACCATTTCAGGAACCTTGCTTAGATCTTATTTTTTTCCCTTCTATTTCTCTCCTCTCTCCTCCTCAATTATTTCCCTGTCAGCATTTAGGTTTAAATAATTAATTCTCCTCTTTACAGCAAAACAAAACCAATGCCTTCTCCATTCACCCCCACCCCTTAGCTCTCTCCTTTTCCCAGCCACACTTTTATTTAAGCCATCTTCCACACTTTCGCAACCTCCATTTCCTCCCAACATGACCACCCTCTTCACTGGCACCCAACCAGGACTCAGCCCCACCTTCTTCCTGTGCCCACTTATATTAGTCAGCACAGCCAGGATTGTGTGCAGTAACAAACAAGTCCCACATTCTGATGGCTTCACACATCTGCATCTTCCAGCCTCATGGCCATCTTTTAGTTCTTTGAAAACGCTGTAGTTTTGTTTTTTTTTTTTTTGTCTTGGGGCCTTTTCAACATTCTTTCCTACATCCTCCCTTCCACCTTGCAAACTTGTACTCACCCTTTGGATCTCAGCATAAATATTGCTGCCCCAAGGATGTTTTCTCAAACCCCAGATGACACAGTACCCATCTCACACTCCTGTGGCTCACTGGCCTTCCCTCATGACACTTGGCTTACTTGACTGTCCACTGTCTTCCCTTCCAGCACCTTTATAAGGACAGAAGTGTCTGTGTCACTCAGTGCTGTGGGGCTGGTACCTGCACCCTGGATGCCTACCTTAACTCCACTTTAGAATCACTTGATTCACTTGAGTACCAGGCACCCCCCTGGCAGCTGAATTCAGATCCCTGGGCCAGAGCAGACATCAATAGATATACAGTATTTCTATTGCAATGCACAAGCTTGAGAACCACTGGCCTGCATTTTGGGTGATACTCAGTAGCTTTTTTCTAATTGTTAAAAATCATTTTTTCATGTTTGGTACTGGAGATTTCACCAAGGGGTGCTTTGCCACTGAGCCACATCTCCAGCCCTTTTTATTTTATTTTGAAACAGGATTTTGCTAAGGCGCTTAGGGCCTCTCTGAGTTGCTAAGGCTGGCTTTGAACTTGTGATCCTCCTGCCTCAGCCTCCCGAGTTGCTGGGATTACAGGTGTGCACCACTGCACCTGTCCTTAGTAACTTTTTTTGAATGAATAAACGAACCCCTGCAAAATCAGTCTCCCCAAATAGATAGGATGGTGAGGACATTTTCCTAGATAACAATATGTTATTTCATGAAATGTTCTGTTTCATTTAAACCAAGATCTGTTATACATCTCACATGGCGCAGGCCCAGTGCCTGGGGACGGTGTGGCCGTACCCATTATACAGATAAGAAAAAGTGACTTCAGGTGAGGGGGACCCACATATGCAGTCTAGGATTTCAGAGAATGTGTTAACTTTTCAATTGCAAGTAACAGAAGCCCAAGAAACTGGTTTTGCACACAATTTCACTCTGGCTCCTAGATTTGAAAAATTCAGCAATTGATATCAAGTACACCTGGATGCAGTCACTCAAATGATGTCATCAAGAACCTGGAAGGGCCATTTCTTGGCTGAGCTTGCCTCTGAGTCATCTTCCCCACGCAATGGTAAAAATGGCCACCCTGGGCTCTTGACCTGGGATATCCACAAAAAGCCCAATAATTGTTAGCTCCACCAAAAAGCTAAAGCCAAACCCCATTGTTCTTTAAATCGTGAGCTACACCTTCCTTTTCTTCCTTGTTATTCTCCCCACCTGCAGTCCGGTCCCCTAATTCCCAAGTATTGGGTGTCCTGGTGATTTCTTCTCCATTACCCACAATGTGCACGTTTATCTAAAATGCCAGGATTACCTGGCCTTTGTTTTGCTGTTATCTGAGCCCGAGGCACAGGCTTCTGGGAGCTTGTCATGGACGTCCAGCCTTGCCACCTCCTCCCTCTGACAGGCTGAGTCTGGCATTCTGCATTCCTGGAGAAGTTTCTGGGCCTCAACACCAAGCCACCTCTGAGGAGGGGTGCAGAAGCCCCATCATGCTTTCACTCTGGTCCTCTAGAATATTTTATGTTGTTACTGAAAACTAAAGGAGGGGTCCTCAGAGAACAGACACGCCTGTGTCCATCTCAGGACAGGCTTCGGAGGTTAGGGTCGCAGCCTTGCATCATAAATAAGGACAGTGGGACTCAGGGTGGTCAAGTCACTTGCCCACGTCACACAGCCAGTACAATAAGAACCAGAATTTGGCCAGGTACGGTGACACACACCTGTATTTCAAGGCCAACCTCAGCAACTTGGCAAGACCCTGTCTCAAAATGAAAAATAAAAAGGGCTGGGGTTGTAGCTCAGGGGTAGAGTACCCCTGGGTTCAATCCTCACCCCACCCCCAATAAAAGCAAACCAACAAACTCAGAATTTGAGCCCAGATCTTTCAGCTCTAGACCCTGTGGTTTTTTTTCCATCACCACAGCCACTATAAATCAATTCCCAAGATCAGAGTCTTCTACCCGAGACTCCTGCTTCTCATCCTCTGAAAGAGGTGGACACCGCTGTGGAATTCCGCTGGCCTGGCTCACTCCACACTCACTTATTTTTGCTTTGTCACTGCTGCCCTGTCCCTGCCAGTAGCCCAGGAAGTAGGTCGTAGCTGCAGGGGCCACACTCGCTGGCTGCTGCCTCTGTGTCCAGGGCCAAGCGGGGCCTGACCCAGCCAGGAGCACAGCCGCCAGCAGGCCCTGATCATCTTTCACATCCTGGCCCCGGGAAGCTATTGCCAACCTTCATATTCTGAGCTTTACCTTCTGGAATTCTCTGTCACCCAGGCTGCTGTAGGAGCTAGTGTTTGGAGAAGGGAGCATTGAACAGGACCAGGGCACCGGGTGGTCTCGGGAAAAGTCCATCTTCATTCTCTTGCAAGGCCTGTGGCTGATGGAGCTGGCTGGTCATTGAAGGGGCTCACTCTATCACCAGGTGACACCTTACAGGACAGTGGTGTCCCCAGCCACTTGACAACTAGAGCTAACCTTTGTTTTAGCAGCCCCCCATCTTTATTAGACTAAATTAGTTTCAGAAATAATCATGAAGTGATTTTAACAGTGGCCAGAAAAGAAATTCAGATGATAAAATGTTTCTCTTCTTGAACTCTCATACATATCATTGCACCAAGATTTTTTTAAATAAAATTTAAATATTATAATACAAAAAAGGAAAAGGGCTGGGGACATAGCTTGTTGGTAGAGCACTTGCCTAGCATGGGCAAGGCCTTGGGTTCCATCCCCAGCCCCTCAAGAAATAAAGAAAGAAAGAATAAAAGAAAATAACATGATTGTTTATTAAGTACTTTTTCTATCTACTTGAGTTTTGATCTTTTGGTTGCAGTCTTATATAAAATGATATTTTATGTAAATCATTGTTTCATTACCAATAGGTGAATTTTAATAAAAGTGAGTTAGCTGCAGAGGTTTCTACAGTTTAGCAATTACTGAACCATACCGCTGATACACTCTTTTGTTCTTAATTCTTTTTTTTCCCATGCATAGCTACTTCCTGATTAATTATTCAAGCAATAAAATTCATAATTTAAAAAATCCATTTCAGCCTGGCGTGATGGTAACCACCTGTAATACTAGTGACTGGGGAGGCTGAGGCAGGAGGATGTCCTTAAACTAGGCCAGTCTGAAGAACTGAGACCTGTCTCAAAAGAAAATCTGCAAAGGGCTGAGGAGGTAGCGCAGTGGCGGAACACTTGTCTGGTATGTGCAACGTTCTGGATTCAGTCCCTAGAACTGGGGAAAAACTTATTTTGTTGGACAAGTTGATCAAATGGCATCGGCCATTTGGTTGAACTGCGTCCAGTGGGCTCCTGTCACTACACTTTTCTTGCTGAGGGCCACCCGCTAGCTAGAGACGGGCCAGCACAGGAGCAGGCAGACACTGGGGCACGTTCCCAGGTGGATGCAGAGTCAGCACTTCTTGGAGACACCCAGAACTGGAACTGCGGGAGCACCTCTGACCCTAGCAGGAGCCAGCTTCTCTCTCCCTTCACCAACCCTCAGCTGGGAGATTGAGCACCCCCACCCCCACCCCCACGGTCCTGGCACTGAACCCAGGGCCTCGTGTGTGCTGGGCAGCTGCTCTGCCACTGAGCTACATCCCCAGGCCTTTCATTTTTTTATTTGAGGCGGAGTCTCACTGAGTTGCCCAGGCTGCCCTTGAACTTGCTGTCCTTCTGCCTCAGCCTGCCGGTGGCTGGGGTGACAGGCGCCTGGCTGACTGCACAGGCCTCTGTCACATCCTCTTTTCCTCACCAGACTGAAGGTGGGCTGGGCTTGAGGCCAGTTGGAGCTTTTCTCCTTTTAGGAGGACCTCCAGTCTCGCTGGGCTTAACGGCCATGGTTAATAACCGGGGAAGGCCGAGGGGAGCTTCTGTGTAGGTAACCATTCGAGGGAGGGAGGTTCGGCTCTTCTCTGGCTGGACAGACGCGCTCCAGCCTTCCTGGGCAGACTCCCTGGGGAGGGCTGCTGTCTCCAAGAGCCCCTCACTGGAATTTGAAAAGCCGTGGTGGAGGGCTCTGCTGTTTTGACAGCTAAGGCTGCGCTGGGATTTGTGCCTCTCAAGAGGCCTTCCCAGCCCTCCAGGGGACCGGGCTGCGTCTCCTCCTCCATCCCCACCCCCGCTATCCTGTCCCCTCTTCCACTCCTCCTTGGCTCTGCTTCTCAAAGGCTTTGTGCACTTTTCTAAGGAGGAAGTTCTGGCCTGGGCCTCTTAATTATGTAACTCGCCGCTGCTCCTGGTCCAAGGATCACTCTGAACAGTGGTCAGGGGTGGGCACACCGCCAGGGTCACTTCACTTACCATCCCCACGCCCTCAGGCGGCACAGGAATTTGGACCATGCAAGAATTAGCAGCTCTGTCACTGACCGCAGAGCCCACTTCAGGATAGCTGTTCATCCTTTGTTAATTTCCAGGACTGGTCAGTAGCTGCTAGGGGTCCTTAAGGAACTGTCCCCATGATGCTGTGCAGGATTTCAGCTGGCTCCTGGCCTCAGGTCATTCTGATCTGAGCTCCTCCCAGATGTCCTCTGTTTCAACAGTCACCTCCTTGACCAATGGTGTCCCTTTGCGCTGTGATATCCCCCTTGCCTCACAATGGCCTTGCACTGCCTCTCTCCAGCCCGGGGGGGG
>NW_025999874.1:521360-652885 GCF_001458135.2 Marmota marmota marmota
GTGCTATCAGCTGTAACGTGCGCTGGAAAAGAGAGGGCGGGTGGGGGGCGGGCGGGTATTGTTCCCCCTAGCCTGCCCTCCTTTCAAGTGTTAAGTTCAAGTTCACCTTACCAGTCTTCCAGAGGTCCATCTCTAGCACCTATTCACATGTAGCTCACAGATTCTGGGATTCAGGCTAGTTGTTCCTCACTCTCTTCTTGAACTGTGTTTCTCTCTTTGTGTCCCCTCCCAACCAGACCCCAGAAGGCAGGGAACCTGTCTTCCATCCCTCTGCCCAGCCTGGTGTCCTGCACGTAGTAGGTAGCATTCCATGAATTGAGTTGACCAGGGGGTCACTTTGTTCTGAAATGACCCCTGTGTCACTCACTATTTGCATATGTGCCTCTGTGGCCAGACGGAATATGGCCACAGGCAGGGGCCAAGTCTGCTCCTTTGTCTGGGTCCCTGGTGGGGTTGGTACATGCCTTCCTCAGAGTACCTGTTCCCTGTCCTGGTCAACAGGGTCTCCCCAGCCGCTCAGCCAGAGCTGGGCCAAGTGGCTGCTACTCACACAGTCCTCTCCCTATGTGGCCTCCTCCTGCCCCCAGCCGTCCTGGAACTGCCTGTAGGATGGGAGGGCACATGCACACATTGTGCTCCGGGCACCCACAACATCAATAATGCATTTTGTGCATAGAAAGCAGCTATAAACTTTATTTATTATCCTGCTGACATGTCTGAATCGGTCCCCAAATCCACCTCCAAATGTGTTGCAAGCGGCCATCCTGTCACTTCGGAGCCTGCTTTTCTCTGTCCATTAATAATAGATGCCTCCTACACCCCCAGCTTGGCAGCTTTTATTTAAAGTGATCTTCACAGAAGGGACTAATGGATGGGCCCGAGTGTGTGCCTTTTTAAGCATAAGCATTGCTCTTAATGAACTGGGTCCCTAAGAGCAGGAAAGGCCCCCTCTGCTGCATTGACTGCCCACATCTAGACCCTCCAGAGCTCTCTCCTGTGCCAGGTCCATCCAGGTGTGTCGCTGGACGCCTGCAGCCATCCACTGCAGGAGCCACACCTGCCACCCAGGTATACCTAGCTGCGTGCCCGGGGCTGTGTAGCAGTGGGGACATCAGGAGGCGAGTCCCTGGCCATCTTGCCCCACCTGGGAGAGGGCGTGTCTTCCATATAGTCCGTGGTTCAGAGTGAGGAGGAGCCCTTTTCCATTGTGCAAATGTGCAGCCACCGATGCGGAGCATGTCTGAGGGGCTGACTCCACACCCCAGTGCCCTCCTCCCATCAGCACACGCAGCCTGTGTCCTCCCCCCCTCTGTGCCCACTGGCAAGGCCATGGAAGGACGAGCGTTGCGTAAGGACAGGAGGAAAGAGGGCCCCGCAGGGCGTGGAAAGAAAAGGTGGCTGTCATTGTGGGCCCTCCATGAACACAACCAGACAGCAGGCACTGGGGCTTTGGGGTCCTTTAGCTTGAGCATGAAGAAAGGAAGCCCCCACTGAGAAATGCAAAGTGCTCTGGGGACCAAGGAGCCAGGTTCCGAGCCTGGCTCTGCACTGCACCTGCTGAGGCCGAAGTCCTCTTGGAGATGTTCAGAGCTGTGGGCTACCCCGGGCTAGAGGGCAGCCCCGGAGAGACCGAGAGCGCCCAGTGGCCCAGGATCTCACACAGTGCCTGCCACACAGCAGATGCACCACCCAAGTCCTTTTCTTTCCCTCTGTCCCTCAAAATTCAAGCTGTCATTGAAGTGCTAGTCCACGTGCACTGAGAGAGTCTTCTATTTGCTGCTGTAGCAAATCACCACAAGTTTAGTGACTTAACCCAGCTCAAATATATCACCTGACAGTTCTGGAGTGCCACAGTCTGGCTGGGCACACAATCACGAGCCACCACACAGCTTGTAGATTCAAACAGCAACTCTTTATTCCCGAACTCACACCAGCCGTCTACAATCACGTTCTGGGGAAATCCACGTTCTCTGCCCAAATCCACCTCCATTGGGCTTCTGTCTCCCAAAAAATACTGTCTGAATCCCGTGAGAACTCAAGAGGAACTCAGGCAGCAGGATACGCCCTATTCCCAGCAGGAATAATCTTAAACCTGGAACGCCCTAAACTGGAACGCCCTAAACCCAATTATCCTAAACCGGGAACACCCTAATCCGCCCTGGTCCTTGAGCAAGGTCACCTACATGCAATGTCACTGCAACATGGGGTACGCTGGCAAGGAAATTGTCATACCTACTTGGCTAATGGCTCCCAGCACTGGAGGTCAGAAATCCAGAGGCGCCCACACTGGCCAAGATCACGGCATTGGCGAGGCTGCGTTCCTCACTAGGGGGTCCAGGGCAGAACTGGCTCTCTGGCCCTTTCCAGCATTAAAGGTCAATGTACTCCTGGGCCCGTGACCCCTTCTATCTTCAAAGCCAGCTACAACTGTCACTGTTTCTCACGTGGACCCGCTCTGAACCACCTCCACCCTCGTGCAGGTTTGAAGCCCCTCATCACCACATTGGACCACCCTGTCACCCAGGGTGAGCTCCCTGTCCTAGTCGGCTGGTGAGCACCGAATTCCACCCGCAGCCCAACTCCTCTTGCCGTGCCAAGCAGCACGTTCACAGTTCTAGGGATTCGGCCAGGGACCTCTAAGAGGCCACTGCCCTGCCTGCTACCTTACATGCAAGTGCTTGTGTTTGCTTCTTAGAGGACTGAATGATTAACCCCGTAAAACAAGGTCTGGAAGAAGAAGGAGAAGTAGCCTCCTTAGGATATAAATTTGGATCTGGCAATATCCTTGTTCTGAGTGTCTGATCAGATTTTCCTGATCAGCTCATTTTGTAGCTCTGTCGCAGCATCTCACCTCATTTTTCTACTTTTTCACCTAGAACAAGCCTTTGGAGCACGGGGCTTGAGAGATGGAGACATTTTGTGTCCCTTGGATGGTGCTTATTAATCAACATTTTGTGGCTCCCAGGAAAAATGACTGTGTTCTTTAATGGTAATAGGTTTTTACAAAGAGGTTTCTAATTTGCTCGTTTTTGTTTTAATTCTGGGGATCAAACCCACACCCCCAGCCCTTTTTATTTTACTTTGAGACAGGGTCTCACTAAGTTGCCCAGGCTGGCTTTGAACTTGTGATCCTCCTGCCTCAGCCTAACAAGGACCTAGGATTACAGGAGTGCACCCCAGCACCTGGCTCCTCTGTTCATTCTCTTCTGTTGAGGAATTGAAGTGTAGGTGGAAGGTCCTTGGCAGATAATCATGTGATGAGACTTCACCCTGAACCTTTGAAGACCAAGGCACAGAGCAGGAACCCCATGCCCCAAATGTCCCTGGGACACATCTGAGCAGAGCGCTGTATTTTGTGCATGGCCTGCATGGGCAGGTGTCTCTCTTGACCTAACATGTTCCCTCTGTGTACATTCCACATTCTGGGATTCTGTTTTCCTCTGGGAAGAGAGGTGACTCAATTCACTTTATCATTTTTGTCACCACTGTGTGGCTGGAAGGAATCAGATCATTTTCTTCTATTTGAAAGCACAGTTGCAATGTCCTAGAATTGTGCTGGGGCCCCAAAGAGAAGAGAGAGTAGTAAAAATCTATTGAAAGGGACAAAGGCAGGCAGTAGCTTGGAGTGGCTACAAGCTTTCTGTTTTTATGGCATAGAGGTTGTATTTTCTAAGAAAACAGAAGGTCATTTTACCTGCAGTATCAAGCCCGTGGGTCAGATGCTGTGGGAAACAGTGGTTTTCTAGCTTTGTGACCTTAGGCAAGTCATTCACCTGTCTGTTCTAGTGACCTCATATGTGACTTGGGGATTCAGGACACAATCTCTGCCTCCATCCCACAACTCCAGCAAATATTCTCTCCAGTGGGTATCAGGGTTCAGCTGTCTTTCCAGGAGCTGGAGTGGCCCATGCAAGAGAAGGCCTCTGGAAGCAGGGGCTGCTTTGATAAAGCCTGAAGCTTGCACGGCAGCACACACGAAGACCTGGAAATGAGACAGAATAGTGCACAGGACCCCCGCACATGGCACTGACAAGGTGTGGAGTTTCATTTCATTCTTGAATTGATTCTTTCATTCATCCACTCACGAAGTGCCCTCTCCACGCCAAGCCAAGCACTCATGGTGCCAGGCAGAGTCAGTACGCACCAGTACTCCCCATCAAGATGCTCACCTCTGGTGGCGGCCAGTGGGAACGATCAATGGGAGCCTGATGTGATGGGCACAAGAGTAAAGATCAACTCAGGTGCGGTGGTGCATCCCTGTAATCCCAGTGGCTCGGGAGGCTGAGGCAGGAGTATCGAAAGTTCAAAGCCAGCCTCAGCAAAAGCAAGGTGCAAGGCAACTCAGTGAGACCCTGTCTCGAAATAAATACAAAATAGGGCTGGGGATGTGACTCAGTGGCTGAATGCCCCTGAGTTCAATCCCTGGTACCCCCCCCCCAAAAAAAAAAAAAGAGTATAAAGACCAGCCAGGAGTCGAGTGCAGGAGGGAAGCAGGAGGCCATGGAGGTCAGGAATTCCTGGCCAGGTCTCTGGACTCTTTCCAACCTGAGCCTCCAGAGGAGGCAGGATCAGGCTGACGTGGTGTACATGGGGATTTCTTCGGAAATGAGCATGTAGTGGTGTTTCCCAGACACCTGAAGTGTGCACCTGAGCTTCCTCTGTACTCCATGAGCCCTGGAAGGGTGACACAGAGAAGGCCCGTGGCACGGAGGTGCCATGCTGAAACAGACCTCCCCACAGGCCTTCCCCGTGGTGCATGTTTTGTTTTGGTTTGTATTGGTTGGCTTGTTTTTGCAGTCTGGGGATTGGATCCAGGGTGCTCAATCCCTGAGCTACATCCCAGCCCTTTTTATTTTTTATTTGGAGGCAGGGACTCAAAAAAAAAGTTATCAAGGGTTTCGCTAAGTTGCTGAGGCTAGCCTTGAACTTGCCATCCTCCTGCCTCAGCCTCATGAGTTGCTGGGATCACAGGCGTGCACAGCTATGCCTGGCCCCCGTGCTGTGTTTTAACAGGTTAACCCAGGACTTGACACTGTGTACCTCCCCTGCAGAGATGTCTTCTCCCGCCAGTCCACAAGAGCACATCACCTGGGAAGGCGCCCTTTGGCCAGGAGCTTTTCCCAGTGCCCCTCTGCTCCCTGGTGGACAACAGCCCCACATTCCACCTCAGCCTTGTCCTCCCTGATTCCCACCCAGGGCCCACGTCCTCCAGAAGAGCTTCTAGGTTTGTACAAGCCACAAGAATCCACCTTTGTGGTTGTTTTAACGCAGACAAACTCTCCCCAGAGATTGATTTGAGCCAAAGCCAGATTGGCAAGCAGAGAAATTTGTGTAGATGCCATTCCCTGGTGGGCTTGCTGGAGAACCGGAGGCTGGAAGCTGAGACGGGTCTGAGCTGTCCTGTAGGCCAGGTGGGATCTGCAGCTCCTGCCCAGATTAGAGGGACATCTGAATTTTTAGATTTAGTTACAGAAAAGAAATGCAATGCTGAGCCTCCTTTTCAATTCTTGAAGGCCACGTGTACTGTGATGATTGTTTCCAGGCCATAAAATTCCCCATCGAGTTACAATTCAGTGGTTTTAGTATTGTTGCCTGATTGGGGTAGTAACTCCTGTGACACCTGGAAGACCCAGAATCCTCTCAGACATGAGGGTGGGGACGAAGCCTGGGTCACGGTCTGCATTCTTGTCTCCCTCTTGATGAGTGTCAGGCTTCCAGCGCGTGCACACACGGGCACACGGGCACTCGCACCCCAAGTGAAGTGTCTGTCGTTTTTCCAGGTAGAATTCCATTTCCTACTTCCTCTGACTCTCTTGCCAGCTTTTTCTACGGTGTGCTTATTGCTTTTCACCAGGTTGTATGTATAGTACGTGTTTAAAAATGAGATGAAAACAGAGACGCTGACCAGGGAAAGCCGTGGTGGCTCACACCTTCCCGAGGCCGGCCAGGAGGAGGGTCAGCGGCCTCCTTTAGGGACCTGAGTCTGCGCACTGACATCGATGTGTTATTTTATCGTTTATAAAGAGTCCCTTCTGCACGTTTTCATCACCACTGTTTTCTCTGGCCGGCGCAGGGGCCCCTCCAGGCCGGTGCGCGCCTCTGCCGGGTCCCTCTCACAAGCGGTTGGCTTCACACAGGGTGCACCAGGACAGGGTTTTGGCCCCGTCCCCAGGCCGTCACGGGACCAGGGGATGATCTCACAGGGTCTGCCATCTGCCCTGCCTGGCCGGAGGCTGCGCTGGGAGGGCCAAGGAGGCACCATGTGTCCTGGGTATTTTCAACAAGAGCCCTTAGAGAGAGCTGTGGAGCCCCGGTCTGTGTTTTGCGTCCTCTGAGTGCAGCGGGGACAGAGCAGTAGTAGAAGGCAAAGCCAGCCACGGGACTGGGTTCCACTGGGGAGTCCTGACCCCGGGGACTGTTTCAGTCCTAAAATCCGAACAGCACAGAAAGCCTCCACTGAGTGACAGACGATAAGGTCCTAATGACAGTAACCACGGCAGCACTACACAGCTTGACACCCAAGAAGTCGTCTAGTCCCCACCTTTACAGATGGGACCCCGCAGGGCTGAGCGATTTGCCCAGGGTTGCACAGCCCATAATGCAGTGGGCCCGGGGACCCTGCCAGGGCGTGCCCTGCACTACCCTGATCCCCCACACAGCAGGGGCCGGGTCCCTGTCAGGGGGAGGATTCAGGGACGTGCAGCAGACACCATTTATTTTCCATCCTCCCAAGGCCACGCTGAGCTCAGGCCACTCATTACTGAGAGACAACTGCTGATTAGCAATGTCCCCTACATCTTTCAGGATATGTTCTCAGGCTCAAAAAATAGAAATGAAGCCATCTTAAAAACTACCACCTTTCCTTCCTGATTCTGCTCTCCCCACCCCCTCCGTCCTCCTTATTGTCCCCATCTAATGAAATGTCATGGCTAGAGGATCCCATTCGGGGCTGCTGTCCCCTCCCCTCCACTGGGGCAGAAGCTACAGAAGCGCTCCTGTGGGCCCAGGAGTCCTGTTTTGGGTTCATCTTCTTGTCTCTCCCAAGTCTTCTCCTGGCTCTCCTCACAGAGTCCTATGGTGGTGGCCCCGATGGTGGCCCATTTGTCTAGATGATTACTGAAATGCTCACAGTTTTTCAGTGACCCCACAGCCACCCTGTGAGACAGGTGTGGCTTCATCCCAAGTAACAGATGAAGAATATATTGTTCAGAGAGGGCAACTAACGGGTCCAGTGTCACCCAGCTAATGAGTGGCCCTGACAAACCCAGGGCTTTGGGCTGCACTCCAGGTGTCCCATCCACCGGAGTCCAGAGAGAGGTCTGAGCAGGGAACAGGGTCCCGAGGGAAGCTTCAGAGATGGTGCCTGCCCCTCAGGAGCCAAGGGCTGGGAGTCCAGGCTGGTCCAGCTCCTGCTGCCTCCCAGGAGGAGACAGGTTGGGGTCGGGCAGCCGCTCGGTGCACCCCTGGGAGATGATCAAAGATGGTGGTCCAGATGGTGAGGGGAGAGTCCCTGTTCTGGGGAACAGGCAAGGGGCCCTCCAGGTCACCTCTGGACCCAGAAGGAGAATGCAGGATGCCTCCCCTGTCCCGTACTGTGAGAATGAAGCCGTGCCATCTCCACAAAGTGCCTCAGGAAGGGACAACCCAGAGCCGTTACCAGGCCCAGTCATGGCCAGTGGAGGAGCCGGTGCTCCCGAGTACCCACACGCTCCTGGGCAACAGGCCTGATGGTACCTCTGAGAGGCCTGTGGCACCGCCAAGGCCAGAGCCTGCCTGTGAGGACACCCGTTCATCATCAGAATGACCGTGTCTGCGTGTCCCAGCCCGGCTCCTGGGAGCCCCAGGCAGCGCCAGCTCTCCCTCCCAGCTCGCTCCTGCTTCCAGGCTGAACTTGAGCAAATTGCCACACGCCAGACCCTCCCCCAGCTCTGCCACCGTCTCTGGTTCCACTTGAGGTCCCGCAGCTGCTCTGTGCCTCCGTTGCTTCACCTGCAAAATGGAGTGAAGATGAGCTACGCATCCCTCAGAAGTACGGCTAGAGAGGCACCTCCCACCTTCCAGCTTCACCTGGGCTTCATGAGTCACTGTGCCTTACTGTCTCCAAAGACTGACCTCCCAGTGTCAAAGTGAAGGCTAGTGCTTAGACCCACAGCCACGTCCATCCTCCCTCAACCTGGGCAGCTGAGCTTCAGTGCATAAAATGGGGATAACAACATTCGCTTCTTCACATAGGAGGTTGTGAGGATTCAATAAGATAAAGATATGCAGCCAGGCACAGTGGTGCTGGTTGTAATCCCAGCAGTTTGGGAGGCTAAGGCAGGAGGATCACGAGTTCAAAGGCAGCCTCAGCAACTTAGCAAGGTTCTGAGCAACTCAGTGAGAACCTGTCTCTAAATAAAATACCAAAAAAATTAAAGGATTGGGAGTGGCTCAGTGGTTTAGTGACCCCAGATTCAATCCCTCGTACCAAAAAAAAAAAAAAAAGATAGAAATATGAAACAGTGCCTGACTATAGAAATATCTACTCGTGGTGGGCACAGTGGTGCACGCCTGTAATCCCAGTGACTTGGGAGGCTGAGGCAGGAAGATCACAAGTTTCAGTCCAGGCTCAGCAACTTAGAAGGCACTGCCTCAAAATAAAAAATAGAGCTGGGCACAGTGACACATGCCTGTTATCCCAGCAGCTCAGGAGGCTGAGGCAGGAAGATTGCAAGTTCAAAACCAGCCTCAGCAACAGTGAGGTGCCAAACTCAGAGAAACCCTGTCTCTAAATAAAATACAAAATAGGGCTGGGGAGGTGGCTCAGTGGTCAAGTGCTCCTGAATTCAATCCCTGGTACCCAATAATAATAATAAAATAATAATAATAATAATTAGAAAGAACTGCAGATGTAGCTCAGTGGTAAAGCACTCCTGAGTTCTATCCCCAGTACCAAACACCCACGCATGCGTGCACACACACACACACACAAAAAGTTTTGGAAAAAAAATATATTTACTCTTGGTATTAAGAGATGGGTATGCATGGCTTAAAAAAGAGAGACTTTAAAAGCCACCCTCCCCAGCAGATTTAAGGGCACTGCCGTGTTGGTCTGTGGACATTTGCAGCCTGTCAGAGCTCACGTGACGGGGAAGCTAGAACCTATGTCTGTTGGAATCAGCCAGAAATGAAGAGAAAGCTTATTAACAGCAGCAAATTGTTAAGTGAACAAAGCAGGCTAATGAATAACTGGGACAATGCCGACTCATTTAGGGACAGCTCCGTGTGCAAGGAGAGGTGCCTGCAAGGATGTGTCCTGGAGCGTGGCCGGGGGTCAGTGCTGTCCCTTTCACATTGTGGAGTTGACTTTTTCATAATGACTCTGACTTTTGGAACATGGCACCTTCCCTATCCTGCTCTTCTCTCAAAGTCTAACAGTGATTTGCTCAAGGAAAGTTGTTTTTTTTTTTTTTGGTTTGGTTTGGTTTTTTTTGGTTTGGTTTGGTTTTCTTGGCTTTGGCATCAGGGGAAGCTCCTTCTTGCCTGTTTGGGGCTCCAGGTTCAGGGGACTTCTTTGAGGCAGACTAATGTGATGACCAGGGATGTTTGTGGCCACTGAGCTGGACAGAGAGGCTCAGCAGCCACCTCCAGCACCAGCGGGTATCACACAACAGCCACCGTCCTCATCTAAAGGGGATGGAGGAAAAGCTCTGGGTGTTCTGGAATCAAAAGCCATCCACGGGTGACAGGTTTTGCAAACACTGCTCGTCTCTCCTGTGGTAACAAAGGAGAGAACTTTTAGTTTAAAAAAACGAACAAAAAACAGAAAAAGTGAACTTAAAACCAGGATGGCCTCTCGGATGCAATCTGCAGATTTTCCAAGTGGGGGATGTCAGCAGCTGATACCGGCCTTGACACTCGGGGTGCACAGCCTCCAGAAAGAGCCCTCATTCACACCTCCAGGCCCTGGGGGGGGCCCCCTGGGGCCAGTTTCTCCTTACCAGTGTCTCCCCTCTGTGTGCTCCTTCTCTTCTCTCCATTGGATCGGGCAGTTTTGCTTGAAATCTGGATCTCTATTATTGTTTGGTTCTAGAACATTCTGTGATAAGCTGCGCTGTGATGTGACCACCAGCTCCTCTGAGGTGGGCGATGCCGTCTTCCCTGCAGCCTCATGAGCACCTGCCTCTGCTTGCCTGGGGCTGAGTGTCCCCCGCGAGGGGCGGGTGAGCAGAGGGACATGATGGAGTCAGGCTCTCTCTCAGACACTCGCAGTCAGGATATTACTGACCAACTGTCGCCCACTGTCACTACGACAGAGGAGCATCTGTGGCATCAGAGTTGCCAGGCCCCAGCCCCGAGAGGGAGACATTTAAGTCTTGGGGGCTCTTTCTTAGGTTGCAGTTGGCTCCCTGCGTGCTAAGTGCTCCCAGCAGCTCAGGAGGCTGAGGCAGGAGGATCACAGGTTTAAAGCCAGCCTCCAAAACGGCGAGGTGCTAAGCAACTCAGTGAGACCCTGTCTCTAAATAAAATATTTTTTAAAGGGCCGGGGATGTGGCTCAGTGGTTAAGTGCCCCTGAGTTCAATCCCTGGTACAAAAGAAAAAAAAAAGGAAAAAAAAGACCTGCTTCTCAGTAGGGGACCAGGGTGCCCGCCCACCCTTCGCCAGGCTTTATATCTTAAAATGAAAGGGCTGGCCCTGATCATGAGTGGAAATACCAGGAGAAAGTTCCCAAAGAGCTTTAGTCTGGTTGAGCTAATGTCCTTAGCAATAATTTCTTCTCCTGAGATCCTCTCTGAAGCCCCCTTAGCTGTCATCAGGCACTGCCTGAAATAATCACCCTTATCATCACTTGCCAGCCTGCCTGGCTCCATTATGTACTGTGTGACCTCCAGCAACTTGCCCAACCTTTCTGTGGCAGTTTTCAAATCTGTCAAAGCAGGCCAAATAATCAGCTACTGTGGAATTAAATGAGCCAATACCGGGAAATGCCCATTTTTGGTCCCCATCATTATGCCCTGGTTCCCACCCCAGGTTCCCACCAGCAAATTCATGGGAGAGCAGAAAAAGGGACCAAGGAAAGGAAAGATGAGATGCAGAGCGCAAAGTTCATTTAAAGTTATTTTGGATTCTAGGCTTCTCTTTTCTTGGTTTTCGGTTACCTGCAGACATCTATTTGGAGTTTTGCTTTTTATTTTTAAAAATAGCTTGATGGAGATGAAATTCTCGGGCCATGAAAGCAGCGCCGACGCCCGTCAGGTGCCGCGGCCCGGGCGCGGGTTCGCTGAGTCACGGCGCCCGGGTATTCCTCGCGGCCGCCGGGCGGCGGGCGCCCCCTAGTGTGGCCCGGACACGCGCCACCGGGCGGCTCCCGGACCCGCTCTCCGAGAAGATGCCCTAGACCCAGGAAGCTCGGCCTGGATTGCACTCGCGATGCGTCCAGCTGGGGCCAAGGTGAGCCAAGGCGGAGACCTGCCCTGGACTCGGGTTCTCCCTTAATCCTCCCTTAATCCTCCATCGAGACTGGATCATGACCTTTAGCGCCCCTTTGAAGAAGGTGATGAGCCTCTGAAAAGATTCCTGTGGTGAGCCCCTGCCCTGCCTAGCTGTGTGACCTTAAACCCGGCACTGAACCTCCCTAATTTTCTCATGTGCAAAGGGGGAGCAATGATTTCTTCTCCTGGGGGAGATCCTCTCCAAATGGCGCCTCCTCGGGGCTCGAGTTAGCAGATGCTGTTAATAATCCAGCTGCCAAAGGGGAGTGAGCTCCAGGAAGCTCTCTAGAGCTGAACCCATTTGCTTTGATAAGAGAGTGAGGGTCATAGGCTGGTGCAGTGGACACGCTTATAATCCCAGTGGCTCAGGAGGCTGAGACAGGAGGATGGTAGTTCAAAGCCAGCCTCAGCAACCGTGAGGCGCTAAGCCACCCTGTCTCTAAATAAAATACAAACTAGGGCTGGGGATGTGGCTCAGGGGTCGGGTGCCAAACAAAACACACACACACTCACACACGTGGTAAATCCATACAGGGATTGCAGGGGCGCCCCTTGCTTCCACCTGGATGACTCTGGAAAACATGATGCTCAGGGAAAGACGCTGGTCACCCAAGGCCACCTACTGTGCTGTTCTGTTTATATGAAATGAGCCCAATTCACTTTAAAATGGCCAGCAGGATTAATTTTGCCTCAATCACAAAAAGTTTAAAAAGAGAGGGAGACGCTGAGGCTCAGCTAGGTCAGCACTTGGTCCCTGGCCATCCCGCATCCCCAGTCCTGCTCTCCTGACCCATGACAATGTCGTCTTGTTCCTGCCTCTGGCGACCCTGAAGACAGACTTGTCTTCCTCTGCCCACCTCCGGGGGGGTCAGGCCGCTTGGGGCTGGGAGGGTTTCATCCTGCAGGCCAGAGCCCAGCAGCCCACTCCCCACCCAAGGCCTCGGGTTAGCTCCAGGATGACGGGGACAGCATCTAGGATCCTGGCTTCCCCTTGTCAGGAGGTGCACCTTTCCCAAGGACCCATTCTACTTTCAGGTGTCACTCGACTTTCGTGCCTCCCCTAACATTTCTTCCTGACCCCCTCCTCCACCTGGAAGCCTGGGCAACAGGAAGCAGGAAGTCGGGGAGAGACAGAGTCCGGAGGACCAGGGAGACTGAGGAGAGCGGGCGAGGAGGCTGGCTGTGGGGCCTGTTCTCCCTTCTGGGTCCTGGGGGCGTGGGGTGGTGACGCCTGGTGCAGGCTCAGGCGTGCTCGCTGAGGTGTTCCCAGAGCACTGTCCTGGCAGGAGTCTCGGCCCAGCAGGCCTGGCCGGGCCATCTGGGGCTGGTTCCGTCCTGTGGCCGGTCATTCCTCAGGACTCATCCGGCCCTGGCTCTGCAGAGGGCAGCGGGGAGGGGGGCAGTGTGCAGACCCTGGGCTCCATGCCAGGGTCACCTGCCTGGCACCTGGACCCGGACCAGAGACCTGCCATCCTGCCACTGGCCCCGGGCTCCTGAGCTGGGGACACAGGCTCAGTGGATGCACTGAATAAAACGCTGGTGCAGGGAGGGAGCTCGGGGGTCACGGGGTGACATTCAGGGGATGAAAACCTAAAGGCTAGAGAGGCGACTTCATCACAAGCTGCTGAGTGTGGGTCCTGGCCCTGCTCCTCCCTCACCCCAGACCCCTGCCCCAGGGTCCACACAGGAAGTCAGGGAACTTTCTGTGGTCCAGGAGGAAAGAGTGTGTGGTGAGGGGCAGCTGAGTGTCCCTGCCATTCAGGACACAGGCCCTGCCTCCCACAGGATGCCAGCTTGGGCAGGTGACTCCCCAGATTCCTGGGAACCTGGTGTCTACAACGATGGTGATGATGACGAAGATACCTACCTCAAGGACAGTTGTGAGGGTTCCTGGGGGCTCTGTCAGTGGCCCACGCAGTGCCCACGGGAGCACGCAACGCACTCTTTTGGCAGGTTCTGTGCCCGCACTTCCCAATGTCAGCCTGAGGCTCCCACAGCATCAGCCCAGGCAGGTCCCCCAAGACTTACATGTTTAGGGGCCATCATAGTCTGTCACAAGACTGGGAAGAAGTGACTTCGTGTTGCTCTCCAGAGACCTCCTCTTTCTGGGTTCTATATTCTGCCTATGGCAAGCAGACCCTCAGGAATGCTCCAGAACATGGACTTGCCTCCCAAGTCCCACCCCCCGCAGTGCTGGGAATTGAACCCAGGGCCTTGTGCATGCTGGGCCAGGGCTCTACCACTGGGCTACATCCCCAGGCCCTTTTGGAAATTTTCTTTTGAGACAAGAGCTCCCAAAGTTGTCCAGGCTGGCCTCAAACTTGAGATCCTCCTGCCTCAGCCTCCCGAGCAGCTGGGGTTGCAGTTGTGTGCCACCGTGCCCGGCCCTGGCTCGTCTTTCTTATCATGGCATGTAGGTTTCAAAACATTAGCACAAGGACTGATGATCTAGGCCAGCATCGCAAGTGTTGAAGAAGGTGCAGGAACCTTGGGACACTGGCCGCCTGGGACTGGGGCCGGCTGAGCCTTTCTGTTTACAGATTTCCTCCCTTGCATTCCAATTTTTTTCTGCAAAAGAAAAATATTGACCCTTGAGATGCAGTTTATTTATTTGGCATGGTGAATAGTCGCCTGTGTTTTGAAGGATGATTTAATTTCGGCGTTGGCCCCTGTAATTTACACAGCTTCCCGTGGGTATGTCTGACTCTGCAGCGGACAGGGTCTGTGGGGGCGGCGGAGGGGCAGAGTGGTCATTAGAAAGCCGGGCGGTGGGACCCATGGCCCTGTTGTCTGCTCATGGGGCTGAACGAGGCAGCCCAGCAGCTGTGCACACCCTGGCGAGCGTCCCCAGACCTCAAAACAACAGCACTGCCCACGTCCACCCGTGACCCCTGGTCTCCTACTCCTGAGTCAGAGCCTGTGGAAACCTCTAGAAGCAGCTGAAGAAAACCCAGTATGGAAAGTAACAATCCACACTGAAAATATAGGGGGTAACCACAACAGGGTGACTTTTGCTAAGACTTATTTATTTATAGTTTCTGTTTGTTTTTGTTTCTATTCAAGAAATACGGGAGAAGCCTTAAGAGGTTTGTAAACTATGGCCCACAGGCCAAATCTGGCCTTGAGCTAAGAATGCTTCTGTGTTCTCAAATGGTTGAAAAAAAAAAATGTAAAAGAAGATGATATTGCTGAGCATGGTGACGCAACCTGTAATCCCAGTGACTCAGGAGGCTGAGGCAGGAGAATTGAAAGTTTGAGGCCAGCCTCTACAATTTGGGACCCTGTCTCAAAATAAAATATAAAAAGGACTGGGGTATATAGCTCAGTGGTAAAGTGCCCCTGGGTTCAATCCTCAGTACCAAAAAGAAGAATGCTATTTCATGACCCATGGCAATTATATGAAATTAAAATTCCAAAGTCCATAAATAAAGTTTTCTCACAACACAGTCATGCCAATTCATTTATCATCAAAACTGTTTTCCCAGTGCCAGGCAGAGACAGCGCAGAGCCTGCAGGGTTTACTGTCCAGCCCTTGATGTTGGAAGATTGTCTGACCCTTGACTTGAAGCTAAAGTGGAATACCTCTCCATTGAAAAACCTATTAAAATAAAGCTTCATGAAAAACTTAAAATTAGCCAGGTATGGTAGTACACATTTGTCATCCCAGGGACTCAGAGGCCAAGACAGGAGTATCACAAGTTTGAGGCCAGCCTCAGCAACTTGGCAAGAACCTGTCTCAAAATAAAAAGTCAAATCAGGCGCAGTGGTGCAGACCTGCACTTCTAGCAGCTTGGGAGGCTGAGGCAGGAGGGTGGCAAGTTCAAAGCCAGCCTCAGCAACTTAGTGAGACCCTGTCTCAAGATAAGAAATAAAAAGGGCTGGGGATGTGGCCCAATGGTTAAGCACCCCTGGGTTCAATCTCTGGTACCAAAAAATAAAAATAAATAATAAATAAAAAGTCAAAAGGGCTGGGGGTGCAGCTCAGTGGTAGAGCATCCCGGGGCAGGGGGAAAAAACAAATAAAATCATAACAGAAGTCAGGGGGATAGTAAAATGAATTTTCTGGAGCTTATTAATAGTGAAATGAAATCACCAGTTTGGCCAATGCAGGGGGGGGGGGCTGGGGGTTTCTTCCACCTGATCACAGGACCCGCCCTTGTCGTCCAGCACCCTCCCTCCTAGTGCCATCCCCTTTGCCCGGGTCACCCCTGCCCCCCACCGGGCTCTTTCCTCTGGTGTGCGCTGTGTCCTAGTCTCTCTGCTGACCTCAACCCGGTTTTGAAGTCTGGTCTAATGTTTTCTAAAATGGCTTCTTGGAGCCACCCCTTCCTGCCCGTCTCCTTGCCTGCCCTGTGGGGTCCCACTCTGACTGTGTGCCCGGACCATCGCCATCACCTCCCTGCTCACAGTTGCCCCGTTGACCTCAGGCACCTCTTCTGGTGCTTCCCCTCCCTGTGAGTAGGGTCCAGACTGGCCCCCGTCCAGCTCCAGGCTCTGCTCGTCTTAGTGAGGAGGAGCAGCCACAGTGCCCGGTCTGCCCGCTTCTCACTGACCGGGTGGAAGTGCAGAGGGACCCAGGAGAGCGCCGACGGCCGCAGCCTCTGATCTGGGTGTAAGTCAGGTGACAGAAGCCACCTGTGACCATACGGCCTACCTCAGAAGGGAAGCCCGTTTCCGTCTGCACAGACAGAAACTCCGTCCGTCTGCGCCCACGTTGCCCGTTAGGAGCCGTCTAGACCCAGTGGCGGGAACTGAGGGCCGCTTAGAACTGGTGCTCAGTGGCCTGGCCCCTGTTGAGCTGCCCTGACATGTGTAGCATTCTGTCCCTTCTCACGCTGTGAGAGGAACCAGCTGCCAGATAGGGCACGCGTGTGCAGGCGTGTGCACAGGGGCCGGGCTGGCAGTGTGAGGTAGCCAAAAGGGAGGGTTGCACCTCACTGAGCCTGTGCTCTCCGGGAGTCCCTGGAAGGCGGGCTTGCCCACGTGGATTTTGCACCCAGGGGTCACCATCTGATAAAGATGGCCTGGGAAAAGGACTCTCTCCACCGTCCCTGGAGACCTCCAGTGCGGCACACAGCTGTGTCATCCAGGCACTGGAGCTGGGAACCCAGGGCTGCAGCCATTCACAAAGGCAATGCCAAGTATTAGCCGCAAGAAGGGCGCAAGGGGTGGGGGTGGGGTGCTGCAGTCACGGAGCCCTTGCCTAGGTGCTGTCCCCAGCTCACGGATTAAATAAACAACAGCAGGCACACCTGTAGTCCCAGCCACTTGGGAAGCTGAGGCAGGAGGATCAGTTGAGCCCAGGAGTTCAGGGCCAGTCTGGAGAACATAGTAAGACCCTGCCTCTAATTAAAATGAAACAAGCCGGGGGCTGTGGCGCACACCTGTAATCCCAGCAGCTCTGGAGGCTGAGGAAGGAGGGTCAGGAGTTCACAGCCAGCCTCAGCAATAGCGAGGCACTAAGCAACTCAGTGAGACCCTGTCTCTAAGTATAATACAAAGTAGGGCTGGGATGTGGCTCAGGGTTCAAGTGCCCCTGAGTTCAATCCCAGGTACCCCTCCCCCCAAAAAAAATCCAAGAGTTGATTTGGGGGGCCTGGGATGTGGCTCAGTGGTCAGGTGTCCCTGAGTTCAATCCCCAGTACCCCTCCCCCACCAAAAAAAATCTAGCATTTTCCTTCTGAAGAAGTGGAGAGAGCGCTGAGAGTAAGGGCTCAGGTCTGCAGAGCCTGCCTCGAACGGTGATTTTGAGTGTGAGCTGGTGTGACGCTGGTGACTTACAAACACACAGAAATGTCCCAACACTTGGGCAGAGCACAGGTTGAGACGGGGCACCTGCTCCTTGGAAAGGGGAGTGGGGTGGCCAAAATCTGCCTGCCGTGACCTGGGGGCGGGCACTCTCTCCCTGTCCCCACCCCAGCCCAGCACTCCTGGGAACTGAGTCCTTCAGCTCCTCTCACCCTGCATCTCCTCCTCCCAGGTGAGCCTCGCACCAAGATGGCTGAGCCGCGCCAGGAGTTTGACACCGCGGAAGACCACGCTGAGGGCTACGCCCTGCTCCAGGACCAAGAGGGGGACGCAGAGCACGTCCTGAAAGGTTAGTGAACAGCTGTGTGCAGTAGGCCAGGTGCCTGGGGAGCACAGCCAGCCTCTTGCTTTGGCAAGGGCGGGCAGGGGGCCTTTGCATCCTGGTCACTGGGCTTTTTAACACCTCATTGTATAAGATGTCAGGAGCGTGGAGCCTTAGTAACTTGAAGGGGCCAGGATCACTCAAAATGTGAGGCTATTTCAAAATTTACCTTTCCAAAGGAGAGTTTGCCACATGAGTGGATGGAGTGTGACAAGCTTGCAGGGCTCAGGAATACAGGGGCCCTTGACGTCTCAGCCACACCCGTTACCCTACAGGTCTATGCTCCTGAGCACGCGAAATGCCCAGTGTTGACCTGTACTTCTACCCTCCCTCAGTGAGGTCCGCCTGCGTGAGCTTCCAAAATGTCTGTAACACAGTCTTCTGGCCACACTGATCTGACTCCATCCTCAAACCCCTAAATGCACAGCTAGATACGGTGGTGATTCAGCCAGACACGGTGGTGCACACCTATAATCCCATCGACTTGGGAGGCCCAGGCAGGAGGATCATCATAATTTCATAGCCAGCCTCAGCAACTCATCAAGAAAAAAATAAAAAGGGCTGAGGATGTGGCTCAGTGGTAAAGCACCCCTGGGTTCAATTCTGGGTACCGCTAAATGCCCGTGATTCATTTTGCTGTGTGACCACGTGTCAGGGAGATTGGGACGCTCCTGGGGCTGCCCCTCTCTGTCTTCTGGAGCACAGAGCTGGCCCAGGGTGCTGAGCTGTGTGACAAGGAGCTCTCTCCATGGGTCTCCACTGCAGTCCTGTGGGTGGACGGCTCAGTCCCACCCACCACCAGACCCATTTCTAAGGAGACAGAATGGAGACCGTCTACATTTCTCTTTTTAATGCTAAAAATTGCAGCTGGGGTGCGGGTGGAAGTCACAGAACTCCAAGGTTGGAAGTAACCTCTGCCAGCTGCACCTATCCAAGGAGAGTCCTTCAGGAGGGGGCATCACAGGGTCCCCCAGATGTGGGGAGCAAGGGGACCAGCTCTCCTGCATGTGGAGCAGCCATCCCCCCTAGAGAGTTTTGGTACCTGCTCAGGGACCTGATTCCAAGGCTGGTTTCTCTCTCTCGGTGTCAGCAGGGAGGCCTTGGTCTAAGATGCGCTCAGGAATTGGAAAGGTGGGTTGAGGGCAGGGAGGAGGATGTGGGCACCCTCCCGGAGTGCAGAGGGAGGGCGTGGGGGATGCAGGCTCCAGCCAAACCTCTGTACCCAGTGTCCTCACCAAATGGAGACGAAAAATTGAATAACTAGATTATTAAACTCTCATTCATGGAATCCAAGTTAGAATCACAGCATACTGAATTCATAGGGAGCTCTTCAAATACTGAGTTGTGCCAATGAAAAATGGCACTGTCTATAGAGGTAGGGAAACCTGGCTTAAATATTTGGTTAAAAATATATGTTGTCGCTGGGCACAGGCGGCACACACCTGTAATCCCAGCAACTCAGGAGGCCAAGACAGGAGGATTGCAAGTTCAAGGCCTGCCTCAACAATTTAGTGAGACCCTGTCTCAAAATAAAATACATAAAGGACTGGTGCTCAGTGGCAGAGCACCCCTGGGTTCAATCCCCAGTACCGTATATTATATTGCAACAAATGTACCATAATAACGTCAGATGTTAATGATAGGGCAGCTGGGTGTGGAGAGACTCATATATATTTTCTGTATATCTAAAAATATACTAACATTATAAATTCATTTAAAATCAAGTCCCATGAGGGGTGGTTTTTAACCGCTCTTATTTTTTGCACTAGATTCAACCTGAAAACTAAGAATAATTGACCAAGCTACTTCGTGTTTCTGGGTTGCCTTAAGTGTTTGTTCAAATTGCTATTCAATTCTTTAATATAAGACGTGATCAGAAGTTCTGTGCTCTCTCTCTCTCTCTCTCTCTCTCTCTCTCTCTCACACACACACACACACACACACACATGCTGCAAAATTTAAGTTGCTAACCTTTTTGAAATACTGTGAAAGGAGAGGACTCGAGGACCTCTAGCTGACCCCAAGATGTCCTCTCCAGGACAGCCAGCGAGACCTAAGAGACTTCCACAGTGTCACCAAATTAATTCTCGCTACTCAGCTTTCAAAGGAGCTGTTTTTATGTGGGGAGCTGGAGTTGGCAGAAGGTGTCACTGTACTGACAACACTTTAGATAAGTGACAAAAGTCTATTTTGAATAGTGACAAGAAACTGCATGTTAAATACCAGAACAAAGAGGGTCTGAGTGGGTGCTAAAAGCTGCAGTGGGGCGGGGACAGCCACAGAGAGCTATATTCCAGGTACGCTGGGGACACCAGGGACGCCGGGGATGCCAGGGATGTGGGTAACTGAAGAAACAGTGGCCTCCGGAGTTGAAGGCCTCGCCGGATCTGCTGGTTAGACCTTCCTGACATTGACGAGGGGCTTTTCCCTCCCTCCTTCCCTCTCTCTAAGGAACTTAGCAAGGATAATGCAGTTGGAAGAGTGGGCAGGGGACAGGTGCCTTGTGCCGTGGCTAATGTCAAGACCACACGCAGTCTGCAGGCTGTGGCCTCGTCATTCAGCCAAGACCTGCTCGAGACAGTCTGCAGGTTTTTACAAGCTCCAGGACCAAGGAGCCCGGCATGAGTGAGAAGCTTGTTTTGAACCAGCCAAAGGGTGTGGCCAGGGCCTGGTGTCCAGGGATGGCCTTGGGACCAAGTGGGTGGGTGTCTGATCACACGGTGCACTTGAACTCCATCCGCCTTTCTGACATCTTCACATTCTGCCCCATCCTGAAACTGAGGTTGCCCCTGCCCCTGGTGAAGTGGCCTGGTCAGAGTCCACCAGAGCCTCCCCATTTCCACTGAATGCCCCATCCCCACCCTGTACCTCTCCCGGTTCCTACACTGCTGTTGGAGACTCTGCCACCACCTGGTCCGCCGTGACCCCAGCCAGTGCCTACACCATCTTCAGCTCCCCAGGGACACCACCCACCTCTCCCTGGGCCCAGGCGCCCTCACCACAAAGCTGGGTTTGGAGACAGTCACCCTGTGGCCTTTGCGTACTTCTCCCTTTTTGCTGTCACCCACTGTCACCCTTAAGGCCAGGCTCAGCAAGCCATGGCCGGACAGGCCAGATCTGGCCCCTCACCGGCCTGCATCCAGCCGCCAACTGAGAACGGTCTTTATTTTTCACACAGTTGAGAAAACCTACATCCTGAGCATGTGGCTTCCCCCCCAAGGTGGCTCACAGGTGGGAAAGGCAGCTGGAAGGGGAGGAGGGGACAAAGGGAGCCCTTCCCCACTGAGCTCCTCCCAGAGAGATGCCCTGTCCAAACACTTCCCCTGACTTCCCACTGGCCATCCCTGCCTGGCCAGGAAGCTGGAAGATGTGGCCTTCTGACGGGGTGCAGCTCCAGCCTGAATCACCTCAGGGTTCTGTTTCCAAGGTGGGTTGAATGGGCTGCCAGGAAAGTCCCCTGTGCTTGTGGGCTATGGCTACTAAGTAATGCTGGACCTTTCCTCAGATGGCCAGAGTCCACTTGTCCATCTGTTACAATGATCAGCTACCTGTTGGGACCCCCAGGGACTCCCAGTCAACATCCACATCACTGTCATCAGCACTGTGAGTGTGCGGTGCTACGCTGGGCCCTTCAACCAAGGTGGCATCATGCTGAGTGACAGCAGGCACCACCACTTACCAAGGGCTTCTCACACGCAGGCCCCATGTGGTGCTGTACACAGAAGCCCCCTGAGAGGGTGGGCCTGTTTCCATGCCCAGGAGACTAAGGCAGAGAGAAGGCAAGTCCCTTGGCCAGAGTCACACACATGGCAGGCAGTGAAGCTGGATTTTGGCCTCAACACAGCAGCATTATAGGCAGCAAAGGGAACAGTATGAAGGGAGGGGTCCTAACACACAGGGGTAAGCAAGGTCACCAAGATAACAGAGCAGCACTGACCTGATGGTGGAGATGACACTAGGCACCCTGGAGTGGCCTCTCTGGGCACACAGGGCCAGGCTCAGGAGAAGAGGAGGGAAAGTTGGTAAGAGTCAGCACAAAGGGTTCAGAAACTCCAATGTGAGCTTCCCAGATTTCCATCTCGTCATCTGTTCATCCATCCAGCCATCCAACTAGCCACCCAGACATCCCGTCACTCAATAATCCACCCATTCATCCATTCCTCTGTCCCCTCTTCAATCATCCATCCACCCACCCACCGTCATTTGAGCCATGGCTTACAATGAGGGTCATCTAAGTCACCAGTGGGACTGAACTGCAGGGACTTCTTCACATCACTGAGATTTGTGTCCCACAAATGCAAATCCTCAGGTTAGCAGAGTGCTTCCCCCACGAGATTCCCCCCAGCAGCTCCAAGAGGAGGGGGCAAGTAGGGTCGATGTCATGTCACTCATTTTATAAATCAGAAAACTGAGGTCCTGAGAGAGAAGTTCAAGGCCACCTGCTTAGAAAGAGGTGGAACTGAGATGAACCCAGACATCTTGGCCCTTTTTTTCCCCAGGGCTTTCTAGACTGTAACGCCTCTTCCTGTTAGGAGACCTTCACGAGGACAGTCTCTGCTGGCCTGGGCCTGCTCTGGGACAAGCTGGCGCCTGAGCCCGTTGCTCCGTGTGGCCACTCTCTCTCCCTCATTAGGCTGTGTGCCCCTGGAGACAGGCTGTGTCTTTTGAGCATCTGATTCGCTCCGAGTTCCCAGCCTCGGCTGTGCACACGCCAGGCGCTCAGCAGGCCTTCCCCTGCTGTATTTGACAACCTTGGCTCATCCAGCCCCAGAAGCTGAGTGATGCCTTGATAAACCCATAGCGACCAGAGCAGATTGACTTCTGGTGCCAAGGTGCCACACCAAAGGGGGACAATGCGGTCCTTCCTGGAGGAGGAGGAGAAGACAGACTTCTTCATTCTATTAAAGCCCACAAAAGCCACCTTACAAGGGTGTTCATGGTGGAGGGTGTGGCTCTGGATGGTTGGTCTTTTGGGGGTCCATGGGGAGCTTTCCATGAAAGGAGCTGGATAAAGTCCAAGTGGAAGCAGGCCCTGAGTCCGCCCTGGGCCAGTTCTTTTCCGAGGCGGGAGCTGGATCTCTGAGCATTTCTCCGGGTGTCCACTTGTCCTTCGTTAACAGCACTGGCAATCAGCAGGTTCACTGTGGCTCGGCTTTCTGGTATTTGCCGCCATTTGTCAATAGGAGAGCCTTTGTCTCGCAGGAACTGGCTGATGGAAGGGCAGTCTCTCCTGCACCATCTAGCGTCCCCCACATCTTCATCTGGTCACTCTGGTGTGGGGTACAGTTGTGGGGGGGTGCTGGTCCTCTTTGTTGTTTGCTCACATGGACGTGGGGTCCACGCTGAGGGGTTTGCAGCTCCAAGGACTCTGCTCCCGAGTTCAGGGAGGCCTGGGGAGAGGCCGCCGTCCTGAGGGGCTCACTGTGTATGTTCCAGCATCTCCCCTGCAGACCCCCGCCGATGACGGATCCGAGGAACCCGGCTCTGAGACCTCGGATGCTAAGAGCACCCCAACGGCCGAAGGTGGGGCTCCCCCTCTTGCTGCTTCCTCCAGACACTCCCTCCCTGCCGCCAGCCTGCGCTTAGCCGAGCTTTGGGCCACCGTCCCTCATGCGCTATGCTCCAGCTGCATTCGCTGTCCCCTCTCCCACGGGCTGAGAGCTGTGCTTGCTGGATGCTTTGCAGGACAGGGTTGTGGGCGCTGGGCCCATGCACAGTTCCACAGAGCCCCTGTCCCCAAACCGTTGTCCTCCCACAGCCCCTTGTGAAGTTACCCTTTGCTCTTCTTTTGGGGTCCACCAAGGCCCACAGCAGCCATTTGTTTGAGGAAGGGGCAGGTCAGTGCCCATCTCTTCACCTGCACCTGGGGCCTGGTCTTGGTTTGGTGTCCTTCATTTCTTTAGCTCTGGGTGTGGCTTGGGCCTCTGCCCTGGTCAGCCTCTGCTAACCTGTCCTTTCCAGGCATTTGAGACCAGGTTGTTACAGAGTCCCTGTGTACTTCCTGAAGTCTCCTTAGTCCTGGTTTTGATCACCTTCTTTTGTGGTCTGTGTCAATCACGACTACATCTGGAGCCAGGTCCAGTGGTGCACACCTGTAATCCCAGAAACTCAGGAGGCTGAGGCAGCAGTTTGATGCCAGCCCAAGGAACTTAGCGAGACCCTGTCTCAAATAGAAAATAAAAAGGTCTGGGGATGTGGCTCAGTGGTATAGCACCGCTGCGATCAGCCCCTGGTGACGAAAAGAAAAGAGAAGAAGAAAGTGGCTGCCAACTGCCTGCTCTAATAGTGAGTCCCAGCGGCTCTTACCCCTGAGGTCCTCAGCCTGGAAAAATTCCTATTGCTCTCCCGAGAGCCCATGATGTCAGACATTTCCTGCTCATCTTGTTAGGACAGTTTTGCAAGTTGCCTGCACCCTGAGAAAGTCCTAAAACACTATCCAGACCTCATGCCAGCTTCCCAAACCTTGGCTTTCGGAGCTTTGTCCATGTGACTCTAGAAGAACCTTCCACCCATGCCCCACTGTGCTCTGGGCTATCCGTGTCCGGCCCCAGGCGCTTCGGCTCTCACCCACAGGGAGAGGCTGGACTTTGCCCAGCTGCTTGGCCTGGACCCAGCAAATGATGAAAATGGCCTTCATTGAACTAGGCTGATTTCAGCTCCTGGGAAGCCTTCCAGGGTGACAGCTCCTCGGGTGTGCCCAGAACACCTGGGGTGACTGGGCCAGGAGGAACACTGGCCTGCAGAGCTCACCTTGACGGGGCACTGACCGCAGCTCCTGGAGGTCCATCCTCACTGCCCGCCTCTGCTGCGAAGCTCAACCACCTCTGGTCACGCACCAGCTCCGGGCAAGACCAGGCCTGGTCATTTCCACACCGGGGCCTCTGCCCTCTGATCAGGGGTCATGAACTGGAAGAGAACTCTGAGACCACCTAGAGATGGCACAGATGGGGAAACTGAGGCCCAAAGAGGACAAAGAACTTGCTCAAAAACCTCCCAGCAAAACTATAGGCCCCAGCCCTATGCCCAGGGTTCCTGCACTGCCCTAGTCCCAATCATGTCCTCCTACACCGCCTGGAGGGTCACACATCTGGCTCTCAATTGTTCTTTATTGTTCTTTACTTAAGTTTTAGGCAGACGCAATATCTTTATTTGATTTTTATGTGGTGCTGAGGATCGAACCAGTACTTCACATGTGTCAGGCGAGCACTCTACCAGTTGAGCCACGACCCCAGCCCTCAATTGTTCTTCAAAAACAGTGCTTACGTGGGGTGGGGACTGCTGGGCTTGCCTGGCAGGGCCTGGTGTCTGCCTGCGGTGACATGCTTGTTGGGGAGAAGGGGCAGGAGCAGCTCTGGGTCCTGCTTTGTGCTGGTGCTTTCTTGCATGTGGCCAGGTCCCCTCCTGACTCCCCCTGCTCTGCTCCTGCATAAGCAGCGAAGAGAGGGGCTGGGTGTGGCCCGCCCCTCTGAGGCGATTCTCGTGGTTTCCAGACATGACCGCACCCTTAGTGGATGAGAGAGCCCCCGGCGAGCAGGCGGCCGCCCAGCCCCCCACGGACATCCCAGAAGGAACCACAGGTGAGGGCGACCCCAGGAGCCAGTGCTGGGCTGACCTGCTGCTGGGATGGTGCACTTTGGGTCATCCTGGTGTCCGGGCGAGGCAGGATGTGGGCGACCCTGGCTTCTGGGACTCTCTGGCTGTTGGGAGCCGGGGCCTCGGGGCCTGCAGCCTCCCCGAGGACTGACAGCCTCTGGATTCCTCCTGGAGCCTCCTCCCCTGCCTCAGTCAGCGCATCAGCTGCAGAGTGTGCGGGGCTTTCTGAGGCAGGTGACAGAGCCAGGCCTTCACACCCCAGGCATCAGCCCTCCTGCTCCAACTCTGCCCAGCAGCAGGTCACCCTCCTTGGCCAGTTTGTCCGGAGGAGCACCCGAGCTCGAAGCAGGGCTAGATGCCTCCACACTTTTTGAGGGCTTCATGGGGCAGTCCTGGGAGGATCTCGGAGAGCGACCTGGCATCCATTTATATCACTGTTGCCCTGGACACAGTGTTTGCAGAAAGGTGAGGAGAGGTACCCTGTCAGCGCCTATGACAGGGAATCGGACAGAGAAGGGTGCCGACAGGAACAGCCCTGGCTCGGGGCTGCCCAGTTCTTAGAGAGCTACCTCCTGGGGTCCCCAGGAAAGGGACAGCTCAGCTAGGGTCCCTGGTGTCCTTCTCTTTGTGTCCTCTTCCTTGGCCTTAATTGGAGAGTGTCCAGCAAGAAATGCAGAGGGCCCCACACACCTTGGGCCAGCCGTAGAGGGCAGGTGGAAGCCGGCAGCAATTTTCTTTCCTTCCTGGGTCAGTGCTCTCTCCCAGCTGGAATTGAGAAGCCACTGGGGGGTCAAAGTGCGTTTCTCCTTGGCCAGGTGATGGGCAGAGAGGCCTTCTGAGATGGCTGGGGGGATGGTCCCCAAGTCTGCAGGGCTTCAGTCTGGAGCATGAAGGTGCTCAAGGACCTCGGAATGGGAGCTCACAGAGTGTGCTTACCAGTGACTTGATTTTGTCCCCTGCTGTCCCTTATAGTGTTGTCGGTGGGGGCGTTTGTCCCCTGCCCAGGATGAGAACGTCAGCCAGCTCTTGACTTTTCATGGATCCTGGGTAATCGGGGGCACCATCTGACAGCCAAGCTCCTCACACTGGCCGAGCTCAGGCCCTCCCCTGGGGTGGCCTGGGGCAGGTGGGTGTGATGGGCGGCAGGCTGGCCTGGTGTGAGTTGCTGTCCTCCCTGGCAGGTGTTGACAGAACTCTTTCTCTCTTGGTAACCTCATCTGAATTCTTCCGGGCTCTTCTTTCCTTATTCCCTATCTCTTGCCGCTGTCCCCTGAAGACCCTCCCTCTGCACTGGATTCCAGCAGACTTCCTGTCCCCTCTCTCCTGGACCCAGCAACAGCTCACCTCTGCTGAGGGTGGCTGGCTTCCACTGGTGGCCTGTTAGACATCTGAGATGCCCTCCTGAGCCTCTGACCTGGCCGGCATCAGATCCATGGGAGATCCCAGCAGCAAATTTGGGGTACCCTGCTGGCTGGACTGCAGTGGTGCTCCTCTGCTCAGCCCCGGAAGCATCCCCTCTCCCACCCCATGGTGTTCCTGAATGGGATCCTAACAGTGCTCACTAGGTCCCTGGCCAGAGGGAACATGTCAAGTGTCTGTCTCCAAATGATGCCTTGGAAACCACAGGGTCACCTCCCACCCCCAGCCCTTTCCACCCTCGGTGTGGTGGCAGGTTTTAGGGTTCGGTGAGCGTTTTTTCAGTTGTCGACAAGATGTGCCTTAGTTTAGTACCTCGTCTTGGTGCACCCTGTTTGCTGTGTCTTGTGTTCCAGTGAAACTGCCCATGGATGTCCCATGGGGTGCAGTGTGGCTGCCACTGCAGGAGTCCTGCCTTGCTGGGGAGCAGGAAGCCCTCCTGCTTCCTTGAAAATGCCCCCCAGGGACATCAGAGGCTGTTAGCTACCATGTCACCACTGCCATGCCCCCTGCCCCTCTGGGGTTTTTCTGAGTGTCCCTCCCCCTCACCAGGGCCTTCCAGTTCTGCACCACCAGGCCAGGAGGTCGCAGTTCTGCAGTGGCACAGGAAGGCCTTCATCTGCCCCATGGCAGGGCAGCATCCCGGGGTCCTCCTTGTGCCTGCTGCCTTGCAGACTCCGTGGCCGGTTAGCTGGATGGTTAGCTGGACGTGCTGTCACTGAGTGCCTTTCTTCCCTTTTCATCTTCTTCCCCAAACTCAGACCAAACTCAGCTCAGAGCTCCTGAGCCATGGGCTAGCATTGTCCCAGTGCTGTGTCATGGGACAAGAAGCTGTCACCATTGAGACTAGCCCAGTGCTGTCTGTGGGGGACCCAGAGGGTGTCCATGCTGATGATGGACCCCTCACATGCCGCCTCCTTGCAGCTGCCCTGGGACAGCCAACCAGCTGGGTAATTAGGAGGCCACCGTGTGGCTGCCCAATGACCCTGGGTACTTCTTTTCCTTGCCACTGTCTCCACGGCAGAGCATGCTGGCAGCTCTGCAGGTCTGGGGACTATGCTGATGGCCCAGCCAAGCTCGCAGGCATTTCTCGGAGGCCATCACCTCTCGTCTGGCCTCAGGCAGGCTGGTAAATGCTGGGGCAGAGGTCAGTGTGTGGCCTGCTGCTTATGTGCTCCGCCTCAAGCAGTTGCATCCTGTGTTCTAGGAATGAATGCTTCTTGATTTAGGTCCTGTGGATGTTGTCAGGAAATTGACTCAGCTTTCTTTGTTTGGGGTGACCAGTGGCTCCCTAAACAGGAGCTCAAGACCCCCCAAAAGCTACTCTCTGGCACCGCTGGCCTCCCTCTGGTCAGGCAGCACCCGTTCCTGAAGGGTTTGAAGGAAAGAAGTTAACGAGTTTGGGGCACCTACCCTAGCCAGGCACCCTGCCACACACCTTCACACGCACTCTCTCGCTGCCCCTCCCATCCTCCGGAAGACAAGCTGGGGTCATCTTCCTGGGGCTCCAGATGAGAAAACGGAGGCTCAAAGAGGCCAAGGAGGTGTTGGCCGCAGGCACAATTTGGCCCTGAGTCTCCCACCTGCAGTGCTGACTGCAGGGGCCTCACAGCAAGTGCTTCTCTGACCTCTGGGTCCTGGCATCTTTGTGAGTCATGACTTGTACCCCCTCTTCCCTCCTAGGTGACAGTCACCTGTCAGGTGTGTGGCTTTGGGGTTTTGTTTAGGAAACCGTTGTCATTGCTGTCCCCAGCAGTGACCTTTGCAGAGGGGCCAGGGCTGCAGCCCTTGGTATTCTGAGGATGTGTCTTTCCTGCAGGTTTTAGGAAAGATCTAAGATACAGAGTTGGTTCTGGCAAATAGTAACTGTCTGTTTTTGTCCTCCCTCTGCTGACACCTAAACCAGCCGAAGAAGCGGGCATTGGGGACACCCCAAACATGGAAGACCAAGCCGCTGGACATGTGACTCAAGGTCAGTGGGCCCAAATTGTCTCCACCACTTGGGAATCAAAAGGATAGAAATGTGAGCATTCAGAGGGCCACCCCAAAAAGAGGTCAGACCTGGGCCCTAATTCACCAGTCCAGGAGATTTGGGGGACTTGGTTCTTACCAAAGGTGGGCCACTCAGTGGCAAAAGAGCCCTAGCAGGGTTTTTTTCTGACACCATTTTTGTGTCATTCCTGAAGTGTTCAGTGTCCCAAAGGGAGCTGACCTTGCCCAGCCCGGGAGTTGAAAATAAATATCTGACAGAAATGCAAATATATATGCAGACAAAAGCTGTTCCCATCACTACCAAACTTTTGCATTTGAACTTTCTTCGGTGTAGCCTGCAAACCTTATGATTTTCTTCTCAGGAATTGAACTTGTTCAGTTCAAGAAAAGCAGCTTTCTGTTATTGTTTATCATAAATATGCTAAGAACTTAATTTATAACATCCTAGAGACCCAGGGTCATTTTAGCACTGAGCCACATCCCCAGCCCTTTTTATTTTTCATTTTGAGACCGAGTCTCCCTAAGTTGCTGAGGCTGAACTGGAACGTGTGATCTTCCTGCCTCAGCCTCCTGAGTTGCTGGTATTACAGGTGTGTACCATTGTGCCCAGCTAGAGATTCTTAATCTTGGGAAATGGAGACTTCTGGTATAAATACAACATGGGCTGGGCTTGTTTAGTATCATTTTCTGGCCAAATGAACTGTACGATGTGAAGGCTTCCAGAGTGCAAAAGAGCTGAGATATTGTTCTTTTGTCCAAAAAGTGATGGGGGATTTGAGGCCAGGGTGCTGTCTGTCTTTGGAGACTCTGCCACCCTGAGAACGTGGTGAGGCTAAAGATTCTCATCTCACACGGCATGGAGAGGGTGCCTTCATTCTTAGGTGAACAGAGAGTTTTGGAAACTACTAGAAAGGAGAACAATACACAGCGGGGCCTTGGTCTATATGTGAATTTACCAAAACCCTGGCTCCTGTTTGTGTGCAGGAATGGAATCCGGGTGTCACACAGATGCTGGGTCACCGAGCCCAGCTCCATCCCTCCCATTCCTTGTGATCATGGGTTTCAGCTTAGGTAAAATTGGAGCTTTCGTGAATCATGATCTCCAGAAGTCATCATCTATTTCCATTTTTTTTAAAAAAGTGAATTTGAGTTTGTTCTACAGATTTGGGGTGCAGCCTGTAGTCCGACGGTGCCTAAGACCGTTAAGGTTGTCTCTAGATAGAGCTGTGGTGTGCTGGGAGTCAGACAGGTGAAGGCCTTGACCAGTTCAGGGACACCCGGGGGGCCCACCCACCTCCTTCAAGTGACCGCAGAGACCAGGCCTCTGGGAAGAAGGTGGGGGACCTGTCTGGAGGGCTGTCTGCCCTGACTCCGTGGCGGCCCCAGAGCTTGTTGTGTGGAATATTTGCTGACACCTCATGGTGTCCTGGGAGTGGACAGGACATTCTGCCAACTCACTCCTCCCTCTGGGAGCGAGCTGTGTGCTGGGCTCCTCACTGAGGAGCGTGAGCTGCACCCCCGTCCCCCCGCCCCCGTGCTGATGGTTTTCAAAATGTGCTCCCATCCATGTCTGGGGGATTTGTCTCTTTTTGAAGAGTGGCTCTTGAAGTCCTGGGGTCCGAACCTCCCAGTCAAGAGCAATCCCTAGGAGGCTCTGGGAGGAACGTGCTTTCTGGAAGGCAGTGGGGACCCAGCCTGTTGAGTGGCGTGGTGACCAGGGTTGCCCTCGCCCTGGGCCCGTGAGCTGGCCCCATGACAGAAGTTCTGGCACTCAGGCTCAGCGTGGGCTCGGGCCATGAGCATCTCTCTTTGGGGCTACTTTTCTGAGAGTTTGACTGAGGACCCCAATAAGGTCCCCAAAGACCCTGCAAGAAGCAGGGATGCGTCTTTTCCTGACACCAGCTGATCCAGGGAGGGTGCATTTATTGATCACCTGCTGTGTGAAGGCACAGTTCTGGGAACACAAAGTGAATGAGATGGAGAGTCTGCCCAGCGTGAGGGTAGAGGGGGATCGAGCTGTGCTGAATCTAGGTGGCAAGCCAGTGTGAAGCCACACCCCTGCTGACGGGTGGGGACAGGGTCCGGTCCACACATTACTCACATGCCCACCGATGCACATGTGTGTGGACACACGTATGTGCTCCCCTACCTTCCCTCCCCTTGTCCTAATCTCTTTTCCAAGTCCCTGAATCCTTGGGGGCCACAGGTCTGGCTCGAGGAGAGTCCTGGAAGTTATGTGGGTTCTTCTGTTGGAACCAGATGGGATGTTCAGAGTTGGGAGTTAAAAAAGTAAAGTGTACTTACGAGGACCGTTCAGAACACACAGCCACATGCTGCACAGAGGGACTCACAGGAATGTCACATGAATAAGCCAGGAAAAAAAAAAAAATGAGCGTGGCCTCCATCAGCTGAGTTGGTGCAAAACGTGGTGTGACCGGTTAGAGCAGGCGACCCCTGAGTCTTGGCTACCACCGTGGTCCTGCCTCACCTTAGGCAGAAGGTCTGCTGTGTGACGGGTGAGCTGGAGAGGGCTGGACGCGCTCCCCTTTCATGGAATCTTACGACACTCTCCATCCTTGATCATTATAAATCGTGGCTTTCCAGGCTCGAGGCTGGGTGGGTTTGTGGCACCCGCTGGCTTCGTTCATCAGAACGGGAAACAGTCAGAAAGAGTAAGAGGAAAGGGAGCCCTCTCTGACAAGCTCCAGGCCCTGCCAGAGTCTGTTGGTAAAAGGAGAAGTAGTGCCCACACCAGAAGGGGCCTTGGAGGTGACCAGGGCTAAGCCCTCCTTTTATAGAAAAGAAAACTGAGGCCCAGAGAGGGGAGGTGCTCACCCCAGGTCACCTGCAGGTTGGTGGCAGTGAGACAAGAGAGCTTTCATTCTAAGCAACCAGCCTCGAGAGGAGCCCAGAGCTGTGCTCCTGCCCCGTCAGGGGGCCTGCGATGCGTCTGAGCGTCTTTCTCTTATGGCGAGAGTGACGTTCCCTCTCTAAACGGTTCCTGTGCCCTTGCTAACCTTTTGCCACTGCTACCTCTTCAACCCAGAGAAGGTGAGCGCTCCAGGCCTGCAGAGGGCGGCACCCGAGAGGCCCCCGGCCGAGGTCTCAGTGGCATCTCCGGGTGAAAAGCAGCCCGAAGCTCCCGTCCACGCGAGTGCACACCTTCCTCAGCAGCAGCCCACCTGCCCGGTGCCACCTCCACCAGGAGGCCCTGGAGAAGCCCCCGTGGAGTGGGGTCAAGAGCACGGGGGCCCCGCCCAGGAGGGTGTGGCAGTGGCAAAGCCTTCCTCCCCTGCGCATCTCCACGCGGAGCCCGAGGGGGCCGAGGTTGTCCAGGAGAGCTGGCGCAGGGAGATGGAGCCCAGGCACCGTGAGGGCGAGGCCTCAAGCGCAGGGGCCCCAGGGCTGAGCCCCCAGCACGTCCCCCCCAGGCCCAGGACCCCCATCCCACCTGAAGGCCCCAGAGAGGCCACACACCAGCCCTCGGGAACAGGACCTGAGGACCTAGAGGGAAGCCAAGACCGTGGGCCGCTGGAGCGCCAGTTATGGAGAGACCAGGACCAGGAGGGGCTGCCTCCAAAGGGAGGCCATGACAAAGAGAGGCTGGGAGGCCGGGAGGAGGTGGATGAAGACCGAGATGTCGACGAGTCGTCTCCCCGAGACTCCCCTCCTTCCCAGACCTCTCCAGGAGGGCCGTCCCCTCCGGAGGTCTCCAGAGAAGCCGCTGGTATCTGTGGCTTCCCGGCTGAGGGTGCCATCCCGCCCCCTGTCGATTTCCTCTCCCAAGTTCCTGCAGAGATCCCGGCCTTGCAGCCCACTGGGCCCAGCACAGGGCCCCCGGTGGAAGGGCCCGAGGCTGCCCCCGAGTTCATGTTCCACGTGGAAATCAAATCCAATGTGCAGAAGGAGCAGGCCGGGTCAGAGCTGGATCTGGAAAGGGCCTCACATCTGGGGGCCCCTGGAGAGGAGCTGGAGGCCCAGGGCGACTCTGTGGGAGAGGCCACAAGAGAGGCTGGCCTCCCGGAGCCACCTGAGAAGCGGCCTGCAGCTGGTTTGCCAGGGAGGCCCGTCAGCCGGGTCCCCCAACTCAAAGGTCTGTGTGTTGAGCTCCCTCGCTCTTCCCCTGGCGCCCTCCTGTGCCACCCTGGCTGCGGGCACTGCCACTGGCCCTCCTTGGCTCCTGCCACCCCAGGGTTCCAAGACAGCCACTAAACTGGCACCTGGGCCGCCGCTGCTCCCCTCCCTCGGCCGCCTGCCCCTGGGGCTTCAGTAGCACGAGCTCCTCACGCTTGCCCGCCGTTTTGCATGTCACCGACACCCCTGCCCCGTGCTTTCTGCCCTGTCCGATTCTCGGACCTCTTGATGTATCCTCCGTGGTCCCTCAGCCCACAGGCAGTGGGTGGATGAGCCCCACAGAGAGGACAACAGCCACCCCCGTTCTCAAGGGCTTCTGCTGTGCTTTACACTCATGTTCTAGAAACTTCCCAACACTCCCAAATAGGCAAAATCAGCCTCATTTTACAAATGAGAAAACCGAGGCTCAGAGAGGTAAAGTAACTTGCTGAAGGTCACCTATACGAGGGGAAGGATCCAGGTTCAGAAGCCAGGTGGGTCTGGTCTGATAGGCACACTCCCACACTCCGCAGTGCCTTCCGCAAGGTGCTGGAGCATGCTTTCCTAATGCAGGGACACAAAGGCTGCGTGCCTGTCTTCTGCTGTCTTCGTCAGACATGTCACATCTGGCAGGTGACACCCAAGCAGCAGGTGGCCAAGAGCCCAAAATGAGCCTTTGGCCCAACAGCCCCACCCTCACCCCGCCCTGCCTTGTGGCAGGAGACTGAAGAAGCAAAATCTTTCTGGTCCAAAGTGCCTCCTCTACCCTCAGCAGAGACCAGAGACCCCGGAGGCCCCTGCATTGACATCACAGAGGGGTCACAGCCTGGCCCACCTGGAGCACAACCACAGCAGCTTGAGGTCAGGAGAGGTAGGAGGGGAGATCCCCAGTGTCATGGAGAGGACTTTCATATCCTAGGAGAGACTTTGTGGCTCAAAGTGGATGTATTCATAGGTTTAGGATTTTAGAATAGTTACCATTTCAGAATTATTTGCAGGGCCCAGGAATTGATGCTACTTAAGCTCACAGTCATAAACATCTGTTCGATTTTTATTAGGTTCTACTTACAGAGCAATCTTTGAAGTGTTACAGATAAAGGAAACTGTGTTTAAGATTTAGGATGGAGTGGGGGGGTGGGAAAATCCTATGGCCTGGTTTAGATTCCAAAGCAGGAGGGGACAAATGACTGAGGCTTGTCAGGGTTTTTACCACAGGGTTTTCTAAAGTGATGTTTTATTGAATTCTGGTCCACCCGATGTCAATAGGTGCATCCAGAGGGGAAATGAGTTCCATGGCCCTGTGAGTTTAGAAACCAAGTTCAGGTTTTGCTGCCGGAGAATTTGTCAGTCTTTAATGTATTAATGCATGTCTTGGCCCTCCAAGGACGCATACTATGGACTTCCCACATTTATTTGATCCCGCCTGGTAACATCTCCTGGAAGAGGGCTCCTTGAGTCCTACCTGGATTGGGGAGATGCCGATCTTGCAGATTCTCCTGTGATCAGATGGTGCTGTTGATTTGAGCTAAGGAAGGAGCATGTGAGTCAGACCCTCTTTGGCTCCTATTCAAAGGCCTGGGTGCCACGTTCAGCCTGGGAGCCACTGTCTCCAGGTGGTTCTGCCACACCTGGGCTAGAGGAGAAGCACCAGGCACTCCAGAAATCCAAGACTGTCACAGCCAGTAAGAAACTCCAGGAGGCTCATCATCCTTGGGGCAAGAGGGAATATGATGTCACAACCAAAGAAGAAAATGTGCTATCAATGTTCGATGATGAGCATGAGCTAGAGGAGAGGCTGGGTTTCGTGGGCGGGCCCCACCACGGACAGCTTCCTAAGCAACAGCCACCAATTGCTGAGCTCCATACCCAGATGTTATCTGTGGGATGTTGGATGCTAACAGTTTATAGCTAATTAAGGATTAGCTTCCTCAGTGGGAAGATCCCCCCAGGGCTGGGGTGGGGGTGGGGATGGGCTTATGTACGCATCCTGGAACTGGTGGCCGAGGTCCCCATTAGTAAGGCAGGTTCTAGGGGTGCATCCAGAAAAAATGGGGTGAAGTCATTCCCACCAGGCTCACCTCTGCTGGTGGCAGGTCACCAGGAGCAGGGAGGCAGGGTGGTCAGCATAAGAAGGCAAACGTTAGGATTGCTTATGAACCGACCCCAGGGGCCAGGGGAATCTAAGGTGGCTCCAGTCAGGCCTCAAGGCCCTTGAGAAGAAACCAAGGCTGAGCCTAGCCACAGGGTGGAGACAACCCCTGATCCTGAGGTCCTGCAGGAGGACAGAGACTGGCAGAGCTGTCCCCATCCATGGCTTTTAAATGCCCCTCCATGGAGTGGGCTTGGCCTCCCCTGGGTGGGGCTGACCCCGGCAGAGACAGGGAAAGAGTCTGTGGGTGGGAGCTGGCACTGCCCACCCTCCCAAGATAGCCCCGAGTCCACACGTGCCTCTAACAGCCTCCACTGCGTCTCCTCTGCATGTCCCCGCCCTCAGCCAGCCTGCTGCCCCCTCACCAGGTTGCTCTGAGCAATGGCCCCAGTGTGGTGTGTTGTACTAACAAAGCGACATCTAGCAGATTCCGGGGGAAAGAAACCCCATTGTGTTTCCACCAAACCCAGCTGAACAAAACACGGGCAACTGACCCCGAACTACGGCTGCTCCACCTGCGCACCAGGAGAGTGGGTTGTAACGCGCATTCTCGTTTTATATTTTATCAGCCCGCATGGTCAGTAAAGGCAAAGAGGGGACTGGAAGCGAGGACAGAAAAGCAAAGGTAAGCTGACTCCGGGAACCTCTGGTGCCGGTCGCTGTCATGGAGAGCTTAAGCTTTGTGTGCGCGGTAACACACCACGTAGGGGGCATTTGTCACTAGAGAGCAAGTGTCATTTGAAGCGCATTGTGTTTTTCTGCAAGGTTTAAAAAATCCCATCATTTATCAATTTTGTACCAGAGAAGGACTGTCAGAAAGTTAATGACATGGTGCTCCTTAAATTTCTTGCACATCTTACACTTGCCACCCCAGATCTAGGCCCAGCAAATAAATAAATAAATACATATACATTTTATATATATATATATGATACAAATGTACATGTATATGATACATAGAAAATGCATTAGGGCTGGGCACAATGGCACACACCTGTAATCCCAGTGGCTCAGGAGGCTGAGGCAGGAGAATCTCAAGGTTCAAAGCCAGCCTCAGCAACTTAGCAAGGTCCTAAGCAACTCAATGAGACCCTATCTCTAAATAAAATACAAAATAGGGCTGGGGATGTGGCTCAGTGGTCAAGTGCCCTGAGTTCAATCACTGGTACCCACCCACCCCCCAAAAAAAAAGAAAAAAAATGCATCAAGGAGCTGAGTGTGGTGGCACACGCCTGCCATCCCAGTGACTGAGGCAGAGGCAGGAGGATCATAAGTTTGAGGCCAGCCTGGGCAACTCAGAGAGCTTGTATCTCAAAACAAAAAATAAAAAGGCCTGGGATGTAACTCGGTGGCTGAGCGCCTCTGGATTCAATCCTCAGTACTGCACAAAATAAACAGAATACGTTAGGAGGCTGAGGGGATCTTGAGTCAGGAAGTGGTCTCCAGACAGTGCAGGGAGAAGTGAAGGAAGTCAATGAGCAGGCTGCAGCCACGGAGGAGGAGCACAGGACCAAAGGCCTCAGGCAGAAGCGTAGCGGGGACTAGCGACTGGCCCGTTGCTGATCCTCTGTGTGGGCTGACCTGAGCTGGAAGGATATGAGAGGAGGGAAAACTGACCCACTCCTTAAACAGAGTGGAGAAGTGAGGGTTGGTGCAGTGGACACCGTTTTGCAATCTTGCCATAGTGGCGATTTGGGCTGAACCCTCGTCAGTCTTCAACAAGCAATCCCAGGGACAGCAAATGAGGCCACCTGTGTGCCACACGCCTGCCTCCTGAACCCTGCTGGTCCCTGTCAGGCGTTCATTTTTCAGCTGCAGTTTACCCCCTTGAAAATACTCCAGAAGCTTGGTGTAGCAGCACCCACCTGTAATCCCAGCCACTTAGGAAGCTGAAGCAGGAGGATCTCAAGTTAAAGGCCAAGCTGGGCAACTTGGCAAGAACTTGTCCCAAAGTGAAAAAATAAAGTAAAAAGGGCCGGGGGTCTTTCTTCTTTCAGAGAGGACCCACTCTCTTCCTTGAGTCCACTCTCCCCTTTCCTTTTCCTTCTAATAAACTCGTGTCTGTTACTCGAAAGAAAGACAGGAAAAGAAAAAAGGAATGGGAAGGAAGCAGCTGGGGACGTTGCTCAGGGGTAGGGCACCCCCGGTTCAATCCCCAGAACCGCAAAAATAAAAAGGAAAAACGATAATGTTCCCAAAATTGCTCTGCTCAGTTTCCCTAGAAAATCCCACCTGGCCCTCAACAACACCTATTTTAGAGAAAAAAAAAATTCTAATATAAATGCTCCTTTTGGGGTTGGGGAGGTAGCTCAGTGATAGAAAAAGGCTATAAGTTCCATCCCCGGCACCACCAAAAAAAAAATCAAATGCTGCCTGGAACATCTGGAGTGCCGTCAGTAGTGGGGCCCTGTCGGATCTCCAGGTGCAGAAGGTGGCTTGAGTTTGGGAGCAGGTGTTGAGTGCTGCCACTGGAAGAGCTTGCCCTCTGCAAATTTGGGGTCCCTATCACACAGACCCAGCCCAGGAAGGCAGATGAGCACCCTGCAAGGACTGAGAGAGCCCTGCCCCTGTGCTTGAGGTCCAAGCAATAACTGTCAATCATTTAGTGTTGCAGAGGGGCAGGGACTGGCTGCCTCAGTGTTCATTCATTCTGCACACATGGGTGCAAGGTCTCTGCCCTGGAGTGGCCCCGGTTGCAGGGGGTCAGCTGTGCTACACACCTAGCCAAGTAGGGAGAAATGCCAGTGGACAGGAGCCTTGCCCAGCTAGGGAAGGAGGGGCCACCAGTAACTACCCCTACGTTTTCAGCTTTGTCACCAGCCCCAGAGCCTCAGTCCTTGTTCCCTTGCCCCCTCCCTTGGGCTCTCCTCCTTGCCAGGGCTGGCACAGAGGGACTCGGCCACTATAGCGGGGAATTCAAGGGTGATGAGGAAACACCAGAGAAGCCCAGTGACATCTCTGGCCAGGTCGCCGCTCTGTGGCTCTGACTCCCTCCCCGGGGCGCCCTAACTTAGCTCTCAGCTTTCATTCCTGAAGATGTGGCCCCAAGTGGCAGTTAGGACAAACCAGGGGTGCCGGCCTCCGTCCATCAAGCCTGTCCTGTAGGCCATTTCATTAGGTGGAACACACAAAACTTTACTTTGCCCATCTTGGAATTTACCAGATAGGAGTAAGACTAGTTTTATTTGAGACTCGATCAGAAAACTTGCATGTGGGTGACCTCAGTGGTGTCAGACACAATCTCCAGGGGTTGGAGCTGGACAGTCCTCCCTTAGGATTGTCCCTCCTATCCACTTGTTATCTTCTCTTTAAAAGTTCTGTCATTTGTGAGTTGGCCACCGTAGCTCATCTAGCTAGCTGACAGATACTTCTGTGATCCTGGAAGGTGGTCGCTTCTCTTTCCTCCTGACCAGGACGGATGAGGGCACCCGTCCCAACAGCACGGGCTCGCCTCTTTAAACACGCCTGCCTCTCTTCCTGTAGTCTCTGCCCTGTTTCAGTTTGTCTCCCTCCCAAAGTGCTGACGTTCACTTTGGTTTTATTTGTGTTTAGCTGAAGACACCCACGCCTTCCTGTGCTAAAGCCTGAGAAACAGGCCTTGCCTTAGCCCCAGCGCCCCACTCCATGTAGCTCAGACCCTTTGATCAAACCCTCCGGCCCTGAGCCAGCTTCCTCTCCTAAACACGTCTCTTCTGTCACACCCCCAACGGGCAGTTTGGGAGCAGAGGAGGTGAAGCTCAAGGTAAGGAAATGACCTTGGACAGAACCAGGCTACCCTAGCGGGGTTTCCGTGAATGTCCTCTTAGTCACAGTGACCTTCTTTAGATAAGCCCCTGCAGGGTCTTTCCACACAGAATAGTTAAAATTCTAGCTGAAGAGGAAAGGGGCCTCCGGGCCTTGCTTCTCCCGTCCCCCTGCCCTTGGCAGCAGTGGCCCCTGAGGCCCTGGGGATCTGAGTTTGAAAGTCGCCCCTGGGTAGGTTGCTGTGCCCATCCTTGGCTTTGGTAACCGGAGCGGCCTACAGATGACCTGTCCCACGGGCTCACTTCCTCCTGAGCTGGCTAGTGCTCTGTGGTCAGTGCTGGCTGCTTCTTGGAGTTCCTGTTAGGTGCAACAGTCACCTCCTGGGACAGACTCCCAACTGCAGACTGCCTGTGCCGGCTCTTGCTCCTGACCTTTGGCCAGGGTTCACCTGCCAAGCGCCCTTAGCACACCTGAGACCTGCAGGTCGTTTGGGACAGAACAAAAGAACATGACCTTGTTCTGTTTAGTATTTTCAGTCAGATTCAACAAATAGTGTCTCCAGGAGTCTCTGGTGACACCGACACGTCAGCCAGGTACATCCATAAAGTCGGAAAATGAGTGTCCCCATGGGCATGGCTTCCAGCCCACTGATCAACACTGAGTGGACAACGACCCTGATCTTGCTACAAGCTCTTTTGTCTTTTTATAAAATAACGTCAGCACAGGCGAGCGCTGATAACCAATGCAAATAATTCCCCTGGGAGGAAATGGCCACGGGGTGCTTGGTGCTGGGGTGGGGCTGGGCTGTCTGCGCAGCAAACCCTTGAGGTTGTTGGACACATTTGTTGCATCCAGAAGGCAAAGGGTCACCTGCTTTCGCCTCCTTGAGTTGAGGAGGGGTCCTTGGGGCCGGCCTTGACTCACGACAGTCACACTCCCCGTTGGTGAAAAACACTTTACCCTAATTCCATTTACAGGGGGCTGATAGTAAAACTGGAACAAAGATCGCCACACCCCGGGGAACAGCCCCTCCAGGCCAGAAAGGCACGGCCAACGCCACCAGGATTCCAGCCAAAACCACACCCAGCCCAAAGACACCGCCGGGCACTGGTAAGAAGAATGTTCTCTCGAGTCCTGGTCAGAGGAAGCTCCCAGAAGGTACAGTCCTCTCAGGACGCCACTGGCAATAATAACCCCTGTAGCTGAGCAAGGCCTTGCGGTTTGCTAAGCACTGGAATGTTCTTCGTCTTTGTAATACTTTTGGCAGTTTTCTGGGGTGGACACTAAATCCTTACTTTTAATCAGTGAAGAAATGGAGGCTCTGAGAGTTTGCTTGGCTCCGTCTAACGAACCAGCTTGTGAGGAAAGTGCTGTCACATGACGCGTTAAGTGGCAGGATAAGGGGCTTCTCTGTCTTCAAACCCAGGGTTCTGGGGAGGCAGCCCCAGCTGAAAGTGTTTTCAGGCCCCACACAGGGCATGTGGCACTGTCTCTCTGGAGATAGCAGCAGTCTGGACAGGTCACTCTGGGTGACCTCACACAGGGCTTGGCCCTGAGCAGCCTCACTCTCTGGGTATGTTAGGAATCTTTTGGCAAAACCCAAGGGTCTTAACTGAGCAGTGTCGAGCTGTGCCCATTGTCCTGGACTCCTGTGAGCCAAAGCCAGTCGGTGTTGGATACCCGCCCATTGGGCTGGCCATGTGCAGCTGCTAGGAATGGCAGCCCTCTTCCGTTGCCCTGGTGACCTGTCCCCTGCAAGTGGGTTTAGATGCTGCATAACGTAGGGGAGTGTGGCCTGCATTTGCTTCTGGGCAGCACCCAAGAGGCCTATGGATCTTGGTGCCGCTGTGGTGAAGGCCTGGCCTGTCTCAGTGTCCCTGCTTGCCCAGCCTGCGGTGGCCCTCTCAGCCATGATTGACACTGCATGCTTCTGACCTGGCGTTGCCCCCAGTGTGTGGGAGGGTGGGCTGCTGGTTCGGGCAGCGGGCTTCGTTTTCACCTTGTGTTTTCTTGCTGGGGTTTCCTCGAGCACTTACGATCTGGGGAGAATCAGCAGAGTTTCTAATGGTATTTTCATATGATTTTGAGCCTGCTGCGTCTCTTGGCTTTATGCCAGTTGCTTTGCCTATTGCAACAACTTGGACAAGGGTGTGCCTTGCTCTTCAGTCTTCTCTGCTGGGCCCTGGATTTGGTTTCCTGCCCCCTGTGCCTGTTCCCTGCCTCCCTGTCCTGGGCCAGATGGGCCAGCAGGCTCCACGTGAAGAATGCCTTAAGACCCTTTAAGCCTGATTATAATGAGGCCCTCTGTGGCTTTTTCTTTTTAAGCTTCCAAGCAAGTGCAGAGAAAACCACCCCCTGCAGGGGCAAAGTTTGAGAGAGGTAAATGTGGGCCTGCTTCCCTGGGTGGGCAGGCTCTCGGGGCATGTCTGCTGCCCGGGGCTTGTTGGCAGGGCTGGGCCAAGCTGGCAGGCTCCCCAATGAGCCGAGGGCTGCTTCCTTCCTGTGTGATTTGTGCAGCTGTATCTGTCTGGTGGACTCTCCACATAGCCTCTTCTCGTTTGCTTCAGGGACTAGGGCTGTGGGCGTGAGGAGAGGGGAGTATGTGCCGCAAGGCATTTGGGGTGCTGGTTCCTAATCAGGGTTTAGGTAGGAAATTACCTCTGGCCTTCTTAAAGGTGCGTTCTGTGAGCACCACAGCTGGGCTGGACACCGCCTGTTAGGATGTCCCAACTTCAGGACCATCTTACGTTCGCTGGTGCATAAGATGCCTGTAATCCCAATGACTGAGGAGGCTGAGGCAGGAGGATAGCAAGTTTGAGGTTGACCTCAGCAATTTAATGTAGCTCTAAACAAATTAGCAAGATCCTGTCTCAAAAAAATCAAAATAAAAAGGGCTGTGGCTCAGCGGTTAAGCGCCCCTAGGTTCAATCCCTGGTACCAAAGGGAAAAAAAGACCATCTTGTGGGCACTGATCCCTCTTCCCAGGCTTAAGGAGGGTGATTGACCTGCCCAGAGCCACTCTGCAAGAGATGACATTTCTCAGGTGACCATGACTGGGCCTCCTGTGTCCCTGGAGACAGGAAGGCAGAGGCTGGACCTGGAGCAGAGGCCCCATCGGGTGTTTCCTTCTGGGGAAAAGGCCTCACTTGTCCCGTTGCCACAGCATGTGACCACTCTAGGCACATCAGAGATGTGGAAATTCACACTCTGAACACTGAGGTGCTTGCTGTCACTTGACAAGGGCACTCGCAGACGTCGCAGACAGCACAGGCTGCAGATTACAGCGTTTGTAATTTGTAATGGATGGTTCCTGGCCTGGGGTGGGGAGTGAGGAAACCAGTTTTGCCAGCCCCACGCCGTGAGGTTCTGCTCTAGCAGATCAGGATGGGGCCCAGCAAGCTGCATTTTACAGGTCTCACTTCCTCCTCAAATGCTCCAAAGATTTGCCAAAGGAAAGGAAAAAAATAAAATGAAAACTCCCAGAGGTTCTGACCTGGGGTTCCCAGGGCCCCACTTTGAGAAACACCAACCGCAGACAGAATGGCAAACTCTGAAGTGTAACCGGGGCACGGGAAGTGCAGCCGCAGAAGCAGGTGTAGGGGTGAAGGACTCCCAGAGGTGGAGGGACCCAGTCTGCTGGCAAGCAGAGGTCCCGGCTGCAGGGTCGGGGCCTGCAGGTGCTTGGAAAGGGGTGTGGTCTGGCCCGCCCAGGTGTGGGGGATGGGCATTCTTGGGGAGGGAACAGCCTGCAGGACCTGGTGGTGGGAAGAGGCTTGGCGTGGCCGGTGGGCTCGGGCAGCGAGGCAGACGGTGGACATGTGGTTCCAGAGCCAGGGAATGGGGTAGAAGCCCTGGAGTTGGACTCGGTGGGTAAAGGGCCAGCTCGGTCTGGGCTTGAGGGCAGCAGCTGGGTCCTGTCATCGTGTCACCTTTGGGCAGGGTAAGGGCCACAGTGGTGTGAATTTTGCAAAGCATATTGACACATGCCTCCATAGGCAGCCTCCCTCCCTGCAGGCTCCATAATCCTGTCCATCTCCAATCTGAGGCCTCTGAGTTCAGAGAGGGCTAGTGACTTGCCTGAGACCACACAGCTAGTTGGCCCCAGGGCCATGGCAGGATATTGATGGGATACTGATGAACATTCTGTTGTTGTCCTGGGGAATGGTGTCACTATCCCTAAGTGACAAGGTCAGCAGGAGGAGAGGCTTCTCCAGCAGTGGGCTCCAGGGCTTCCTCCTGCTGAGGTTGCTGAGCTCTCAACATTGTTCCCACCTGCTTGTTCCGTCCTGAGCCTGACAGTGGCCCCCGGGGCCTTTGCTGACCCCCTCCTCTTAGCCTGCCTTCTTCCCTTTCTCCCCAGGTGAACCAGCAAAATCTGGGGATCGCAGTGGCTACAGCAGCCCCGGCTCTCCAGGCACCCCCGGCAGCCGTTCCCGCACCCCGTCCCTGCCAACGCCACCCACCCGAGAGCCCAAGAAGGTGGCAGTGGTCCGCACTCCACCCAAGTCACCATCTTCCACCAAGAGCCGCCTGCAGACTGCGCCCGTGCCCATGCCAGACCTGAAGAACGTCAGGTCCAAGATCGGCTCCACCGAGAACCTGAAGCACCAGCCAGGAGGGGGCAAGGTAAGGCGTGCGGGCTGCTGTGCGTGAGGGCGGACGGGTGGGTCCTGTCACCAGCCTGGCTCAGCTGCCACCCCTCCCAGAGCACCTGCCCTGACCCTGACCTCCTTATCAGGTCACCTTCAAGCCGCGGTGTCCTGCTTGGGGCAAAGCCCTGGTTCTTCCTTTCCCCCGGCGGCCCTTGCTGATCAGACAGAGAGTTCAGGGCTATGTCCCCTGGCCTGTGGTCCTCAAGGTGGGGGTGCCCATGGTGTGCCACCATCACCATTCAGAACATGGCACCATCCAGAGGTGGCAGCAGGCGTTCGTTGAGCATCCAAGGTTTCTCTATACTCCTCGGTTCTGAGGAAATTTGGGGACACCACTTGGAAGAACTGACCCTTCTGGGGTTAGGAGGGCATCACGGAGTCTTCGGACATCCTAAGGGTGGAGAAACGGGCGTTGAGGGCCTAGGGCAGCAGGACAGGGGACCGGCCAGTCCTCCTTCCTCTGCTCGTCCCTCTTCCCCCTTGTGAGACGGTTAAACAGGGGAGATGTATTTCCTCCTAGTTCTGGAGGCTGCGGGCCTCAGTGTGTCCAGAGGATGGCTTCTGAGGCCTGTCCTCAGCTGGCGGACGGCCACCTTCCCCATGCGCTCACTCGGCCTTCCCTTCATGTACACGTTGTCATCTCCTCATCTAAGGACACCAGCCCTGTTGGATTAGGGCTGCTTTAATGACCTCCGGTCGACTCAGCCACCTCCTTCAATACAGTCACATTCCGAGATTCTGAGTTTGGGGTGTCCACATAAGGATCCGGGGGACTCAGTTCAGTCCAGAACACCCTCCTCTCCCAGCACCCGGAGGAGCCGAGAAGGGAGAAGAGGAGGCGAGCGTGGGGTGTCCACCTCCGTCACCCCCATGCACTGGGCTTTCTGGGCCGGGCCCTTCTGGGGCCTCCTGGGGGCTGCACGAGCCCCTCAGGACCCTGGGTGCTTCCCTTCCAGTTGGGACAGCTTGCCTCCCCCATGGCGGGTGCTCGCCCCACTGTTGAATTTATGTCACTCCCGGCTGGAGCTGGTCACTGCAGGAAGACGGCCTCCGTGCCCTGGGCGCCTTCCTCACCTGAGCTGTCCTCCTGTTGGCCCTTCAGTCCTCAGAGCTGGAGACTCCTGCCCGTGGTCGCTCGGGGCAGCCCCTGGGCCCCAGTGCCGGGCAGTCAGGCCCCTCCCTCCAGGCCGGAGGCTGAAGGCCGGCCGTGAGTCCAGTGCTGGGTCTCGATGTCACCGTGGCTTGGTCCTGGGTCTGTATCAGTGGCACTGGTCCTGCTCCTCCCTGGGGATGCCTGGCTCCTCCAGAAAGGGCCCTGGGCTTGACCTGAAGTTGACCCTGTGGAGCTGTGGCAAAGGGCCCCAGCGGCAGCTTTGGGAGCTGGTGGGGTGGTCTCCTACCGAGCACCTGCGGTCCTGGCCCTGCAGCCGCCGCATGGGCCCTGTGGTCACAGCGCATCAGGGCGCATCAGGACCGCATGCTTCCATCCTGAAGAACGAAGAGGACCCTGTGCAGCGTGGCCACACAGTGCGGTGGCAAGAGGAAAGCAGGGCCGCCCCCAACTCGGGGACAAGTGCACCCTAGCTTCCCGGCTCCGCACGCCAACACAGACCCCCACGAAGTGAGTGGACATGGAACTGCGTCCTCCCTGGTAGAAAGGACAGATGGTGCCAGGAGGGTGCGAGCTCACATCATACGGCTCAGCCACAGCTCAGGAGCCCCAGTGCCAGGCCCTGCGCGGAGCCCCTCTGACAGCCCACACAGGGCCCCACACAGGGCCACGGAGACAGTGCGGCCTGGGGACTCGAAGTCAGGAAGTTGGATTGATTGATCTCCTGCCCCGGGCACTAATCCTAGTTGGATTAAAGGTCCTGCCTGTCCCCACTCAGGCTCGTGTGTGGCTTTTAAAAGAAAAGACAGGGACTCCGGAGGCTGAGCAGGAAAATAGTGAGTTTGAGGCCAGCCTCAGCAACTTAGCCAGACCCAGTCTCCAAACCAAATAAATGGTGACAAGGGCTGGGCTGTGGCTCAGTGGACAGCCCTTGCCTAGCCCGTGAGAGGCCCTGGGCTCCATGCCCAGTACTGCGGAGAGGGTGGCGGAGAGGGAGGAGGAGGGAGAAGAAAAGGTTTGTGGGACCCAAGGTCAGGTAGCCCTGCAGAGTAGCTCCAGGCCACCACGAGGCTCTGCCCAGCATGAGCGCCCCCAGCTGCTGTCCATACTTCTATCTCAGGCCCTCTTGTCCCTAATGACCCCAGGAGGCTCCATCTCAGGACCCAAGTGACTGTCACTCTGCAGGGTGCCAGGCTGTTTGACCCACAAGGTGCCCTGACTGGCTTTCCTCCCTCTCCCAGCCTGGACACCCCACTTCAGCCCCCCAGACTGCAATCCAGGTACAGCCACGTCTTCTCCGGACGCGTGGCAGGCACCCCTCCTCCCCTCCCGCCCCCTCCCAGAGTCCGCACTAGTCTCTGCCATGACCTGGCTCTGTCCTTCCACCCCACCGTTGCTGTTCCAGCCTCCCTGTGCCCATCAGACCCTAGTCCTGGACCTTGGCTCTACCAGGCCTGTGCCAATGACCTCCCCTCCTCGCATCCAGATTCTGCCACTTCTCCTCCAGGTTTGGGCCCAGGGCCTGCCATCTGCCCACCCTCCACTCTCCCCTGTGTCCTGCTGGGCTCGGGGTGCTCTGCTCAGTCCCTCCTTGCCCTTTCCCTCTGCCTAGAATGCCCTTCCCTCCGACCTCTCCCTTCCCTCAAGCCAAGCTCAGGTGCCATCTACTCCAGGAAGTCTTTCCAGATTCCCTCTGCCTTCTGAGCCGTAGCCGAGGGTGGAGGCTGAGTCTCATGGCCACTCAGGTGGCAAGCGCTCCTGGAATGGGGGACAGTGTAACTCAGCACCTCTGAGCCAGCCTAGGACTCAGGCGGAGGGGGCGGGAGCTGCACCCTGATGGAGGCAGCTCCCCTGGCAGCCCTGGCTCATCTGTGGTTGGCTGGGAAGGTGGGAGTGCTGGGGACCAGGGGCATCCTGCAGCTCAGCTGGGAGCAGCAGGAAAGGGGATGAACGGGAAGACGACAGTCCACAGAAGAGGCCCTGAGCTGTCCTCCCATCAGGGCAGCTGGGCAGAGACGGCACATCCTCGTCCACTGGAAAGGCCTCTCAGGGCAGAACTGTGGGAAGGGACCGAGGAGCAGAATCAGCCTGTGTCACGTTCCATGAAGCCTAGAAGACCGTCTGGAACCAAGAAGACCTAGTCCGCAGCCACAGAGGCCAACCTGGGACCGCCAGGGACAGGGGAAAGGCCGGCAGATGAGCTCGGGCCTCCTCCCTCTGGACTGGGCAGAAGGCTTGGAGAGCTGCGCTGAGATCTTTGGGTGCCCAGGTCCACACGCAGCAAGTGCTCAATAAATGTTCAGCTACAAAGAGACAAAGCTGTGAGAGTCTGAAGAACCGGACGGCAGACCCCCAGCGGCCGATGCTCGCCTGAGGAAGGGCGGAGGCCCCCCCTGTGCGCCAGACACTGAGCCCCAGACCGCAGGGCACTGGTTGGAAAGTGTGCGACGTCTATTTTTCTCCTTTGGGCTTTTTCTCTGTTTTCACAATTTGCGACCGTGAACACGTATTGCTTTAAGAGTCCAAACCAAAGTTATTTTTAAAGGAAAATGCAGAGAATCAGTGCGGCACCCCAGAACGGGGTGGGTGGACTCCAGGCGGGGGCTGCACAGCCGCTCAGGGATTCTTTTAAACATCTAGTGCCTGAGTCCCCACGGACCTGCTGTGGCCTTGGGGTGGGCCTCACCAGGTGTCTCCACTGGATAGTCCAGGCTGGGACCTGGTGTCCAAAAATCTTACCTGCTGACCTCAGGTCTCGACCTCAACTACTGGGTCTCTTGCGCATGCTGGATTTGACGATTAGTCAATCGTCCTATTCTGGTCGCCAGCCTGTCCCCATTTGCAGATTCCATGCAACTGGCTCCTTGGTCAGCTCAGACCCGGCCACTGCTCAACCCTCAGGAGCTGCCCCCAGCCCTGTGCGGCCCCTGGGGGTGAGGAGGGGGAGTGGATTAAAACTGTCCACTGCAGCTGTGAGTGATGGGCTGTCTGTGCCCTTGTGTCCTGGTGAGGGTGACAGTGGGTGCAGTCAGACGCCACAAGGGAAGGTTCCTAGGCTCTCACCTCAGTCCTGCTGAGGGGCCTCCTGCACCTGCCTCTGGACTAGAGTGCAGCCTTGGTCAGGTCACCTTGAGGCCTTTGTGGCCTCCAGGTTGATCCCAATCCACAGGAAGGGCTGTGGGTCTGCATCTTAGAAACAAAAGCTGGGATTCAGAAAAAAATGGTAAGCTCAAAAACTACGCATTTATTAATATTTACCCCCCAAATTTAAATGTCTCCAATAATGAGAAAATCAATACTATAAAATATTATGGAATCATTAAAAAGGATCTTTGAATATAATGTTCAATAATCATAAATTGCTATACTAATAAAGGAATAAGTTATGTAGGCAATGCCTCCCATCTATAGGAAAAGTAGAAGCATAACCAGGCACGTGGCCACGCCTCGACTCAGCTTCTCCGGAGCCTGAGGCAGGGGGATGGCAAGTTTGAATCTAACCTGTGCAATTTAGTGAGACCACCTAAAAACAGGAATTTTAAAAAGGGCTGAAGACGTTGTTCAGTGTAGAGCCCTTGCCTAACAATGTGGGAGGCTCTGAGTTCAATCCTAGTATTGCAAAAGTTAAAAAAAAAAAATGCAAAGAAGAATGTCTGAAAGAAAATATGACAAATAGTGACTCATAGGGATTGTGAGTGATTCTTTTTTCTTGTATTTTTCCCTTCCCAAATTTTCTACAATGAAAATATTTATAATCTGAAGGAAGATTTATAGAAATTCAGTTGTAACCGGAGATGTTAAATAACAGTAGATGAGAGTAAAGTACAAGACAAGGAAGCCACGTGCAGTGGCTACACCTGTCATCCCAGCAACTCAGGAGGTTGAGGTACGAGGTTTGCAACTCGGAGGCCGGCCTCAGCAACTTAGTGAGACTCTGTCTCAAAATAAGATGGGCTGGGGTTGTGGCTCAGTGGTAGAGCACTCGCCTAGCATGCATACATGAAGTCCACATAATTGAAAAGGGAAGTGAACAGAAAAATACCAGAAACTAAACTGTATGACAGGGGTCTGCCTGTTGTTATATGAGTTCAAATATTATGCCAATAATCTATTTAGGTCATAAAGAAAAATACCTATAAATAATTTTTTAAATCACACAAAACCAGAAAATTCAATAAATAAGACAAAAAAATTTAATTTTTTTTAAAAAGTAAACACACACACACACACACTCACACACACACATAAAGAGGCATAACCACAGTATAATAAACCAGAACTTAATTATCTAAGTATCTCCAACATGACCATAAAGACTTGGAAATTTAAAACGTTTTGTGTCACTGATTATTCTTATCTGATCATGGAGGTGGCCTGGTTGGCCCTGAGAAGACGGAACTAAAGTCACTTCCTCTGGGGATGTCCAAGTCTGAGGCAAGAGAGAACCTGGGGGCAGAGGTCAGACAGAAACTTCCAGAGCCATAGGGCTTTGACGGGCTTGAGACGCAATGTTCTAGGAGGCCACAAGGAGGCGATAGAGTGCTGTGAGCGTCCTTCATTCTTGGACCCACCCACCGGGGCTGTTCCTTCTGGCAACTGTGTTGATTTGTTTTTCTCCTTCCCCTATCCTTGGTCTCTCTCTGCCACTCACCTCTGCTCATCTTCTTCTGATCTGTTTCTCTCTCTTTCCACCCCTTTGCATTCCCTGCTGACATCCAGGAGATGGAAGTGTTTTAAATGCACTACATTTATTAACAAAATTCTGTCGTCCCTTTTAAAACAAACTTGCAGAATATGGATGTGGATAAAGTGAATTTGAACCTTGGGCAGTTTACCTCTCCTGGATCAGGGCCGGGAATCGGGTGACTTGAACTGAGGATTTCAGACGCCCCACAGTGAGCAAAGAGGACCATGTCCTCATGTCCTGAGTGTGTGTGCTTCTGAAAAATTCTAAAGGAGCCTGGAGCAGTCAGTGTTTAAGGATGGAGTGCCAAGAATTCCAAGGGAGGCTGTCCCGTTAGTTGATCTCTTAGTTGATCTCTTTGGCCAGTTGACTTGACAGGTTTCTCGGTGTCACCTTGGACTTGTTTTCGTTTGGGGGCTGGGAATTGAACCCAGGGCCTTGTGCAAGCGAGGCAAGCTCTCTACCCGCTGAGCTGTATCCCAGCCCCTCACCTTGGACTTGAAGACAAGGTTTGCTGTGGGCATCCACAAGCGCAGCCTGGGTTAACTTCCTGCTGGTGGCAGGGAGGTCCCCTCCAGCCCAGCAAGCATGGAGCCCTGCTGGGGACAGGCCCCCAGGCCTGGAGGGTTGGGGCCAGGGAGAGAGCAGCCTCAAGAAATCTGAGTCCAGACAGAACCAGATCAAGGTGTGGTGAGGGTTTGGACAGCTTTGGGTTTTCCCAGATATGGACTAAACCGAAGCGGACCCACTCCAGCTCCCACCCATGGCAGTCTCTCCTCCGGGGTTACACCCTGACCACAGACATCCCCCCACCCCGACGAGGAGTCCCTGAGATCAAACTTCAGAACTTCCAGTACATTGTTCTCTCATTTCCAGTGTCTAGACAGGGCTGAGGCACAATGTCCGGGTTGCTCCAGCTTAGAAATTGAATTTCTTGATTCCAGTTTCATAATGCCAGCCATTACTGTTTTTTCTTCCTTCTGTAAATCTTAGATTGTGTAACGGGTATTGACTTAATGTGACGACTAACAGTAATTCAGGTCTGCTTTGTAAATATCCTTGTGTCTATTGCCAAAGCCCACAAGAGTTTGTTGCTGATTTTTGTGGGCTTGGAACAAGAAAACCACATTGGAAAAAAAATTTTTTTTTCTATGTATGTTGCAGACCTTACATTATTGCTTAATGTCCTTTCATTCATTTGATTAGTTTCTTTTGTGGATCAGTACAGAAAACAAGGTTATCTTCCTTGAAAAACTGGTTTTGTCACATAAGAAGAGTTACGTAACCCATCATATTTCCTTTTTTGACTTGGCTTCCAGGAAGCTCAGAGCTAAGTATAATTATCACTCTTGTAATTGTGACTCTGGATGACCTCCCCTTTTAACATTATCCTTTAAATTTGCTTGTTTTATTATGGAGTATGTGTTTTCTAATTCTAAGTTGCTCCACATCCTTTTGAAAGCGGGAAAATCTGTTTCTAGGACTTATCCAACGAAAGAATAAAAACTGATTCCCAAAGAGGGGATTCACTTGGGACGCCTTAACATCTGAGGGGGGCAGGAATTCATTCAAAGCCATCCTGTCTCCCCCCTGGCAGAAGGGCAGTTCAGCACCTGCCTAGTTAATAGCCTCAGAGCAAGCCAGATGGAACTGTCTGGTGGATGGCTGGTGGCTGCAAGGATGCCTGGATCTTTCCACGTGGCTTCTGCCACTGAAATTTTTTTTTTTTTTTTAAACCAGGGATTGAACCGGGGACGCTTAACCACTGAACCACATCCCCAGCCCTTTTTTATATTTTATTTAGAGATAGGGTCTTGCTGAGTTGCTTAGCACCTCGCTAAGTAGCTGAGGCTGCCTTTGAACTTGCAATCCTCCTGCCTCAACCTCCCTAGCTGCTGAGACTACAGGTGTGTGCCACCAGTGGCTTCAAAGAGACCAACTTAAGACTCCCCTTTAATGGCCTTCCTGTCTCTAACAAGGGCTGAAGTGGGTGAGAAAGGAACGTGGAGTTCAATATTTATCCAACTCTACATTTACATTTAACAGCAGAGAAGAAATTATACACGAAGAATTTGAATCGATCAAAATGTAAACATTTTTGTGTTAGGAAAACATTTGTGCGTTGTTGGCACCTGCCAACAACAAGGGGTGAAGAAGAGATTTCATTGGGAAAGAAATGTAGAATCAGCCAGCAACGCAGTTATTTATTTTGGTCAGAGAAGCAGAACGATTTTTATGACCTTGCATTATAATTATGACTTGGAGATATTCCAAGGTGACAAGAATAACAACGGCCTCCATTTACTGGGTGGTTGATAAGTGCCAGGCCGTGTTTTCAGTGTTTTCCGGGAGTTAACTGACTTCATTTCACTCAAGACTCTAGGAGGCAGGTATTATTACCCCAATTTTACAGATGGGGAAACTGAGGCACAAAGGGGTTAAATTGATATCGAAGGTAAACTACTAAACCAGGATTCAAACCCAAGCTTTGGCTCCCAGCTTATGCCCTTAACCTGGAAAGGCATGTCCCGTCTGGAAATTATTAAGTAGTAAGAGTCAAAACAATGTTTTAAATACCTGATGCGGGTGAAAATATGGTGAAGGTGGCTTTCTCAACAGCAGTCGCAGAGAAAACTAATCCTTTTAGAAAGCCATTTGGAAAGTTGTATTGACGGTTTTTAAAATATTTATAACTTTGACCCACAAATTCTATTTCTAGGACTCTATGCTATGAAAATAATCCATAATATGGAAAAAAAAATCCTTGCAGAGAGATGTTCACAGGAGGCAGTTTATATTACTTAAACTGGAATCAATGCAAATCAGTGTGTGGATAGCACAGGATCAGCAATCACAGAATGAAACAGGACGTAGTATTAAGAACCATGCCGGCAGCCAGGCACCATTGCGCAAGCCTGTAATGCCAGTGGCTCCGGAGGCTGAGACAGGAGGATCGTGAGCTGAAAGCCAGCCTCAGCAAAGGCAAGGTGCTAAGCAACTCAGTGAGACCCTGTCTCTAAATAAAATACAATATAGGGCTGGGATGTGGCTCAGTGGTTGAGTACCCCTGAGTTCAATCCCTGATACCAAAAAAAACAACAACAAAAAAAGAATCATGCTGGTGGTGTACCCTGTGGTCCCAGACTTGGGAGGCAGAGGCAAGAGGATCGATGGAGCCCAGGAGTTCGAGGCCATCCTGGGCAACACACTCCTTCTCAAAAAAAAAAAAAAAAAAAAAAAAAAAAAAAAAAAAANACCAGGGCACCGCCGGCTCCTGGGGAAAGACACCTGGGAGGAAGGCGGTGCAGCCAGGCCCGAGTTTCAGTTCCCCTGAAACCCCGCTGGCCTAGTTCATGGGCAAACTGGGTAACAGTCGTTCTTTACCAAAATGGTGTCCCCACACCTTGTCTCCCTGGTCAACAAAGTCACAGCTCCTGGGAATGCAGCTCTCAGGAGCTGGGGACACACGGGGACACTTGCTCAGTCTCTGGTAGGCGCCTGGTGGGCTGGAGGTGGCAGAGGGTGGGTGGTGGGAGGTGGGACAGCAGGGCACAGAGCCCTCCCTGGAGAGGGACTCGTCACAGGCCACCCAGAGGCCAGGGCTTCTCAGGCTTGGCGTGGGAAATTCACCAGGGGAATTTCCAAAGTGCAGCGACTTCAGCCAGACTTCTCCAGGGGACCAAATCCTAGGTCAGGGGAGGGTCTGGGGTTTTCTTTCAAAGAAAATCTCCGGGTGCGTGCAGCGCCCCCCGGGGCCAGAGGACAGCGCGTGCATTCTCTCAGTGTCCCCCTCCGGAGGGCTGTGTGGACAAGAACACGGGGCTTTTTGTTGACAAGTGACTGGGCTCATTTTCTCCTCCAGGCCAATCTGCTGAACCCCCGTCTCTGATTCACAGGCCTCAGGACCCCACGGGCTCCACAGGACCCTTCTGTAAAGTGAATACCCGCCTCCCCGGGAGGATCTGGTTGTAATCCCAGGTCACCAAGCTCAATTCCCCAGACCTTGCAGGCAGCCCCGTCTTCCCTTCCTTCTGAAGATCTGTCCCTTGGGAGGGGTGGCCTTGGCCCGCCCCTCCCCCCATGGCCGCGCACGTGGCCTGGCGCCTCCCTCCGCCCTCCTGAAGGCCCGGTGTGTGGTGCAGAGAGATGGATCTGGGTGTGGTGTGTCACTCATCCTTTTTTCTGGTATCAAAGGTGCAGATAATTAATAAGAAGCTGGATCTTAGCAACGTCCAGTCCAAGTGTGGCTCAAAGGATAATATCAAACACGTCCCGGGCGGCGGCAGTGTGAGTACCTGCACACGTCCGTCCGTCCGTCCCACGCCCCGCTGTGTGTGCGCTGCGCTCCTGAGAAGCGGCATGAGCGTCTCGACTTGCAAAACATTGCACAGAATAAATCATCTCGGGCTCGGGATCTCCCCGTGTCCCCCAGGAAAATGCAGCCCAGGGGCTCCAAATCCTAACCCTGTGTCCAGTGTCCTTCCTCATGATCCAGGAGCCCCCTTTCCCTCCAGCTCGTGAAGGCCATGGGGGCCCGAATAGGGAAGGTTGGCTCAACTGGGTGGCGCTGGTCTGTAACTCCATCTTCTCAGGAGGCTGAGACAGGAGGATCTTAGGTTGAAGGCCAGCCTTGGCAACTTCACAAGACCCTGTCTCAAAATAAAAACAAAAAGCACTGGGCATGTTCTGCTCAGTGGTAGAACACTTGCCTAGCAAGTGTGAGACCCTGGGTCCCATCCCCAGGACAACCAACAAAGTCAAAATGAGAACAGGGAAGGTGACTGATCCCCTCTCTGGCCCCCTCCCTAGAAGCTGGGTCCTCACAGCGTGATGCCCATCATGGCCTCCACTCACTGCCCAGGCCCTGTCCCCAGGAGCCCCACAGCCCATTTGAACTTGGGCTGAAGGTGGTAGCACCCGAGACTGGGCTGTGTCACCTCCTCCCCCATCAGATGGGCAGTTTCACTTTAGGTGGCTCCACTGTGGGCAGGTGGCCCATTTGTTCTGACAAGTGGACACAGAGGTCTCACCATCCTACCTCAAGGGCAAGAGGGTCCAAACTGGCTGGTTGGCTGTCCTGCATCTTCTGGGCCAGTTCCTAAACCTCTGAGCTTAGACTTAAACCCAGCTCCACCTTTAGCCGGACTCTAGAGGCAAAGAGCCAAAGGAAAGCCCCACAGATCCTGTCTGCAGTCATTTGGCCATTTGACGGAGGGAGAACTGCTCTTAGGGCCCTTCTCAATGTGGCTGCCTCCAAACGCCCCTGGGGACACCTTTTATCCTCATGGGTGTGTCCCTGTGGGATACTGGACTCTGATCCTCACTTCCCATCTTCCCTCCATGGGCTCAGAGACACTGTCACCCTCCTGGCTGGCTGGCCCTTGTGGTCTCCTGTCTGGTCTCCCCAGCTCCCTGCGCACTCTCCAAACCTAACCCTGGGAGCTGGAGGTTTGAGATCCCTGAGGCCTACCCCTCCGGAGGGGCTTGGTCTCTGGGGGAAGCACCTTGCTCCTGGCTGGCAGTGTCACGAGCTCCCAGGAAGGTCCTCCTCCAGTCCGTCCAGCCCAGAGGGTTTATTCTTGCAATGTGCTGCGCCCCTGCCACCCCAGCACCTGGACCCTGCCTCCTACCTCTGAGGCCTCTGTGGCTGCGCATGGGGCCTCACTAACGCTTCCTCACCAGTGTCTGCTAAGTGTCCCTCTGTCCTCCACTCCCACCCCGTCGCAGGTGCTTGTTCCTGGGCCCCTGCCCAGCTGCTGTTTGAGGAATTCTGGCTGTGACCTCTCTGGCACTGCCACCCTGGCCAGAGGAAGAAGGCCATGTGCTTCCCAGATTGACAAATATCTGGGCTCCTGGGCTGCAGAGGGCAGATACTCCTGGAGGGGAAGCTGGGAAGGCAGCACAGGGGCCGCGTGGCTCACATCCTCTGGTGACGAGTGGTTGCTCAAAGAAGCTGCAGAGCCCAGGACAACCAGGGGACTTCCTCCTGTGTGTCCTGCATTGTGCCAGCCCACGGGCTAGCCTGCCATCTTACATGGAACCACAAGCTAGTCCGGGCTGACCAGGAGCGCTGTCCTTGGCCAGTGGCCACTGTTGGCTTCGGGAGGAACCTCAGTACTCTTTTCTGGTGAAGGCTGTTGGAGTCACCTGCACACTGGCAGCCTGTGGCATTTTGGAGTACTATGTCCCTGGCAAGCCCCATCTCTGGCTTGCTCCCTGGCCCTCCCCAGCTTGGAGGGGCTTCCCAGCAGGCAGGCCCTGCTCCTCCATCTTGGGATGCCCCTGCCTCTTGGCTGGGCTCTGGGCTCCTCTCCAAGGCTGCTCTCCTCGCCCCCTCTCCTCTGGTGGCCCCAGTTTCACTGACCACCTGCCCAGGGCCCCCCTTCATCTGTCCCTTTTTCTTCTGGCCACTCCAGGTTCCAGCATCTCCTGCTCTGCAACACCCTGGCTCCCTCTCACAAGGGACCTCACCCAGGCCAGCCAGCTGGAAGGGAGTGAGGCCCGGGCCTCCCTCGAGGGAGGAGAGCCCGATGCCCCTGTCCACCTCCTTCAGGGTCCGCCCCAGAGCTCGGGCTGCCCCCAGAGCTGTTTGAAGATGGTCCTTACCGTGCTCATCCCTCGGCCCGCCTCCACAGGTGCAGGCTGCTGCCCCTGCGTCCTTCCTGTGCACATTCCTGTCTTCCTCAGCCCCTCAGCAAACAGCAAAGGCCAGCCCGACTTTGAAGTCAGATTACTGGGATTGTTTCATTTAGACCTAAGGAAAAGCCCCTCCTTTTCTCTGTTATTCTCACATACAAGGCCTCCTCCTCCCAGAGTGTGCAGGTGAGCCTCCTGTGCCCTCAGGTGACCTCAAAGGGGGTCTACGTGGGAGCCTCAGGACCTGGGGAGGTTATCAGCCAGTGAGTGACCTGCCACCAGGCCCTCTAAGCTACGGCTTTACAAGAGACTTGCCTTCAGGAGATCCCATCCCGGGGTCCCTTGGGGGAGCTGAGATCAGGGGTAGCTCAGGGGCATCGTTTCCCATGGGAGGGTTGGCAGTAAGGCTGGCTCTGAGCCCACAGGCCTCCCCCGTGTCAAGTCTGGCCGCACTTGCCGAGGCACTCGGGTGTGTGGATTTTGCTGTGTGCCTGCCTGTCCTGTTGGTGTTGCTTTCTTCCTCTTGGTAGAGGCTTAAGCGTCCTGGACACACGTTCTCAGGCGCCAGCTGGTTCTTACCGGGAGTCACTGAGTCCCACTGGGTCTCACTTGCTGACCATCTCTGTTCTATTGGGGGTGCTGGCCTCTGTGGAAGCGTCCCAGAATGGAGCCCACCCTCAGTCCTCATGCAGCCTCTTCTCCCAGGGGGCCCGCTCACCCCGCACTCTGGCCTCCCCAAGCAGGTTTTGCAAAGGCTGCAAATACAGATCACATTGATCCCTTCTTCCTTTATGCCCCCACTGGATGTGGCCTGTCAGGCTCCTGTCAGCAAGGGAGTAATATTTTTATATTTAACTGTTTGCTAAATAACCAGGGTGGCCCTGCACAATGACCGAGAGTCCCCCGGTTTCCCCGAGGGTCTTTGTTCTGCAAGGATTGCAGAGGCTGCAGTCCCACAGTTAGTCCATCAGGACCCAGCTCTCTTGGGGCAGAACTGGCCAAATTTCAACAACAACTCATTTTTCCACCCTGACTGGGTGTGTTCCTAATGGCAGACGGGAACCACTGACCCAGCGGCCCAGGCTCACACAGATGCTTTCCATTGTCACACCCATAATAAAATAATCCCTCTTTATTCTCCTTGTCTCTCTCTCTTTCTCTCTCTCTCTCTCTCTCTTCTTGCTCTTTCTCACTTCCAGGTGCAAATAGTCTACAAACCAGTGGACCTAAGCAAGGTGACCTCCAAGTGCGGCTCCTTAGGCAACATCCATCATAAACCAGGTAGCCCTCTGGGACGGGAAGGGCCTGGGGTGGGGCAGGGAGGGGCAGAGTGCTGGGAAGGATTTGTTGCCTGGATCCTGCAGGAGAGTGTGTAGAGCTTGCTGGGGCCTGGGAGGCGTGGCTGCCCCAGCTGCTCCTCCTGAGCAGGGCCTTATTGGCTAAGATAAGGCATGGAGGGAGGGGGGATGCTGGTCCCGAGCCCCAACCTGTGACTGATTCTCCAGCAGTTTGTACACGGTGCCTTTAGGGTGCCCCTGAAGGCCAGCTATATGGATGGCCTAGTTTGGTTCCCATCCAACATGGGGGATACTTCACCACCCGCATCAGCTACAACATGAGACCCCTGGGCTATTGCCATGCCCTTGCTGTGACTTTGTTTAAATAGAAAACGAGGCCACTGGAGAGCCCCCATGCTACTCTCCCTCCTATCCCACATGTAAGGAAATCAGTGTGCCCTTCATCTCTCTGCAGTGACAGAAATGTACACCTGTGCTGTCCAATGTAGCCAGTAACCACAGGAGGCTATTGAGCACTTGAAATGGGGCTAATGCAATTGAAGAATTGAAATAATTTTATTTAATTAAAATGTAAATAGCCGCAGTCAGTCAGCGGTGACCATATTGAACAGCACAGGTATAGATATTTTTTTGGTAGTGGGGATTGAACCCAAGGTGCCCTACCACTGAGCTACATCCATCCCTAGCCATTCTTATTTTAAGACAGTGTCCCACTAACTTGCCAAAGGTCTCACTAAATTGCCAAGGCTGGCCTTGAACTTGTGATCCTCCAGCCTCCCAAGGCCCTGGGATTTCTGGCGTGCGTGCCCCATGGTGTCTGCAGCATAGATTCCAAATGGCACATGAGAGTCCACAGCAGGGACTTCTGCCTCCCTCAGGCTCTATCTGGAGCAGAGGTCTTTACTGGAAAGAGAAAGTCAATTTGGACCAGGACATGTCTGATTTTTTTTGTCTGGCTCCCTGGACATTTTGTAGGAGTTGAGTATCAGAGAAAACTGCGCTACGCCACAGCTGGGGCAACCATCCTCATGTGCTGTGAGTGGCTGTCTTCATCCTCCTCAAGAAATCCTCGTGCCCTGTCTCCCACTCTTGGGCTTGGCATAAAGGGTCAAGGAGGGCTGGGTGCCATGGTGCATTCTGTAATTCTAGCAACTTGGGAGGCTGAGGCAGGAGGATCACAAGTTCGAGACCAGCCTAGACAATTTAGCAAGACCCTGTCTAAAAGATAAAAGGGTTGGAGATGTAGCTTAGGAGTAAAACACTCCTGGATTCAATCTTTTGTTCCCTGAAAAAGATAAAGAAAGGGTCAAGGAGGGAGAAAGGGTTGGGGGTCTTTCCGTTTTTAGTGTGCATTTTGACAGTTAATTTGATTCTGAGATCTCTCAGGGCAATATTACAGGATATTGATATGGGAAGATCTCACTTTTTGGAAGTCAACCAATTTAGAAGTTAGCATAATTTCTCCCCAACTGAGCTGTCATTTACCTTTGCATTATCTAAGGAAGAAGAGTTTTCATAGTAAATATTTGATGTACACCTTGATTAGAGAGATGATGCAATGTTTTCAAGCTCTTTGCAAGGATGTACTTATACCCAAACACATTCTAAACAAAGGAGAATCTCAACAACTCTCCCTGAATCACTGGCTCGGTCCCCCTTGGAGTCCCAGTGCTGTCCTGTCGTCAAGGACTCCCCTCCAGAGCCCTGGGGTCTCACTTAAATTTGCGGTGCCCCAGCAGCCCCTGGCATTTGGCTCCGCAGACTGCAGCTCTCATTCAGTGGATGCTTAGTCTACTAAACCACAGGGAGAGATGGCAAGAAACTGCTATGTGTGTTGTGTTCCAGGAGGTGGCCAGGTGGAAGTAAAATCTGAGAAACTGGACTTCAAGGATAGAGTCCAGTCGAAGATTGGGTCTCTGGATAATATCACCCATGTCCCTGGAGGAGGAAATAAGAAGGTAAGGGGGAAGGGCAGGAAGGAGGCCACATTTGGATATGGGTGTTCATTGCCTGGTCAAGGCTTGTCTAGTTTTCCAAAGGTGGAAAGCAAGGGATCTTGCCTGGACTGTCTTAGCAGCATCCAGGACATCGGGTCTAGACCTTAGCTGCCCATTGCAGTCACATGGGAGTTCTAACAAATTTGAGACCTGAAGATGCTAATTAGTCTCAGGTGCAACTGGGTAGATGAGGTTTTTTAATAACAGCTCTCAAATGATTTTTTAGTTGTAGATGGACACAGTACCTTTATTTTATTTATTTTTATGTGGTGCCTAGAATCGAACACAAGGCCTCACACATGTGAGGCAAGCGCACTACCACCGAGCCACAACCACAGTCCCTCTCAGGTGATTTTTTAGTGCAAAGGTGAGAACCACTGTGCCAGGCCCTGGGGTTCATAAACACCCACAAAGGCAAGTAGCCATCCCCCAGGTCAGCCCTGGTACACAAGGAACAGTTATGGGAACGTCACCAAATTGTGGGACTTTCCCCACTTGCTCTAGGTTAAGGTACTTTGGTGGTCATCAGGCCTGGCCTCTCCCCAGAATCTGACTCAGTGGATCTGGGACAGGCCTGGGCATTGGAGATCCTCCGGGTTAAAGAAGGCTTCCACCAGTCTCTGGAAACTTCTGTGCCCTGGGGTAAGTTCTGGGCTTGACTCTGGAAGTCTGTTGTGATTGAGGCAAGACCCAAATATTTTCAGCCTCAATTTCTCCTTTAGCAAGACAGGATGGAAATACACAAATCCTGGGGAGTTTGTGAGCCCCAAATGAGCCTGCGTCTGGAAGGGGCCTGGTGACTTGCAGGAGCCACGTCTAAGCCAAGTTTCTCAACTCCTGTTTCTAATTCATCTCTGTGATGACCCAGAAAGGGTGGGCAGGGCCCTGCGTCTGCTCAGAACACACTGTCCTCATCCCAGGGGATCCTCTTCTGATTCAGTCCCCCATTTCCCTACTATGATAAACAAAATTGCAAACAGGGAGCAGAGCACATGACCAGCCCCATGGGTTCCTTTCAATTTGCGGGATTTTTGGACATTCCCAGGAATCTGTCCTTCTATTTTTTAATTTTTTTAAAGAAACAGCACTTACAAACAGCAACAATAAAAACAATTAATTGCTACTGGGGGTGTAGCTCAGAGGCACAACGTTTTCCTAGTATGGGAAAGGCCCTGGGTTCCACTGTCAGCATCACAGGAAAAAAAAATTAGCATAAAAGTTCTTATCACAGCTTTTCTCAAATAACCTTTCAAGTACAGTAGTATGAAAGGGTCCTCTTTTCAAAACAGTGACCCAGAACGAACGACATATGCACCTATCCTGAATGGGAGTCTGGCTTTTATCTATGCCCACATCAAACCGCTGAAATCAGGCTCTTCACTTGGGTTTTCATGGACGCCTGAAATTGCGTGGAAAGGAGGCACCGTGTGTGGGAGCACATGTGTTCACATTTTTCTTGCTTCAGCAGATACTCAAAGAGTCTGGGACCCAACATAAGATGGAGTTATGGTGTTGTCTATTTTGAGTAAATCAGGAGAGAATATTATGCAAACTCATATTTCCAGCTAAAACTTCCTACTTCTGAATTTCCTGGTATCCTTGGGACTCCTGGCTTTGTTGCTGTCCCTTTAGGAAGGTCATCTCGTCATTTCTTCTAGCGTACCAAGGAGAGTTGCCCATAGTTGCTGCCACCTCAGACTCATCAGTCCCTGGCACTGGGAAGGCGTTTGTGAAGCTCCAGGCTGGCATAGGTGGCTCTGGAGATGGCCCTTGACTTTCTGAAGCTTCTCCTTCAACACCTTTACTTGCAAGTTGGTGATAATCTAGCGGAACATAATGTGGGGGGCAATGTGGGGCTCAGTGGTAGAGCCCGTGCTTGTCAAGCACAAAGCCCTGGGTTCCATCCCCAGCACAAGGGAGAAACCTATCTTTTGACTTAGCGTCTCCACTTCTAGGAGACAGAAGTGGAGACACTTACATGAGTGTAAAATGATGTGTGTACAAGGTCACTCAAGGTTATTCGAATGTTCTTCTGCATAAACGAAGCCCTAGCACTCTGGGCTTCTGAAAAAGACTGGAAGCTCCTAAATGGCCATATGCTGGGGAGTAAGTTTTGGTCCCTCTGCTGTGTTGATGTGCTGAGCAGTATGTCCTGATAGCAGAAGGAAGTGAGTTTGAAAATCAAAGTGCAAAGCATGTGTATATTGTTACCATAGCTGCTGAACACACATGTATGTTCGGACTCTGGCACCCATTTGTATGTGTGTGGGACATCTCTGGAAGGTACACAAGAAACACACTGGTTATTGTGTCTGGAGAAGCAGGTGAGGAAAGGACCGTTGGTACAAGCACGGCCAGTTGGAAGGCTAGGCCAGTCCCTGGTGGTGGTGGGGTCTTCAGGGCCTGTCCTTCTCTCCCTGGCACTTTGTCACACCCTGACTCTCCTTGCAGATCGAAACCCACAAGCTGACCTTCCGAGAGAATGCCAAAGCCAAGACGGACCACGGGGCAGAAATCGTGTACAAGTCACCAGTGGTGTCCGGGGACACGTCTCCCAGGCACCTCAGCAACGTCTCCTCCACCGGTAGCATCAACATGGTGGACTCGCCCCAGCTCGCCACGCTAGCCGACGAAGTGTCTGCCTCCCTGGCCAAGCAGGGTTTGTGATCAGGCCCCCGGGGCAGTCAATAATCGTGGAGAGAAGAGAGAGTGAGAGAGTGTGGAAAAAAAAAGAATAATGATCTGGCCCCTCGCCCTCTGCCCTCCCCCGCTGCTCCTCACAGACGGGTCAACCGGGTCGTCACCTAACCTGCTTTTGTGGCTCGGCTTTGGCTCGGGACTTCAAAATCAGTGATGGGGATAAGAGCAAATTTCATCTTTCCAAATTGATTGGTGGGCTAACAATAAAATATTTTTCAAAAAACAAAACACACACAAACATGTAAAAACATGGCCACACCAACATTTCCGTGGGCAATTCCTTTCGATTCTTTTTTTTTCCCCTCTGAGTAGAAGAGGGCGAAGGAGAGGCTCTGAGAGCTGCTTCCGGGCAATTTAAGGGACTAGGGTGCCCGCCACCTCGAACCCCATCTGAGGGTGTCACAGGGACAGCGGCAGCAACGAAGGATGGGACACCTGGTGAGCTGCAGCCCCAGGCCGAGGATGTCAACCTAGGGTGCCCTGTGGGGCAGAGTGGGGCGAGAGGCCAGGTGGGGCGGCCTGCGCTACTTCTTGGCCCGGGGTCTGCTGCCCCCTCTGGAAGGTGGCCTGTGGGAGAAGAGGCACTGAACAGAAGGAAGGTGGGCGGGAGGGTGGCACCCTGTGGATTACTTCCTTGGAGAAGACTGACCCTGCCGTCCCAGAGCGCTGGCTCTCCTTCCTGCAGGTGGGGGGTCCTGAGCTGAGGGGCCCTGGGCCCAAAGGCCCCGATTGACTGAGTTCTGAAGGTTGGAACTGCAGCCACGATTTTGACCACCTCACAGATCTGGGACTTCAGGGCTAACCAGTTCTCTTTGTAAGGACTTGTGCCTCTTGGGGGACATCCTCCTGTTCCCAAGCCTGGGCCTCCGGCATCCATGGAGTGTGTGGGGTAGGGGTAGTATTTGGGAGGTGGGTACTGAGCCTCCCATCCTTTCCATGGCCACTGCAGCCCCCTCTGCCTGTCTCTCTGTACTCGTATGTCTGCCGTGAGAGCCCAATCACTGCCGTACCCCTCATTATGCCACTGTCCCGAGTGCCCAGCCTCCCCCAATCCCCAGTCATGGACACTGGTTAAATGCTGGCTGCACCTACTCTACACTAAGGGTAAAATCAAGGGAGGGCAAAGTCCAGGTACAAGGGCTGGAATTCATTATCTTGCTATAAGTCCCACTGACCCAACTGGTATGAACCAGGGTGGGGTTGGCCATGACCCTAGATGTTTTTGCCTTCCTTGTTGACTTGTCTGATAGGCTTGGTTCCCTTCCTGTGTTGAGCTGGTAGCAGGAGGTAGGATGTCCTGGTTGCTAGTAATAATAACACAAGGATGGGCAGGTGACTCCCAGGGCAGGGCCACACTCTCTGTCCCTCACTTCCACCCCAGCTTAACTGCCAGCCTCCCAGAGCCCAGCCACCGTTCAACTCCATGTGCATGGAATCAGCCCTCCACACCCTCAAGCAGGGAACATGCCCCTCGGAAATGATTCTTTTCCCCAGTCCCAGTTGAAAGCAATGCTGTTTGATCTGCTGGAGCAGCTGGACATATACATAGATGTTGCCTTTCCCTCCCCCGTCTGCACCCTGTTGCGTTGTAGTTGGATTTGTCTGTTTGGATTCACAAGAGTGACTAAGATAGTGAGTGTAAAAAAAAAAAGAAAGAAAAAACCAAAAAAAAAAAAAAAAAAAAACCCGGACGCATGCATCTCAAAACGCTTGTAAAGAGGCTTCTAGCCCACCCTCATGAGGGTCCTGGATGTCTCTCACCCTCATACAGGTACTTGGCTCCAAGAGGCAGGTGTAGCTGTACCCTGCAGGGGCCACCTAAGTTTTGAAAGGGTTTCTTCAACATCTGGGACCCAACAGAGACCAGATTCTGACACCTGAGGGCTGTCAGCTGTGAAGAAGGCCGGAGGCACAGGGCTAGGACAGAAACATGGTGCCTCCCTCTGTCTCTCAGGCTTTCTTGTCAGGGCAGGCTGTGGCTGGCCTGGTTTGCAGCATGGAGGTGGTCCTCTCTGGTGACAGCCTCAGGTGGGGAGAGAGCTGTAGCCCCCAGAAGCTCTACCCTTGGTCTGCGCCCTCATGAGGGACAATCTGGGCCTCCGCATCAGTAGGGACTGAGATGGATTGCTGCCAGCCTGGACAGGCTCCAAGGGGTCCTGGGCTATACTGACAGAGGAAGGGGAACTAGCTAGAAGACACCATTTCTTCCCATGCCCCCTGTTGCTGTGGAAAAAAGGAAGCTGCCTTTGTGGATACTCAGCTGCTTCCAATTTGGGTACAGATAAAGGCAATCCTGGGGCTGGGTGGGCAGGGCTGCCCATGCAAATTACCTGGGTCTTTAACTTTCTAAAGTGAGGTTTCCTACTGTCCTGACTCCCAGATAGAAAGTGTGTTTTAAAGATATGTGACCCTTCATCACTGCCACCGATTTCAGCTGTTTCTTCTTGCGCCTCTTCTTGTCCTCCTGCTGTTTTTCATGCCCTGCTCTTCAGCACCGTGGGTCTTACATGGAGAGCTCTGCAATCTCCCTCATGGGATGGGCTATTGGGGTCAGCCTAAACATCATGGTTTTGAGTGATCAGTTCAGTGCTGATAGGTAACTACCTATCATTTTAATGAGGACAATCCTCCCAGGGCTGGGCACTCCCCTCTCCCTCCATTTGTCCCACCTCCATAGCCAATGTCCCTGGGTGGGCTAGATAGGATATACTATATGCCTGGTTCATTCAAGCTCTCGATTCACTTTATCAATAGTTCCATTTAAACTGACTTCTGTGGTGAGACTGCATCCTGTTTATGATTGCTTGCTGTGCTATGGGGGGAGGGGGAGGACCATGTAAGACAGTTCATATGGGCAAAGGGAAGGTTTGGAGTGCGCAATTAGGTTGCCTTGAAGCCCTTTTCATAATTTCAACCACAACTGCTTAGAGGGAGGGGGGTGCCATGGGCTTGAGGCCATGGGGCTGTGCTGTTCTGAAAGGGTTTCCCAGTTGCAGAGGCAGCTAGCTAGTTTTCCAACCCCTCCCAGCCAGTTATGAGGCTTGTGTAGGAACTGGAGATTGGAGATCCTGTTGCTCTGGCCTGCTGCTGCTGCACTTTGGTGGAGTTCTGAATCCACAATCTTACCTCCCCAAGACCCTGGCATCCTTTCCTCTAAGCTATTGGCACCTCAGCGTCACCTCTCCCACTGGGCCTAACTTCTAGCAGCTATCTCTTCCTTTATTTCCCTTGTCTTTGTTCCTGAAATAAAACAAGAGTTGGGGACAGAGGAAAGAGGTGGTTATCAGCTACAGGTCTGTGGCTTTATGAGCCTCCCAACTTCTCTCCACCTTTGGAAAGGGTTACCCTGGGCACTGACCCAGAGTATCACCTCCTAATGGACTTAGTCCATGAATCTGCTGTGCTGGGCAGGATGATTTCCGACACTTGCAAGTCCCATAACTTCTTTGGTAATTTTGAGGGTGGGGGGAGGGACATAAAATCATTTTAGCTTAGCTTTCTGTCTGTGAATGTCCATATAGTGTATTGTGTGTTTTAACAAATGATTTACACTGACTGTTGCTGTAAAAGTGAATTTGGAAATAAAGTTATTACTCTGATTAAATAAGATCTCTGGCTCATGGATTCCAAGGACAAGAAAATTATACAGAATGTATGACTCCCAAGTTCTTTTTCACACTTAAACTTAGAACAAGAAATAACCATTTTGTTAAAAGCTGGACATGAGGCTTAACAGCTCTTTCTGGGGACCTGAAGGTGAAAAGAGAATCCATACTTGGTCATTCTCAGTTGATGCTTTCATTCTAGTTCTGGCAAACCTTTCCGACCAACTCAAATGGGCAATGAATACCCATTAAACTCACAATACTGTACTAAAGCATTAAGACCCATGCCAGTGCACTCGAACCTGAGATTAGTCTAGAGGCTTGAGACTAAAGCAGAAAATAAGTCATTTACCTGAATGAATGGCTTAGATCCCTTACAGGTTTATACACATAGCTGTCTTCTTTCCTTTGGAACCTTATTGCGGATTAACTCACCATATTATTCCTTAGTAATCATGTCAAGGTCATGATACTGCTGGGAGCTACTTCAGTCAAGCAGATCTTAACTCCAACTAAAGCAGCAGCACCAGCTAGCTAACAAGGGATGCTCTCAGAATGACTGCTTTCAGAGCCATGATTGCAGCCTCATTTGCTGTTCTGGCTTCACTGCTATGGAAAGAAGGAGAGAGAGAGAACCGGGTCCACCCACTCATTCGTCTTCTACAAAGGAAATCAAGCACTTAGCCTCCTCAGGAGAAATATGTTGTGATCTCTTAGGTGGCAGGCCAAAGAAACAATCCAGGTACCATTAAAATTATACATATTCTCATTGACTACCAACTCCAGAAAAGTTAAATGGTGAAAAATAAAATCTTCATTAAAGAACAATTTAGATTTAGATACATACAGTGCTGGCCTCACTAGAGAAAGAACACTGAGAGGCCACAGATGGACTGCTTTCACTCAGTAAGATCAGACAGTCTTGTGCGGGCCTCTCTCCTCCTGGTACCCCTCATCTCAGTGAAAACCATCATGTCCTCTCTCATGACCATCACATGAACCTGCCATGCTCCCAGAAGACAAAGGTCTCCAAGGTTCAGAGCCAGCCAGACTCCCCAAAGTCTGGCTCCAGCAGAGCTGCCTCCAGAGCAACCATCACTGCCATGGACACCAAAGTCTCGTAGGTCAATAAAGGGCTGACACCCAATATTCTGTAACTCTTTTTTTTTATTATTTTTTTCATTTTTCCTTCCTTTTTTTTAAGCACTAGTCTGTGCTTTGCGAACAGAATCAAGACATTAACAAAGATCAGCTTCTCTGAAGAAAAGCATTTCTATAGAACAAAGACAGCTACATGTTTCGCTGCCATTACACAGCTCAAAGCAGGAAAAGAAAATATTTACAAAATACAAGTTTTTTTTTTAAATTTTTGTTTTTTTTTCTTTTTGTCTTTTTTTTTTTTTTTTACAATGCTAAAAGGGTTATTCAGAATTTTCAACCTTATAAATAGAAGAAGCACTTTATGCATAGGGATATGGTGCATTATTGTTGTTTAAAGAAACAATGACAAACCCTTTAACTTGCAAACAGAAAAAAAAATCACTAATGTTGAAAATTGTGAAAAAACCCCAACCATTAAGCAGTTTTGCCTATAATTTTTATACGATTACAAAATGGCAGAAAAAAAAAGTCCTTCCCCCCGCCCCCTTTTTGGTGATGTGGTTACACATGAGACAAGCACAAGGTTAACAAAGGAGGGTGATGGGGAGTGATGAAAACCACAGCAAGGTCCAGACAATGTTCCACAGGCAAGGGGAGCGTGAAAGAGGAAGAGTCTAATTGACACTGACAGGGAAATAGAGGTGAAGGAAACATGACAAAGTGAACCAGTCAGTGAAAGCAAAATTATACAGGGGAGATGGCTGCTCGCATCCCCAATCTCCTAGTTTGTAGGGGAGTGGGGATGAGGTTAAGGAGACCCTACCTTCACAGACCAGGCCAACATGGGAGGACTGATGTGTGTGGGTGTGTGCATGGCATGGGGAGCAGACGAGGAAGGGCAGGAAGGGGCAGGATGGGGGAACCTGAGCAGCCGCAGCCAGGTTACTGCAGTTAAGGAGTCAAGAAAGAGATGACCAAATGCAGATGAAACTGAAAATAGGTCTTGAAGACCTGGGTGACAAGGGGGAGCCATCCTGCTGGCTGAGAGCTCAGTGAGAACAGCTGGCAATTATGGCAAAGAGGCTCTGATGGGGTTCTCCAGCACAGAAAACCAAAGCGGGGGTAGGGGGACCCAGCCAGAAACACTAGAGCTTAGCCAAGCCACAGATGGGAGGGAAGGGGAGTAAGAGCCCAGAGTGCCCTTGTTCTGTCCCATCCTAAACTAAAAGGCCATGCTGAACTGGAGCTTTCCATCCCCTCTGCCCTTTGGCTTTTCTACCCTGCCCACAGGTATGAAGGAGAGGGGTGATCATCTAACATTGCTAAGTCCAGTGATTCAACAGCGCAGAGGATGTACCAGGACCAGGCCAGCAGGGTCTTATCCTGAACTTGTCTGCCAACTAGAGGAAGTGCTCAGGTGGGTGACAAGAAAACATGGAAACAGAAACAAAACAAAAATCAAAATGAGGAAAAAAAAAATACCAAAGGAGGATCTAAATTCCTTAAATTCACTAAAAACTGTGAAAATTTCCGGCATATGATGTTTGAATATCAAACGCAGAGATTTCTGAAGCTTTAATGCCAATAGTTAGTGAGTCTGTTTAGATTCTCATCTCCAGCTCATCTGTGAGTTGGGCGCTGAGCTGTGACCGTTGCTGCCAGATGCCGACTCTTGAGGGGGACAATGGGAGGCGAGGTGGGTGCCACCTCTAATTCCCGACCAGTCTTGCTGCCTGAGGTGCGGCGAGTGCAGCGGGCTGCCCGTTCCTGTGCATCCAGCTGGTCCTCACACTCTGCCTGGGGACTGTATGGCAGGGGGAAGGTTCGTCGCTCCCATGGCTGGACAGACTGTGGGCAGACAATTTGCTCTGGTGAGGACCCAAGCCAGCTTCCTGCCCCAAAGCTTGTGGACTGAAGCCCATGACCAGTCTATTTGGATTTTCTGAGCCAATTCAGAAGACCCTTCACAGAGTGGGCACTCATTTAACAATGGTTAGTACAATTCCCTTGTACCTGCAGAAAATCAATTTGAAGTGCATGATCCCACCTGCTCCAAATGGGGAGAAGGAATCATAAAAATGAAGATTCATTTTCTGCAGGTACTACCCCTTCCTGATTCCACCCGCCACTTTGCCAACCCCAGGCAAAGGTGGTATACCTCACCTGTTCATCCAATCCCAGCTCTGGTGTGGAACAACGGGTGTCTTCGCTGGCTAAGTGTCGCAGAGTGTCCCGAGCCATAGGGGTGAGAGGTGCCGAGTGCAGTTCTGGGCTAATGGGGCTCCTAGGAGACTGACCGTGGGATAACTCTGACAGAGAATGGGTACTACTGACATCAGGGGAGGCGGGCTGTGGAGTGGAGGGGTTGGCACTGCCCAACTGTGGGGTGGTCCGGCCGTCTGATGACCTGTAAGACCTGTACACCAAGAAATGCAGCTGTGAGTGTAGGCTAATGGAGGAGTTCTTGTCTGTGTATTTCTGGGTGGGTGAGGGGTGAGGACGATGTATGAAAAAAGCATCCCTACCAACAGACACTGATGCTGACTGATACCAGCGTGTTTTCTTAAGATTTAGCAAATCTCGCTTCATTCTACTACTGCCCAGAGTAGGAGATACAAAACATAACATCTGAGAACTATGTACATCTATCATCCTGAGAAAGTCAGGGCTAAACAATGCCCAGGGCTAATGCCTGGCAGAGAACATAGTGAATTCACGGGAATAGGGAATTTAGTCCAAACTCGGATAAATGGAAACAGGATAGTGATGTGTGAGATAGTGAACTGTGGTTTCCCACTTCAGAGAACTAACTCAAAGAGGGTTAACTTGTGGTGAGGCCTTCAAAACTCCTTCAGCTCAATCACCATGACTGGCCTTCAATAGCCATAGGCAATCACAATAATTTATGAGAACCAGACAGGGACTACTCAGCAAGAATGTAGCATTTGACTTAGACATTCCTCTCCTAGTTCCAACAAATACTAGAAACTTGTAATTAATTCTAGGACATTGTCAATAGATGATATGAAAAGCAAACACTCCTGTGCACTGGCAATTCTGTGGACACAGGCAGGGCCCAAACTCCCTATGCACCACCCTCCCTCCACCACCCTCCCTAGGAACCTGTGCCTGCCCCATTACCTGCTGCCCCGCCGCTGGGGTGGCATACTCGTGGTCCACAGCCACCGTGCCCTCTCCATCTCCTCACATTTGGCATGCAGGGCGGCGAAGGCTGCATCAGATAGGTCCTCGATCTGCAACAGAACAGCTTCATTGAGTCTCTCTTTCCCCCAGGAAGCTGAGTTTAAGTATGGATATAGCAATTCTAGAACCAGTCCCACCCCTTTCTAGGTTCTTCCTGGACAGGACAGGTATACACGGAGCTTTCACTTGACACCCACAGGTCTTGAGGCATCTTGAATATGTGTACCCAAGAGTGTGTTTTCTTCTAAGAGAGTATGACCATGCCATTACCTCCTCATTCTCCTCATCAGCACTCCCCTTCAGAGATTGAAGATCAACCTCCCGCCAGCTGCAAAACCAAGAAGGAAAAAAAGTCCCATTAGATGGTAGGCAGGCTGCTTGGGGAAGGCTCAGCCCTATCACAGCTCATCCTCTGTAACCCTGAGACCTCAAAAAAAAAAAAAAAAAAAAAAAAAAAGTCCTCATATTCAAATACCCACAAAGGCCAGAAACACAAGCAGCAAGCTGGGGTTGGGGATGACAGACTAACAAACTAAAGCAAGGGAACCTCTTTTAAAGGGGACAAACACTATTCAGGACTGGTACCATTATGAGAATGTAAGTAACAGATAAAATCAACAAATATTGGAAATAATTCTGCCTTGAATTTGAAAACAAATTCAGTATTTTAATAAAACATGTTTATATGCTAATCATGGTCAGTGGCCTGCCAGGCTGTGACCTCTGGTCATATAATGTAACAAGAGAAAATTATATAGAGAAACAATTTCACTCCCTAGGTAAGACTTTCATTTAAAGAGAAGACAGAACACCCCGTGGACTCAGTGGCACATGCTTATAATCCCACATACTTTAGGAGTTGAGGCAGGAGGATATCAAGTTCCAAGCCAGCCTGGGCAACTTTAGTAAGACCATGTATGTCTCAAAATAAAATTAAAAAAAAAAAAAAAAAAGGGACTGGGGATGTGCTTGCCTAACAGTTTTGAGGCCCTGGGTCCTATTCCTAATATGGTAAGCAAGCGAGAGAAAAAAAAAAAAAGGGGGAGGAGAGGGAGATTAAGAGAGAAGACAGAACCCGAAGGTCGGTCAGAAGAGAAGAGGGGAAAAGGGCAATAATAGAAGGGAGAGGAGCTGATTATTCAAGGCTTTTACCTGGGAGTAAGGATTTCCTTGTATTGTAGTTTCTCTACTCGAGTTGTTGCAGCAACAGACATTGGGATGACAATGTTATTAATGTCAAACGAGCTCTCTCCCCTTCTCCTCCTTACTGGCTGCTGTTAAGACAAAGGTTATGTTTTAAGAGAGGCACAATTTTATAAACGTTAAATCATTCATTTAAGATATAAGCAGGATCACCAATAATCAGGTATTTGGGTCCTTAGACAGAACTCTGTAGTGAATGCCATGGCTCACCCCTAGGAAACTGTCTCCAAGAGCAGAGTCCTTGGGGAAATACCAGATGATCCCAAGGAGTAACTTTCATTCATATTGCCCCACTAGCCCCCTTTTCCTTCATGAGCTCATGTGAAAAGAGATTTGTTGAATTTTACAGAGGTGAGTATTCAGGGGTTTTAGGTCAGCTGTTGAAGTTTTTATTCCTCTATAAAAACTCTATTAACACCCTCCTTTAAAAATCCCTACTCCCCTCTTTTATTCCTGAACCCTATCACTTAGCTCCTAAATAGCAATGTTTATGTTTAGTGATGACTTCTGGGTTACAAATACTGAGTTCTCTTACTCTGAAAGACGCTCTAAGGGTAGGCCCTCTCAACAGACCATCTCACCTTGGTTGTTATGAAAGCATTCTCCTCTCTTTAGCTAAATCTGCACCCACCACCTGCTTGGCTCTTGGGTAATTTCCCCTATTATACTTGGAGAAAGAGCCTAGAGCCTTCCAGTTGCATCACTGAGATGAGGGAAACTTAAGAGGAGGAAGTATCCACAACTCCCATTCCTGAAGAAAGAAATGTGCTCTGATGGGAAGTGAAGAAGATCAAACCCTTGGGGAAACAAGACTTCCAAGGATCCAATTTCAGAGGCAGAGGTGGGTATCTATTGTAGCTGAGAGATCAGGAAGGAATGAAGTAGGGAGCCAACTGGCCTGGTTTCTTAGATGGAAGAGAATGTCTACTAGCTGCTTCTGTCCATACAGCATATATCTTATCCTGAAACAGACTGTTAACTGAGCTGTGAGGGAAACAGTGGGATGACAAACATGCTGCCATGGCAACAATACATCTGGAAACATCTAAGAGGTTACATTCACACCCAAACCACTAAGTGTGGCCAAGCCTCAGAGGAGGGGCTTGTGAAAGGAGATAAGGAGGGTCAGAATTTCCCCTACAACTAACTACAGCTATCCTCAGTTCTTGGAAAGCGATGTACAGTTTATTCACTCCATCATCTTAGAACATTTTCAGGGAATATTAAAAATTAGCACTTCCTGGACCAGGATTTCAGCTGCTGTCATTTATGATTTCAGGTAACCACAAAGTCTTTTCCACTTCTATCTCCTTCTCTATCAACTCAACTAGACTTGTCAATAAATTCAAATTTACAGCAACTGCTTAACCAAAATGGTTGAAAGATTTTTTGCAAATCTGGACTGGCTGGGTTCTACAGCTAAGGATCAGTGACCTCATACACAAAAGCTTTAGCTACTGCCACATCTATGTTCAAGTTTCATCCATGTCCCACAAAAGAACGCAAAGAAAGGGTGCCTTAGGAGATTCAACCTTCTCTGTACCTTGGTCAAGAATGTGAAACTGCTGGAAAACAGGTATGTATTTTCCTCAAATCTTTCTGGGCCTGCTATTTGTACCGTCCAGGCAAAGTGGCTTGTGGAACTGTCCAAGAACAACTTCTACCTCTCATCTTTGTCCTAGACCCCCCCATTCTGTCAGCTTCTTTTGATCTAACTTAACTACGTTCTCCTATTTAGAGCCAGAGGTAGAGAGCAGGCAATGAGAACAGTAAGTGGTTCCTATACCTAGTTGTACATCAGAAAACAAGAAAGGAGAGAAGGAAAGTAGGTAGGTTGGTTGGTTGTGGTAAAAATATATTTTTTTAAAGCCACTAAAGTGATTCTACTGCAACCAGTGACTGGCAAAGCACTACCACAAATACCTTGCTCCCACCATAATTTCTCCAGTGTAATCCAGTCTCTCTCTGAATAATTGGCCAATCACTCTGCTTACTATTACATAAATCCATATTCACTGAATAGGAATGAAAGCATTAAGGGTCAGCAGAGTGCTATACACAAAAATCTATATGCCAGGGCTGGGGCCGTGGCTCAGTGGTAGAGCACTCGCCTAGCATGCATAAGGCACTGGGTTCGATTCTCAGCACCACATAAAAATAAAATTAAAAAATATATTGTGCCCACCTATAACTAAAAAATAAATATTTTAAAAAAATCTATATGCCAAAATTAAGTAAAAATTCCAAAGCATTCAGGCCCAGATTAACATTTTTTCAGACTCAGGAAGCCTGATATATTCAACAAGTCCCAGATCTTAATAGCTTATATTTTCTATCACAATGAGACTTCTAAATTCTTTGATTATCTGAAACCCATGCTGGTGAATAATTGAATGTGTGAGGTGAAGAAGGGGAGGTAGTAAGAAGCCCTCTGAAAAAGATGGTCTGATTCGTAAAAGCAAAAAGAGAACAATGTGAATTCCTACCTGATGATAGGAGCCTAGGGAGCACATTTTGTGAGCTTAGAAGTTTCTTGATCTAAGCTCTGTAAGAGCTTTCTTTCTAAGTCACCTCCGTAATGCCTCCACCCTTAGACTGTGTACTGTCATGGTGAGAAAGCTGGCTCTGCAGTCACACTGTTGGGGTTTGAATCACAATTATAACCCTTCACAAGCTGCCTCACTTTATGCAATTTACTTAACATTGGAAAGCCTTAGTTTTCATGCCCAAAACATGAGAATTCATAAAACCACCTACATCTCAAAGGGTATTATAGGATTAAAAGGAATGACACACATCAAACACTTAGCACTGGCATAAGTGTACAATAAACATTAGTGTTCTAGAGTTTTATTATTACTGTTATAATTGTTATCAAAATTATTATATGAAGGACTCTAATGGATACAAATCAGCTACAAGTGTATGTGTTCAAGGGAGTGCAGCTTGAGAGATGAAAATATTAAAACAAAATTAATGAGAATGTTTGAAATGGCTGCAAACAGCTTGATGGATGGAATGTGGTACTGTCAAAGTTGATGGGGTGAGGGGAAGGAGTGCCTTAAATGGGCTGCCATTAGGAATGTACTATGTGGACACAACCACAGTGACCTGCTGAATTTGTAGTTCTGTTCTCTCCAACTAAAAAAAACATGGGACTCTCTGCCTACTCCCTTCCTTTCCAATACCTCACACCCAGTTTTCACTGGAAGTAACCTCCATTCACCATAAGAACAGAAATAAGGAAATCAACAGCTATCTCCAAAGCCCATCTCCCTCCTCTCACTTCTTGGGCCAAGAGAGTTAAGGCCATGGTACTGTAGACTTCTGTCTGAAGCTTAGTTCCACAAATCTTGAGCAGTCAGAGATCACCTTAATAGTCTACTTCAGTATCAAGCTTCCTGTGGGTGGCTCAGCAGAGATCCAACTCTACTATGAAAAATAACAGATTAAGTACCACCACTATGGCTTAAAAATGAGTTACCATGAATGTCCTGGGCTTCATAACTTACCCTCTATAATATGCCCCAGAGACACGTGCATGAGGGGCAACCTGCAGAGGATGCCCAGCCAGATACACACAGGTACTTACAGAAGCACTGGCTGTAACCTGTGAGCCAGAGCTGGTGGGTGCGGAGCTGTCTGACGAGGTGGAAAGCTGTCGCACCAAGGGACTGTGTGGTGGATGGTGGGCAGCAGCCAAGTAGCTTGAACTGTTCACATCTGTGTGATGCTTCAACACTGCAGAAGTCAACAGAAAAGAAAGGAGTACATAACTATCTTAACAAGCTTCACTTCTAAATACACACTAAGGAACACCAGCAATATGCATGAAAGGTAAAAATGCTTTCTAAGCCTGGAGGATAAAAAGGTGAAGCAAACTTGATGATGAGAGGTAGGGGAATTGGCAGAGGTTGCTGCAGCGGTAAGAAGTGACCTGCATTTAGAAGCAGTAGTGCCCCCCTACTCAGCCTTCCTAGAAGGCGAAGGACAAAGCTGGCAGGCAATTAAGAGAAGCCTGGGCTGCCCCAGAAAGCCCTGAGCAGGTGCAAATGCAGGTAGAGGTGCCGGGCCTGGCCCTACCTTCACTTCTCTCAGATGAATGGTCTCGCAATCTCATTTTGCTGTGGTTTGGGTCATGCATGGGTGGCGGTGGGTTGAGCAAGCGCTCTGCTTTTGGCGCTGTCACTCGCTCCACCATGGGCACAGCCCCCACATCGTCTAAGTGCTGCCTGTGGGTCCTGTCAGGCCGGGTTTGGTGATGGGACAGCTCTGAAGAGGGGAACAGAAAAAGAGCTGTGAAACACCTTCTCTCAAATCTTTTATTTGAGCCCTTAAGTTCTCTCTAGGTCAATGCTATATACTCAGGGCAGCAAGAAAGTCCTTTGGGACTGAAGCCTCTAGTAAATAGCACAATGGCTAGGACAGGCATAGGGAATCCATAACCAGAGAAATGTGACACCAGGCTACAAAAGACATAGCATTGCCGACAGGTGGATGCAATGCTATGTCACTGCCAACTGTTCAATGGACACTTTGGGTCTTCCCCATGACCCATGGTGTTTGGAATAGCTTTCAAAATCCATCTAATAGCATCTAAGACAAGCAGAAGTAGTAGACTGTGATACAACTGCCTTACCCAACACACTGGCATGGCAAACCAGTAACTTGAGAACATAAAAGAATGAAAAATAACTAGGACTCTGAAGGACTCCCCAGTTCTCTGAAACTTACTGGCTGTTGTCAGGAAGGAGTTGACCAACTTGTGCCTGTCTTTACGAGTTGGATCCGGCAGACTGCCTGGCATGGGTGCTCTGTGCTTAAGTGAGAACTTTTTGGGAGGTTTGATTTTGTCAAAAGGCTTGTTCTGCCATTGAGACTTTAGCATGCTCTGGAAGTGCAGGCTCGAGGGAACATCTGCAAGAAACAAAGAACACTGCAAGTCAGTCCAAACACCTGATCTCTGGGCTCCTCTTTCCTGAAACGATGGGTGTTCAACACTGACTCTCCTGGACTTGACAAGCAGAAGCTGTCAGATAGAAGATCCATCTATGAAAACCTTGGTAAACATAGTTCCTCTACTTACAAGCACGTTACTTGCCTTTTCATTTTCAAGTTCCAAGCAGGGGAGTGGAAATTCCAAACACCTTTTATTAGACTGATGGAGTCTCCCCTCAAGGATGCACTTCTCTAAGTCTGCTGTCTTTACTGGTTTAACAGACAGATGAACACCCTTTTTCTATTCTTCTAGAGACTAAAACCTGCTATCTTCTATCAGTGTAGACTTATCAGTTAGACCCTATCTCTAAATAAAATACAAAAGAGCTGCGGATGTGGCTCTGTGATCGAGTGCCCCTGACTGAGTTCAATACTGGGTACCTCAATCCCACCTCACCCCCCGCTAAAAAAGAAAGATTCTACAAGGGGGCTACTTGGAAGGCAGGATAATATCCAGTTTGGGGCTAGCCTGGAAAACTTAGTGACAACCTGTCTCCAAAAAAAAAAAAAAAGGGACTGGGGACGTAGCTCAATGGTACTGCTTGCCTAGCATATAAGCAGCCCCAGGTTTGATCCCCAGCCCCCTGTATTATAAGAAGTGGGGGTGAGGGTGGGAGAGGGAGGACAGTGTTGCCAAGCACCCTTTCCTCCAAATAAGAAATACATAATACTTTCCTTCCTTTGTAGCCTCCTTACCTTCTCCCACCTCGGTTACCTAGGTTATTTTTCAGCTGAGCAGTTAAATGTTATACACCACAAATCAATTATCTTTTGAACTTAATTATAATCTTTAACTTTTTCTCACTACGTATGTATTTTTAAGTACGAAATGCTTCAGGAAATTGTGTATCATCCTTGCAAAGGGGCCACACTAATATTCTCGGAATCATTCCAGTTTTAGTTTATGTGCTGCCGAAATGAGCACTCTTCACTATTATTTTTTTATCTTTTCATTCTTTAGATTGCCCCACCCTCAAGATGGGGGTGGGTCTTGCTACACTGCTCAGCTGGTCACAACCTCCTGGCTCCAGTGATCTCTCAGCCTTCTGAGCAGCTGGGATTGTAGGTGCAAGCCACAGCACCCAGCTCTAGATTAATTTCAATTTCCCAATAGGTCCTTCAGGAATTCCTCTCTGACCTTTAAAGCTATTCTTCCATGGTATTCTACATCCAGTGTTATACATTAGAGAGAATCTGATTCTTATTTATTGTAGGTGGTCTGAGTTTTGTCTTTTAAGCTTTTGTGAAAAATTAAAACCAAACAACAAAACACCTAATGATACTCCAGTTCAATGTGGGGATAACTGTCATTTGTTCTGCCATGAATACTGAATTTCTAAATGTCAACATGTTATCTTTCTCTATTTATTTAGATTTTTCTTTTATTTTCTCTACAAAGTATTTGGTAGTTTTGGTGATCCCATTAAACTCTTTATGCCTTTGTGTTATTCCATAAAATTTTCTCTGTGTGTATCAGTAAAGAGATTATTTTTTTTTTTTTTACTTAGTCCTTTTATTTGATTTGACCCATTATTTTTGAACTCTAGTGACAATATGCAACTTTAAGATTTCTTTTTCTGTAGTACTAGGGATGGAACTCCAGGGAGATCTACCACTAAGCTACACGCCCAGACCTTTTTATTTTGAGATAGGATCTTGGAAAATTGCCTAGGCTAACCTGAAACTAGTGATCCTCTTGCCTCAGTCTCCTAAGTAGCAGGGATTATAGTTGCACACTACCATGTCCAGTTTAGATTTTCCTTGTTATGTTTTTGCAACATTCTGATATTTCACCACCATGGCTACATAGGTCTGAGTCTTTTTTTAGGGTTCTGGAAAGCTTTCCAGGATCATTTTAATCTAAAGGCCAGAATATTTCTTTTTGGGCCCCTGTTCCCCTAGGAAATCAAGTAACGAGTCATGAAACACTACAAAGTTCCAACCCTTGCAGAGCATGGAGGCACATGCCTGTGATCTCAGTGACTCAGGAGACTGAAGCAAGAGAATCAAGTTTGAGACTAGCCTAGGCAACTCAGTGAGGCTCTGTGTCAAAGGAAAAAATAAAAAGGGCTGGGCTTGTAGCTTAGTGGTAGAGTGCTCCTGGGCTCAGCTCCCAACATAGCAATAATATATATACTAATAAATCCAACCCTACTAGAGTCCATACTAGTCACTGCTTCAGTGTGAAAGGGGTATGAGAAGGGAAATCCAACTCATTCCAAATTTACACAACTGCTCAGGTTCTATCTAATCTATGCTCTTTAAGTCTAGATAAAGAAACTGCTTTAAGCAGCTCCCACTACACAGGAGCTTATTCCTGCCGGCGGTTTGGGCTATATTTTCCCCTATATTATTTCTCTGGTTTTCTTGTCAGAAAAATTCCATCTTTCAAAATTCAATGAAAGTTCACTTATTCTACTTAGTAGTTTCTAAATGTTTATGGTGTTTTGGCCTCCAGAAAGGACAAAGGATGTGTTCAATTAGAACCAGGATAGGGAGTCAGGGAAGAGACGAATAAATTACCATCACTGAATCCATTCTTATGTGACAGGCATATTATGTGTGTATCACTAACCTTTTCAACAATTCCATGAAGTGAGCATCATTATGCTTATTTTGAAGACAGGAAACAAAATCAGGGTGAATTAACTCTGTCTAAGGTTACAAAGTAACACTGCCAGGGATGGTGGTGCATACCTATAATCCCAACTGCTCAGGAGGCTGAGGCAGAAGGATCCAAATTTGAGGCCAGCCTCAGCAACTTAGTGAGACCCTGTCTCAAAAAGGACTAGGGACATGGCTCGGGTAGTTAAGTAGTTAAGTGCCCCTGGGTTTAAGCCCCAATACCTTTAAAAAAGAAAGAAAGAAAAGAAAAAAAAAAAAGAGAATAACTGAGAACAGTGCAATCTTCTGAAAAAAAATTTCCCAAATCATTCTTTCTCATTCACATATAAAAACAAACTCACCTATACCAATTCCTAAAAATAAACCAGTTGTACATTAAAAAGGGGTGAGGAAAATAACACATTAGTCATGAATCAAATTTAGAAGTATCGATGGTAAAAGTTCTTTGCTCTAATTCAGACCAGGCTGAGAAAAGGGGTGTGTGGGAAATAAAGCATTGTTAAGAAGTACCCAGTGTAGGACAACAGTCTGAAAGCTGGGCTCCAGCCTGAATGCATAATGAAAGCTCAGGGAAGGGGAGGACACTTTCTGCATATGCCCAGATACCCCTTTGTCAGAAGATGAATACCTCCACTTGGAAAAAGGAGTGTATATATGTAACAGGACACCAAAAGCACAGTGATTTTGTTTTTTTTCCCCCACCCCAGTCACAACTCTCCCAAACCTGAAAATGAAGCCAGCGAAAAAAGGGTACATAGGGAAATGAGAGGCCTGGTCATACTAAAAATAACAATGGACTAGATTTCAAATTCTTCTTAAAAAAAAAAAAAAAAAAAAAGTTAAATCCAAATAGCTATTGTTAAAAATGTGAATCAGGCATGGTGGTTCCCATAATCCCAGCAGCTGGGGAGGCTGAGGCAGGAAGATCAGGAGTTCAAAGCTAGCCTCAGCAAAAAAGCAAGGTGCTAAGCTATTCAGTGAGACCCTGTCTCCAAATAAAATACAAAACAGGGCTAGGGATGTGGCTCAGTGGTTGAGTGCCCCTGAATGAGTTCAATCTCAGGAACCAAAAAACAAAACAAAACAAAAAAACTGAAACAGGCTGGAGAAGGGAACTGAAAGGAATATGAAACGAAAAAAACACTTAACAGGGATCCACGCAGCTAGAGGACATCCCACATTCTATACCTGTACTTGGGGTTAAAGTGTTATTAAGTGAAGAGGTTTCCTTATCAGATATATAATAGGAAAATAAAACTATTACTAATACCACCTTAAGTTACTATTTCCTCAAACAAAATCAAACCTTGACTGCAGGTCTACCAGGTTCTGGTATTCTATGATTCACTGGACAGTTCTACTCATTACTTTGAACCATTTTCTTAAACAAGTCTTATTTTGTAAGCTCACTTCTTCCTTCTGCTGGGAAGTTGTAGTAGCCTCAGAGGCCCAGTTTGGCAAACTCTCAAAACAGCAAAGAACTTCTGGTCAGCAGATGATGCCCTTAATAACCCCTTTTTACAAACTTAAAAGTTACATTGTTTCCCCCAAGGTTATACATCCTCTACATTTCTAAATAGGAATTAATTAATTACTAAGGAAGTTGATAAAGAAACAATACTTCTGCTTGAATACTAAGAGGCTATTACACTCTATTCCTCCAACTTCCACAGCCAGGGGACTATACAATCGATGTACACCCCAACCCCTTTTATCTAGAGACAAGTTCTCCCTAAATTGCCCAGGCTGGCCACAAACTTGCAATCCTCCTGTCAGCCTCCCACATGGCTGAGGTTACAGACTTGAGATACCATGTCTAAGCCACCCCATCCAATTAAATTTCTTATCTAGATGCCCTTAACGGCAATGAATGGAGCACTGAAGGTTGAGAGAGAGAACTCTAGGCCAGAATAGCAGCTGGCTGTGATACAGCAACCGTACAAACTGATTAGGAAGCATTTGTAAAACTGCTTAAAATTTGTTACAGAGCCCTACAGAATATAGCTAAGTATCACATTTAAACAATTCCAAATGTGGAGGAAGAAATCCCAACAGATATCCAATGAATGGAGCGATTAGAAATTCAATGGAAACATTTATATGGGAGGTTTATATGAATGTAACCATCACGGGAATTAAAGAATGAAGCAAAATTAACCTTAAGAAAAACAAAATTGGAAATTCTGCCATTTTTAAACATCTCCTAGAGAAGAGGCTACAATAGGGCAGACCAGTAGTCAAGTCTAGTGCACAAGAATTGGAACCACAGTACTAGGATGAGTTGTCTTCAGTGTAGTTAAATGCTATACAGTGAAATACAGGGAATGCCAATACTTCAGGGGGTGCTTTTTGGGGGTGGGGGTACTGGGATCAAACCCAGGAGGACTTTATCACTGAGCCATAACCCTAGTGCTTTTCATTTTACTTTATTTTTTTGTTGACAGGTATCATGTTAAGTTGCTACGGCTGGTTTTACACATGTGATCCTCCTACCTTGCTCTCCTAAGTTGCTGAGATTACATATGTGCACAACCCTGCCTTGTGGGTGCTATTCAAATAAAATATAAATGAATGGTACCCTCAGGAGTTGGGCGTCTCTATGGCTCTGGGAATCGTTCATTTACAAATAGACTGTGCTCTGAATATGGCATTTATTCACATCAAAGCAAAATTACCCTAATAGTAACAATGTTAAATAGGATAATTAGAATTATGTGAAATAACCTGGGGAGACCTAACGAACCCATAGACAAATACAGTTCATGTATCCTACTCAGGATGGTAAAATTTATAAACGTTTTTGTTTATACTTTCATAAATAGAACATTGCTGGCCAACTCTCTTGTCCAACCCCAGATTTATAGTTAGGAGAGGTGTGTGTCTGTGTGTGTGTGTGTCTGTGTGTTTTGTGTGTTTGATATAAGGAGATAGCAGATAGGGGAGGAATAACATACACACAAGCAGTATTTAGAGGCAAGAAAATGATAAAGATCAGAGAAAGAGGTGCTCTAAAATATTTTCTTTCTTGACTCTACTGCTTGGAATGAAATGGTATGGTGAAGTGTAAGGGAGGGCAGAAGGGCGGTAGTCATATAGGTATGACGTAGTAAGTAGGGCAGAAAATATTAACAGGGAACGAGTTCCTCCTAATAGCATGCTAAGTGATGAAATACATGAGAAATGTGAGGCAGGTGGCTCAGGCATATTTGCTTGCGAGTTGGGGGAGACCATCAACAGTTATACATGGTTACACTACTGACAAAGGAATGATTAACATGCTTATTAGGGGATTTTCATTGAGTACAATTTTGGATTTTTTTTGGTCTTCAAATTTGAGACCATACAACACTATAATTCAGAAAGTAGTTGGCATGGTGGCCCATACCTATAATCCCAGGGACTTGGAAGGCTGAGGTAGGAGGATGCCAGCCTTAGCAACTTAGTGAAAGCCTGTCTCAAAAAGTGCTGGGGATATAGATCAGTATTAAAGTGCCCCTGGGTTCAATCCTGGTACCAAAATAAAAATAAATAAATAAATAAATTCAAAGAATAACTCAAGAAAATGCTTTCCAGTTTTCCTGGAGGCTCTGTCTGGAGTCAGAATCTTGAAATGGGAAGAAATCTGACTTTTCATAATAATTTCTCTGGGAAGGAACACAGAATATAGTGAGAGGAAGGAGAGGCATTAGCTGACTCCCAGTTTGAATTCTACAGCCATTTAGTCTTGGATAAACCACCACATCTCACTAAGCATTCTTTGATCTATAAAATTACAAGACTTTGGAAAGAAGCAAATGAGACAAATATGAGAAAAGTGCTTTTTAAACCATAAAATACTATACAAATAATAATGGAAGTGGTAATATCTATAATTTAAAGGGACAAGTGAATGACTTTTGAATATGAAGTTCAAAGGAAAATGTTCAGGCATTTCCTACTCATTATGGTTCTTATCTTGCTATCCATGTGCTCCAAGTTTTCTGAATTTTCCTACTCTTACAAGTCATCATGTGGCAGCAGGAATATTATACCACTTCCTTTTGACAAAGAGGATTTTGGTAACAAAAGCCAAAACTCCTTGTAGCTACAGCATTTGGGAGCCAAGAAAGAATTCACTCATTTGAAGAACACACACAGAACAGGAGATTACAGTTCTTTAATGATCAAATGACAATTACAAGGGGGATTCTTAAGGATGGGGGTTGGCAATGACTATTGCTTCCAATAGTTATTGGAACACTACTTGGCCTCCCTTTTTTAACATCTTGTCCATAACTGCTTTTGTGCTAAAAATGTCAGTTGAGCAGTTGTGACATAAACTGACACTGATTATACGGCCTGTACAGCCTAAGATATTTACCTACCACCTGCCCTTTTAAGCTTATAAACCACTTGTTTCCATGTTTTTTCTCATATCATGTAAAATTTATAAATCCTACAATCTTTTCTCATTCTTCAACTCCTATTTCAGTTATTCTCCTTTCAGAAAGGTGCAATCTATTTGTGAAATGTTATGAAAGATGACATGAAAAACACAGATCTGAATCCTCGAGAAGATAAAATACAATAAATAGCCATAATATGCGCCATTAGCATATAAATAAATATGGAGTTGGGGATAGCTCAGTGAATATAGCACTTGCCTAGCATGTGTAGGCCCTGGATCAAATCCCCAGTACTGAAAAACAAAGAACACAAACAAACAAGACCAAAATCAAAACAAAACAAAAAACAACCCCAACATGGTGATGATTAGAGAGCACATTATGTGAAAGTCAGTGAATCCATACCAGATTACAAAAGCACTATCCAGAGCAGTGGTTTCCAAATATTTTTGTTTGTGTACTATTTAAAATGCAATTTTAAAAAAAGATCACTTCAGATAATTTATAATAAAGGTTGTATATTCTAGAATACTACAAATGCTTTAAAACCATTTTGTTAATACTTTGGCAAGTAAATATATTTACTTTCATTAATTGAGAGAAAAAAATCTTCCTGTTGAACCTGCCATTAGTCCACCAAGACTTTGGTCAAAATCTGACTTACACAAACTTACTATAAATTGTAGTCTACACCAACTTGATTTTATTTTTTGTTTGGAGTCTGTGTGTGTGTGTGTGTGTGTGTGAGATACACACTGGGGATTGAACCTAGGAGTGTTCTACAGTAAGTTATATTCATTACCGGCTTCTTTTTTAAGTTTTACTTTGAGACAGAGTCTTCACTCAGCTGCCCAGTCTGGCCTCGAACTTGTAGTTCTTCTGCATCAGCCTCTTGTGTTATTGGCATTATAGGTGTGTGCCACCATGACTGGCTTCATTCCTTTTCTTTTTAAATAAAAACTAGCCACTCCACCCAAACCCCTGCAGTGATACTGGGGCTTGCACACAGTGCCTTGCTCATGCTTAAACAAATGTCCTAGCACTGAACTATATCCCCACCCATCTTGTAAATTTAATTCCCAGGATTAAAATTATTATTATTATTAATTTTTTTTTGGAAGGGAGAACCGGGGGGTCAATCCAGGGCTTTGCAAATTTGAGGCACTGAGCTACATCCCATCCCGGGATTATTATTTAGGAGCTGTGAACTCTTAGAAATGTTCCCTTTATTTGTTGTCTTCTGTGTTTTAAGTTTTATACTCTCTGGAACAAGACCCATACCACACTGAGGCTCAACATGGCCAAGAGGAATGCATGTCTTTTAACATACTGGAGGGAGCTAGATGTGAAAAGGGAGGTGGGAAAGGAGAACTGATAGACACAGAAACTTATCAGAGGCAGGTAAATATCAGAAAAACAATACATGCCAACACTAAGGATCCATGCTGATGAACACACTGGAAAGATGTCATGTCTTCACATACACACCAATATGAATACACTCACAAGAACAATGCTGCCCATTCTATTTTATATCATGGTGCATACAAAGAACATATTTTTAAAGATAAACTAAGCTATAAAGAACCAGATTACTAGAGGTAGGAGGCAACTGAACCCAGGCACCTCCCAGACACTCAACAGTGAATGGGAAAACTCCCTAGCAAGCTGCAATATTTTTAGTGTCACATACTGGTTTGGCGCATCTATCGCACCCTTTCTGCAAAGTTTGAAGACCGATGGGAAGTGGTACATTTAGAGTGAGTACCTGAGCTGAAACCTTCGTTAAGTCTCATTCATTAGACTTTATATTCTGTGGTCTTTCTTACCATCTGGAAATGCTAGCACAGGGTGAACACAAGAGTCCAACTGGGAAAGGCGTTCCAACAGAGGGGCTTCGTAGTGGATTTCAGGAAGCATGGTGTTGACACTGCCTGAACCACACAGTGCACAGGAGGGATTCACATCACAGCCAGAGCGGATTGTGCTGTTCCGGTGAACCTGTGAAAAGCCAAACAAAATTCTGATAATTCAGCATCTGATAAAAAACCAAGATTCCCACTCATTATCCCAAAGATTCAGGAAACCTTGTTAGACAGCGATATGACACTGTTAAGAGAATGCTTGATTAGTTAAGTCATTTCCATGTCTCTGGAACACACTGACCTTCAAAGTGATTAAGGTAACTTTCTTTTCAATAAAATCCAATTATTTGGCACCCTAATTGTTTGCCTAGATATCAAACCCGTAATAGTTCAAAAGATACTGAAATTGTGCTGAAAACAGTTTACAATATCTGCATAGTTTCATCACCTGAAGTTCTGTGTGTTTGTGTTACTGGGGGCCAAAACCAGGGTGTTCTAGTACTTAACTACATTCCCAGCCTTTTTAATTTTGAGACAGGGCCTTGCTAAGTTGTAAGGCTGGCCTCAAACTTGAAATCCTCCTGCCTTATTCTCCTCAGTCGCTGGTATTACAGGTATGCATCATCACATCTGGACCACCTGATGGTTTAACTGTCTACCAAGGCGAGTAGTAGGCTCCCGATTCTCAGGACTTGGATTTATTCTTTTTAGCAACTTCATCCACATGGAAGCCCTTAATTACCAACTACCTCCGTTTTGTCTTTATACTTCTTCCTTAAAACTTTCAGGTAATCCCATACAAGGTGGCATATTTCTGGAGACAAGTAATTCATTAAATTCTCTTTAACCTAGCCTAAAACCCACTGTTAAAAGATTCATGCTTAAGTAATCAAAATAAATTTTGTATCCTGAGTGTTCTTATTCATAGTCTTTGTATTAATTCTAAGGGGACAGAGATTATTTTCATTAAGCTTCCTTTGTATATGAGGGCAAAATAAACAATCTCTCCAGCAAAGTCTGGAATGAAATATGAACTAATTTAAGTCTTCAAAAGACTTAATTCTAGCTGGGTGCAGGGTGCATGCCTATAGTTCCAGTGACTCTGGAGGCTGAGGCAGGAGGATCAAGTTCAAGGCCCTGTGCAACTCAATAGACCCTGCCTTAAAAAAGGGGAGTGGGGGGCGCTGGGGTTGTGTTTCAGCGGTAGAGCACGTGTGAGGCATTGGTTTGATTCTCAGCACCACATAAAAAATAAAACAAATAATTGTATTATATCCATCTGTAACTAAAAATAAAAATTAAAAGAAGCCTGGAGATGTGGCTCAGTAGTTCAATCCCTATTACCATGTCCCCCCTCCCCCACGACTTAATTCTGCTAAAAACAAAAATAAAAACAAAACAAAACAAAACAAAAACCAGTGCCTTTATCATCTTAGGCTTGGAGGAGAAAAGTTGAAGTCATGTTGATCCCTATACTGTAGTTATTATAAAGAATAAGCCTGGCATTTACCAAAGCATAACTCAAAATCATCTGGGTAATACCACTCCTAGAAGAAACAACCTGCCTAGAGAATGGCACTATGAGATGGGATCCCAGGAGCAAAGGCAATAACATAATAAAGACAAAAATGTAGCACAAATCTCTGTTGGCAAAAACATCTGCTGCAGCTGCATTCATTTCCAGCATACTCTCTGAAAGTGGCTTCCCTTTATGGACTTGTATAGGAGAAAGTAAATATTTAAGAACAATGGAATCTTTAAAAACATTCTCCATCCAACTGCCTCCTTCTAGCAACCACACAGACCAGCAAAGAAGGTCTCTTGAAGGTTAGAATGGACAAAATGAAATGAAGATTCTAGTTAACCAGCAATTGTAGATGCCACTGAAAGGAAAGGACACTAACTAAATATGATATTTTTATGTAGGACAATATTAATTTCTACAGTTTTTGGGAAAAATTATCCTGTGCAACCCTATTTAACTGGTTTTCTGGAGAGTCAGAGAGGAGAATATGTTTGCAGGTATGAAAACCAGATCACATCATCGATAAATGGGAGGATTTGGGAAGATCTTTAGGATCTAAAAATCATACCAAAACTATGAATATGAAAAAGATTAAGATACCAAATATCTAAATAAGAAAAAAAAAAAAAACACTGAAAGAGCAATATGGGTTTTTTTTCCCCCTCATAAACTAACCCATGATACCATGAGCTCTCCATATGGGACAATAACATTATTTCAAGGCTAGGGCATATCCCTTAAGTAAAAAGTGAACACATGTGGGTACGAAAAGAATATGGCAAGGGGCTGGGGTTGTGGCTCAGCGGTAGAGTGCTCGCCTCGCACGTGTGAGACCTTGGGTTCGATCCTCAGCACCACATAAATAAATAAATAAACAAAATAAAGATATCGTGTCCATGTATAACTATAAAAAAATTTTTTAAAAAAGAACATGGCAAGAATAGCAAAGTAAAACTAGGATTAAGGTAAAAATAGAAGTTAGAGAGAAAACACATGCTAGAAATGACAAATTTAAAAAGTTATGTAATACTTTGAGAACTTTGTTTCCATATTCACCCTCAGAAGCAGGTAAACAATTTACTATATGAATAGCTGAAAGACTAGTTGTAAGGAGAAAGAAGGGGGGAAAACCCACAAAATTTTAAAATTCTTCAAAAAAAGCACTAGTTATGTGTCAAACTGGCTATATATATTTATTACAAATGAAACAATCAACTGTAGTCATTTTTAAGTCTGTACAAGCTAACCTGGAGAAATATTCGCTATCTAAGCAAAAAATGAATAGTTTTGACATAGTACTGGTATAAAGAAATTAGAAAGGCTTCTATAGTCCTTTTAGAAAAGGATAACAAATCCCAAACCTGGCAAAATTTAATAGAGTGTTTGCCTAGCATCACATAAAAAATAAATCAATAAACAAAGATATTGTGTGGGGCTGGGGATGTGGCTCAAGCGGTAGCACGCTTGCCTGGCATGCGTGTGGCCCAGGTTCGATCCTCAGCACCACATACAAACAAAGATGTTGTGTCCTCCGAAAACTAAAAAATAAATATTAAAAAAAAAACAAAGATACTGTGTGTCCCTCTACAACTAAAAAAAAAAAAAAGTATTCAAAGACAAAGTTCCTGGATAGGTGCTGTGGCACATGCTATAATCCTAACTACTTAAGAGGCTAAAAGACAGGAAGCTCCCAAGTTCAAGGCCAGCCTGGCAACCTGGTGAGAACCTATCTCAAAAAAATAAAAAATAAAGCCCAGGTTCTTACAGAGGGCCCTAAACTATCTTTCACCTCTATCACCTCTTCAACTTCATTTCCTGATACTCACCTAGCCCACTCTACCAGTTACTCTGGTTCCTTGCTACCTTTCTCCAGTATGGCAGACAAACTTCCAGATCATTTGCACTTGGCTTTTTTCCTCATTCACTCCATGGTCATTCTCTTACCTCAGTTCTTTTTATTCAAATAGTCACTTTCTTAAAGTGAACACTTATTTTAAATAATATGTATTTCTAAAATATGTAAGTGAAAAACTAAAATTAAGGTAAAAATAGAAAACACATGCTAGAAATGACAAATTTAAAAACTTATTCAATACTTTGAGAACTTTGTTTCCATATTCACCCTCTGGGCAATTTATTGAGACTCTGTCTCATGACAAATTTAAAAACTTATTCAATACTTTGAGAACTTTGTTTCCATATTCACCCTCTGGGCAATTTATTGAGACTCTGCCTCAAAATTTTAAAATAAAGTAAAAAAGGGGGTTCATGTGATGAATTGGGGATGTAACTCAGTGGGTTCATCCACCCAGCTCCTCAAAAGAAAGCACAATAAAGCTTAAAGATACTAATATTCTAAAGATGAATCTAAAACATTGAACTAGGTTTGAGGGGGAAAGCAGCAGTAAAAAAGAATTTAAACAAATAATCTTAAAACTACAACTGAAAGACAGAATACAAAATGAATATGCAAAACTTAACAGCTTTCCCTTACCTCAGTAACAAATTTGATGAGGGCTGGGGTTGTGGCTCAGTGGTAGAGCTTGCCTAGCATGCATGAGGCATTGGGTTTGATCCCCAGTACTATATTAAAAACAAACAAACAAAAAAACCTAAATAAAGGTATTGTGTCCATCTACAACAAAAAATATTTTTTAAAAATATCAAATTTGCTGAAAAGGAAATTAGGAAAACAATTCCATTCACAATAATCTTTCTTTCTTTTTTTTAACAAAGTACACCTTTTATTTATTTGTTTATTGTATATGGTGCCAGGAATTGAACTCAGTGCTCATGCATGCTAGGTAAATGTTCTACCACTGAGCCACAGCCCTGGTCCACAATAATCTCTTTTTTTTTTTTTTTGAGTTTTTTTTTTTAATATTTATTTTTTAGTTTTCGGCGGACACAACATCTTTGTTTGTATGTTGTGCTGAGGATCGAACCCGGACCGCACGCACGCCAGGCGAGCGCGCCACCACTTGAGCCACATCCCCAGCCCCACAATAATCTCTTAAAAAAAAGAAAAACTCTAACCAAGGAGGTGCAAAACCTCTATGATAAAAATTATAAAGCACTGAAGAAAAAAATGGAAGTCACTAGAATACAGAAGAACTTCCCATGTTCACGGATAGGCAGAGTTAATATTGTTAAAATGGCCATATTACCAAAAGGATTTCAAGTCAATCCCCATTGAAATACTGATAATGTTCTTCACGGAATTAGAAAAAAAACAGTCCTAAAATTCAAAATTTATTTGGAAGAATGGAAGACTCATTATCACCAAAGCAGTTCTAAGCCAAAAAAAAAAAAAAAAAAAGCAATGCTGGAGGCATCACAATATTTCACTTTAAATACCGCTACAGAGCTACAGTAATGAAAACTGCATGGTGTTGGCATAAGAGACACACAAAAGAATAAAACAGAAGACAGAGAGACAAACCCGCAGGCACAGTCATCTGATTCTTGACAAAGGTGCCACAAACACCCACTGGAGAAAAGTCAGCTTTTCAAACAAATGGTGCTGGGAAATCTGGAAAGCCATATAAGATGAATGAAACTAGATCCTATCTCTCATCTTGCACAAAAGTCAACTTTGCAACTGTTACAATAAAGTGCAGGACCAACACTCCTCTTCTGACAGATGATTAATATCCAGAATACATAAAGAACTAAAAACAAAACAAAACAAAACACCGAACAACCTAAACAATAAATTGGCAAATGAAATTAACAGATATTTCTCAAAAGAAAAAAAATATAAACAGCAAGCATATCAAAACTACACTGAAGCTTCATCTGACTCCAGTTAGAATGGCAGTCACCACAAATACAAACAATAATCCAGGAGTGTGGTGCATGCCTGTAATCCCAGCAACTTGGGAAGGACAATCACAAACTGGAAGCCAGCCTCAGCAAATAAGCAAAACAGAAACAAAAACCCCCACAATAAATAATAAATGCTGATGGCCGGGCCGGGCACGGTGGCACATGCCTGTAATCCAATCGGTGGAGGAGGATGACACAGGAGGACCAAGAGTTCAAAGCTACCCTCAGCAAAGGTGAGGTGCTAAGCAACAGAATAGGGCTGGGGAAAACAGGCCCCTGAATTCAATCCCTGGTACCAATAAATAAATGCTGGGAATAATAATAATAATAATAAATAGAAAATGAGGTTGGAAAAGGACTGCTTTTACTGTTAGTGGCATTGTAAATTAGAACAACCACTTTGGAAATCAGTCTGGAGGTTCCTCAGACTAGGAATGGAACCGCCATATGACCCAGCTGTATCATTCATTAGTATTTTTCCTAAAGAATTAAAGTCAGCATACTATAGCAATACATCAATAACCACATTTATAGCAGTATCATTCACAATAGCCAAGTTATGGAACCAATCTATGTGGTTCAACAGCACAGGAGTGAATAAAGAAATTGTGGTATATATACACAACAGAGTTTTATTTGGTCATAAAAGAATAAAATTATGTCATTTGCAAGAATATGGATGAAGTGGAAAACATCATGCTAAGTGAAATATGCCAAACTCAGAAAGTCAATGGTCATATGAAAAAGGGGAGAATAAAAGGGGAGAGGGAATCTCATGAAAATAGAGGGAGATGAGTAGAAGAAAGATGGGGGAGGGAGGTAGAGAAGAAAAGGGGAGGTACAGGAAACTGAAATTGACAAGATTATTCTATTAATATTGTGTGCATGCATGAATACGTAAAAACAAATTTCACTACTGTATGTAGTTATAATGTACCAATAGGAAAAAAAAAAAAGATTCATAATAAAACAAAAACAAAACCTGGAAGAATAAATGTAAAGTAACTGGTAATTAACATAATCTGTCTGTAGCCTGATGTGGTGGTGTACATCTATCATTTTAGTGATTTGGGAGGCTGAGGGGGGAGGATCACAAGTTCAAGGACATCTTCCATAATTCAATGAGACCTTGCTTCAAAATAAAAAATAAAAAGGGCTGGGGATGTGGCTTATTGGTAGATTCAATCCTTAGTACCAATAAGTAACTAAGAAAATAATCTGCTCAAGAATTAAACTGGGCTAAGGTTGTGGCTCAGTGGTAGAGTGCTTGCTTCACATGTGTGAGGCACCTAGTTTGATTCTCAGCTCCACATACAAAAGAAACAAATAAATAAAGATATTGTGTCCATGTACAACTAAAAAAAATACTTAAAAAAAAAAAAAAGAATTAAACAGCCTAAAGCATATAAGGTGATTTTTCAATAAATGGATCAGATAAACTAGGGGCTCATCACTTAGGGGGGAAAAGTTGGATTCTTGCTTCACACAAAAGTAAATTCCATATAAAACAACACCATGTTTGAACCTTAAAAAAAAATGTGGGGCAATATGTAGTGGTAAAAATGAAGGCTATTCTGTCTAACTGCCTGGGTTTTGAACCTTGACTGCTACTTAACTGTGTGACCTTGGGTAAGTTACTAGGCTTCATTACATCAACGTAACACATAGGACTTTCTGCTTCTAGCCATGGTGAAGTAACAGTGACCAAATGTACCTTTTAGTTATAAGCTAGAAAACTGGACCACAGACAATGTTAAGACTGAAAAACAAATGGGTGGCTTCCATAACAATTCTGACTTTCACCTTAGAAGCACATTCTAGAAATGCAGAGTAGGGAAAGGGATTCCAAGAAGAAAATGAGGGTTTCATGAATTGAGGAAACAAATTCCCAGAAACTAGGGTAACTGGAGACTGCAAGGCAGCAGTCAAGAAGTTATACAGAAAAAAAAAGCTCCAGAACTCTCTGTAAGATCCCCTTCAGTGTTGTGAACACTAGAAGCACATGTACAGGCCAGGCAAAAAGCAGTTGGAGAGCTTTGAGCTTAATGGTTTCCAGAGTGAATACTGGCTGGCAGGACTTTCAACGTTGAAAGTAGTATGGCGTATTCAAGAAAGATCATTGTTAGGTATGGAACTAAACTACTCAACAGGTTACTGCTCACCTGCCCCAACTAAGGACAAATCATTTTTGTGCCAACAAAGCCCCTTTAAAGTAAGATATCATAAATTACAATCAGTTCAAATCGAACACCCAGCACTCAATAAAAGTTGCTAGATACACTGGGGCTGTTCAGTGGTAGAACACTTGCCCAGCATCTGCAAACTTCTAGGTTCAATCCCCCGCATGGAGGCCAGCAGGTTACTATATATACCACTGTACGTTTAAATGCCAAATTTCCAGTGAAAAGAGAGGACAGGAAACTAAGCATGACAATGCCAGGCACTCATCTTTACAAGGCAAACTGTGAAGCTATGAAAGGTAGGAAGCTAAGAAGCTAAGGAGAAATCTGTCTCTGAAAACAGGGCTTCAGCAGTCTCATTTGACTGACAGAGCTCCTAGAGAAGTCAAACCCAGGGCCTCATGCATGCTGGGAAGTGCTCTAACACTGAGCTACACCCTTAGATTGGCAGTTTCACTTTAAAAAGGAGACCAAAACTAGAGTTCAGGATACATTGGTCAACATAATGGGCTCAGTTGGCTGAAAGTGGGCATGGGAAATAATTTTATATTCCAAGAATGAGCCAGAGGTAGAGCTTTATCAAAACTAATCTGGTCACAACGCAGCTCAGTCCCCAGATGGACTAAGGTTTTCAGCCCCATTATATATGCCTAGCAGGAGAACGAGGTGAAGACTGAATAAAAACACCATTGCTTGTAAAATATTTTAAATTTACAATATCTAACAGTACTGAAAACAAAAGAAACAGAGCCCCAGTAACCCAGATTTTGGAGTTGGCATAAAAGGGATTTTTAAAATGTTTGAATAAACAAATACTTAATAAGTTCAATGAAATACACAGAAAATAATATACACATAAAAACATACATATATGCCAGAATCAAACAGAAACTTCAGAATGTGACACAGACGCAACAAAAGAGTTGTGACAAGAGAACTGGTAGTCTGGTTAATACAAAAATTAATTAAGAAATGTTAAGAAAAATAGAAAACACCTAACAATGTATCACAGGGTACTGTGATAATGTCCAATGCACTTGTAATCAGTGTCTTAGGAGGAGGAAAGAGAATGAAGCAAAGGCAATATATGAAGAGATAATGTCTAGTTCGTGTGAAAACTCATTTAAAATTTTACCAAGCCACAAATTTAAAAAGCTCTACAAAACTCAAGCAGGAAGAAAACACAAAACCACATCTAAGCATATCATAAAAATGTTTAAATTACAGAGAGAGAGAGAGAGAGAGAGAGAGAGAGAGAGAAAGAGAAAACCTATAAAACCCAATTTAAAAGACATAATTTACTGGAATCTGAATCTTGCGTCAAAGAAACTTTAAAATCATTTATTAACTTGGCACCTGAGTGATATATATGTCTTAAAAAATGTAAAATAAAACAAAATAGGGGTTGAGGATAAAGCTCAGTGGTAAAGTACCATTGGGTTCAATGATCAGTAATGAGAGGGAAAAGAAAAATAAATAAATTCATTTATGAGAGAATCCTAGAAATCTGAATAGACTATTCTTTTATAATGTCAAAAACAGAGATGTTATTACCTGCTTTAATCTTTTTTTTTTTTTTTTTTTAATATTTATTCTTTAGGTGTAGATGGACACAACACAATGTCTTTATTTTTACGTGGTGCTGAGGATCAAACCCGGGTCCGGCCCGTGCTAGACAAGCGCTCTACCACTGAGCCACAATCCCAGCCCCATGCTTTAATCTAAAAATAGCCTAAACTGGCAGTATACAAGAATTAACAATAATATTAGATTCTTTTACTTTGGTAAATAGTTTTTAGAAGTAGAGCCACAAGAAAGTACTTCAAAATAATTATGGAATGTGTCAGGAAAGATTTCAAAATCTGAGTCAAATGTTCACAGCCCACCATATATAGAAAAGTTAAAAATCAGGGGCTGGGATTGTGGCTCAGCGGTAGAGCGCTCGTCTAGCACGTGCAAGGCCCTGGGTTGGATCCTCAGCAACACATATAAACAAACAAATAAATAAATAAATAAAATAAAAGTATTGTGTCCAACTACTTCTAAAAAATAAATATTAAAATCAAATGTAATGGTTAAATAACTTATACCATAACTTTACATGTTTCATTTAAAATGCCATGTTTCATTTACTGATGTAAAAAATATGCACACGCGCCTGGCATCACGGTGCATGCCTATAATCCCAGAGGCTGGGGAGGAGGATCAAGAGTTCAAAGCTGGCCTCAGCAAAGGCAAGGTGCTAAGCAACTCAATGAGACCCTGTCTATAAATAAAATATAAAACAGGACTGACTGCCTCAGTGGTTGAGTTCCCGGTAATTGCCCCCCTCCAAAGTATATACAATTAAAATAAATATGCACAGAAAAGAAAGCAATATATATAAATATATTAAATACTGAAAGAAAATGTACAATCATTTGACCATTAGTTTATTTTCTTGAAAACTAGACTATATCTAAAAATAGTAAGTTAATATTGGAAATAAAGTTTCTATATTTTATATTTATTCTAGTATAATTCTGAATACCTACTATTCCTAGATATAATTTCAGGATGAGATTTTAAGATAGAAAATACTGGAAAGAGTTATCTTGAAACTTTCATTTCAGTGTTGCTAAATGCACAAACATAATGTAAAATTACAAAAAAAAGCAGTTTTTCTAAAATATTTCTCTAGGAATCCTAATAATTCATGAATATGATTACTCAGTATTACTTTTACAAGATTCCCTGGTCAAAGTTCGGGGGAAGAAAAGACTTGTAAGTCTTTTATACATGTTTTATAAAACACAAGCAGTGACTATGGCATGAAGAGCTTTCCAAACTGATTTACCTATCATATTACAGTGGTAACATATCTTAGAAGTACCTTTATGTTCATCATTACTTTGAAACTTTGACAGTATTATACCTGCTGCTTAACTGACTGATCATATGGAGGACTGAACTCAGGGGCACTTTACCTCAGCCTTTTTAAAATTTTGAGACAGGTTCTTACTAAGTTGCCAAAGCAGATCTCAAACTTGTAACTCTCCTGCCTCTTATAACAGATGTTTGCCACTGCACCCAGCTAAATCTTATTTAAATCATCAATAAAGAAGTGCACGTTACTATGCCACAATATTTATATTTTTTAAATAACCATTTCAACATATTTGGTTTCCTTTCAATAATTCAATATATTTTACTTTATGCATTTTTAAACAAAATGTGTTATGATGGAGCTCAGTGACAGAGCACTTGCCTAACATGTCTGAGGCACTGGGTTTGATCCTCAGCACCACACAAAAATAAATAAATAAAGGTATTGTGTTCTCCACCTACAACTAAAAAAAGAAAGAAAATGCTTTAAAAATGTGTTATGAGGAGTCCATATGCTTCACCATATTGCCAAAGTTTCTATGAACCAAAAAGGATGCTGGGTATGGTGGGGCATCCCAGCTACTCAGGAAGCTGAGCAGGAGGACTGCCAAATTCAAGGTTAGCCTAGTCTCAAAGTTTAAAAAAAGAAGGGGGTGTAGGTCAGTGGCTAAGGTCTCACTAGCATGTGTAAGGAGGCCACAGGTTTAGTTCCTAGCACTGCAACCAGCCCTACTCAAGGAAATAGGAGGTCGATATCAGGGCAGTACCAAGAGAATTTTGATTTATCAGTCAGAAAACTGACTAGGAAGCTTGAGACCTTAGAAAGAAACTGAAAGCAAAGTCCTGACCCATGTTCAGCTAAAAGTTTCCAAGTTCACATTACCAGCTTATGTCCAGAAACCTCATTGCTAATAATATGACATCTGAATTCATCTAGATTCCAGTGGTCTTTTTAGAAGATAAGGAGAAACTGTATTGGAGAGATACTTCCACAGCTCATGTATCACAAGAATCTTAAGGAAAACATGACTCCCCTGACCCATGAGTTCACTGTTGAAGACTATAAAATCACACAATACAGGCCTTCAAGAGGCAGTATGCAGATGCAAACAGAAGAAGAACCTGTCCTCAAGAAGCTACAAAATAGGACTTTAAAGCTATTTGAAAATAAGTATATTAAAATTGTCCAACGAGGCAAACAAATTGTTTCTAAAAGTTACCACACACAAATCACGAAAGAAAAGCGCTGACTAAAGTAAACTCAACTGACAGTTTGAACAGCAAACTAAAGAGAATAAGAGCGGCTAAATCAAGCTAAGAGATGTTCCAGACCAGCCAGAGGCAGTGATGCATATCTATAATCCCAGTGACTAGGGAGGCTGAGGAAGGAGGATCAAGTTCAAGGACAGCCTCAACAACTTAGCAAGATCCCATCTCAAAAAGACTAGGGATGTGGTTCAGTGATAAAAGAGTTTTTGGATTTAAAACCCAGTACCCTTGCAGGTACCCATGCCTATAATCCCAGCTGCTTGGGAAGCTGTAAGGAACCTAGTGAGACCTAGTCTCAAAAAATAAAAAGGGTTGGGGATGTTGCTCTCAGTGGTTAAGTTCTCTCGAGTTCAATCCCTGGCATACACACACAAAATTAAACAAAACAAAAAGCATTTCATACCAAAAAAACCCACAAACGACCCCCCCACCAAAGAAAGAAAAAAAGCATAAAAGAAACATTTTAAAGAAATAGTCAATTTTTAAAAATTTGTTTATTTTTCTAGTTTTAGATGAACACAATATCTTTATTTATGTAGTGCTGAGGATTGAACCCAGTGCTTCATACTTGCGAGGCAGGCACTCTACCACTGAGCTACAGCCCCAGCCCCAATACTCAAAATTAAAAAAAAAAAAAAAAAAATTTAGTTGTAGATAAACACAACATCTTTATTTATTTATTTTATGTAGTAATGAAGATCAGACCCAGTGCCTCACACATGCTAGGCAAATGCTCTACCACTGAGCCACAACCCCAGCCCTCAAATATTTTTTAAATTCAAAACAGACAAATCCTCACAATGAGGATACACAGCATCCTAAATCAATGAACTCACAGTTGTAAATACATTCCTTGAAATTCTAAAACATAAAAATAAGACCAAAATTAGGATTTTAAAAGTCTTAAGTTACTGCAGAGACTAGATAACCTATGAAGAAATGACAACTACTATCAGAATTTTCACCAACAGGTCCCAGAAAGCAAACATTATCTTCAAAGTGCTGGAAATGAACATATATAAACTTGTATATACTCACAGAACATAATTCTGTATGTTTTTAATATAGAGATTAATTTTCCAGCTCAAAGATCACTGTTGGAAGTATGTATTGAGCAAAAAGAAACAGCAATTTAGAACAATGAAGTAGAATACAAGAAGTAACCATGAACAAGAATAATAAAAGTAGATATGAAAAACTGTGCTGTATATGTGTAATAAGAATTGTAATGCATTCTGCTATCATTTATTTTTTAAAAAAATCAATAAAGAAAAAACATAGTAAAAGTGCTGGTTAATGTAAATAAGGATGAATTTTAAAATAAATTACTTTGGTTGGGGATTTAAAAATAATATGACTAAAACAACAAATTACAGATAATGGGAGGGCCAGATCAGGTTTTTTCTTTCTTTTTTATTGTCAGATGGGTATGTGCTAGTGTTGTAACAAGGTTTAGAGTGAGGCACATCTCAGACAGCATGAACATCCAATCAACACACTTATGAACCAAAAAGGATCAAGATTAGATTTTTAGAAAGGCTTTTTTAATTTTTGCAGTACTGTGGTTAAAACAACATTTTAAAGCCATATGTTCCAAGAGCAACTAGAGATACTAATCAAATTTGTACTGTATTTAAATGCATTTTTCACATATTAAGGATAACTATTAAATGAATACAAATGGAATGTATAAGCAGAAGAAAATAAAATTCAACTAACCTAATAGCAGAAAAGGAATAAAACAAAGGCAAAAAAAGAGCAAGGCTTATATAAAAAATGATGGCAGAAATGATTCTGTTATTTTTAGTTTTTAAGCCATCCAAAACAAGACTACTTCACACATCAAAGGCTGTGGAATACTACCCAAAACAACACTCAAAAGAAATCGAAAAAGTAAATGATTTATTATTATGTAAGGAAAAAAAACCCCAAAATAAACAAAGTAAGCACTTAATAACACAAGAAGGCAGGAGGAAATTAACAGCCAAGAAGTTGATCTTTGAAAGAACAAATCAAATAGAAAAACCGCTGATAGGATTAATGAAGAAAAAAAAATAAGACTAAGGAATTCTACAGAAGTCAGCCTTAAAACAGAGAGCAATCCTCTTTATACTCTAATGCACAACTACAAAATTCTAAAATAATGCCAGAATACTGCCACACAATTTGTGTGAAGACACTACTTTTAAAAAATTTGAAGAAAATCCAAAAGTTTCAAGGGTATGCTACTAATAAACTGGGCATTATTTCTTCTACTGGCTATTCGTATAAAGAAGAAGTCTTTTCAACCATTTATTTACTCACACTGTTGTCTGACTATATACAAGTTTTCAGTGGTCCGAGGTAAAGCTGGGAACGACAATTTATTAATGAATTACTAATAAAACTACATTTTCCTCTTTTCCCTTTTTGGAGGTGGAGGATACTGGAGATTGAACCAGGGGCACTTTACCACTGAGTTACATCCCCAGCCCTCCATATTTTTTTGAAATAGGGTCTTACCAAGTTGCTGAGGCTGTCCTTGAACTCAAAATCTTCCTGCCTCAGAATCCTGAGTGACTAGGATTACAGTCATGTGCTGCTGCACTTGGCTTCCCTTTCCTTCTTGAAATACTATATGTACCATAATTTACTTAATTTATTAAATAACTTTACTTGAAAAATATAAAGTAACACTATGTGGGGGTTATTTTTAAATTTTTACTATTTCATTATCTCAACTAATGTTTAGATTAAGTTACAAGCACCTATCTCAGAAACAGTAGGCCAGGAAATTTTCATTTGGCTTACTTACTAACATCTACCATCCTAGACCCCTAAAGTGATGAAACACAATAAACAGTAATAACAGACACAACCTATAATCATGTCCTAACATTACAATGAAACTGTGCAACAGGAAAAGTAACCCATAAAATCCATGGGCTTTACTCCTTCCAACACAAGACAGCAACATTTCCCCATTCTCAAAGACCTGTGTCCTCCCAATTGATATTACTTATTATGTCCTAACCAGACAGCCTTTAAAATCTATTCCATCTTCAGAGTTCTACAGTCCTCAGGCTATTATTTCCTTCAGGATTACTATTGTTAGTCTCTCTTTCTGCCTCTAGTCTCACTTATACCAATCCATTCCCAACATAAACTATCTCCAGATTTATCTTTCAAAAAAAATAGGTTATGGGGCCTGTGACTGTAGCTCCGTGGTGGAGCACTTGCCTAGCATGTGTGAAGCATTGGGTTTGATCCTCAGCACCAGGTAAAAATAAATAAAGGTACTGAGTCCATAATACAACTTAAATATAAAAAAATAGGTTATGATAGTTACCTCCCAAACCCTTAAAACTAGAGGCTAAATAAAACTCAAATCAGTAGTTCAGGTGCTCAAGTATTTTTATTACTTACTTTTAGGTCTCATTTTTTTTAATTTCTAACAAGTTCATCTTACAGGATACTTTGTTCCAACACTTAATGTACATCTCAACTTTAAGGTACATACATTTCAACTGTGATTCAACTAAGCTGATAGTTCCTTAAAATCAGTAAAGAAATGAGTTCCTTTTCAAGTGGGTATCACAGTATTTGGTTCTGGAATGCAATATTAATATTTAAATGTAAGTTCAGGCAGTAATATTGACATTAAACATTTAAAAAATATCCTATAGCCGTATCTTTTTCAGGGGAGGAATTACAAACAAAATTTGAATTAATCCAGAAGTACATAAATTTCAACAGAATCCCTTTTATTCAGAAACAAAAAGCAGAACTTATCACAATAAATGTGAATTCACTGGCATTAATCAATATTGGAAAATAATCTGTTAACTTCTTTGCTATCCAATTCTACCATTAGAAAATTGGATCTATGAAGGTAAAAACTTTGTTTTGCTCACCGAAAGTTTTGATGAATTCTGCAAGGAGCCATGTGAGACACAGCAAGCGTTTATCACCAATTTTGGAAGAACTCTAGCCTTTCTGCTTTACCTCGTAAATGGTTCACTACCCAAAGTCAGTTTATTTCTTTGATTTATTTTTTGTGTAACTAATTTTTGTGTGTCAGGATGACTGTTTTAGAAAATGGCATTCTTCACCCTTTGCCTCAACTGTTTTTTAATTAAATTTAATCAGATGGGGGTACTGGGAACTGAACGCAGGGAGACTGAGTCATATCCCCAAGCCCTCTTCTCCCCTTTTAAATTTTTATTTTGAGACAGTCTCACTAAGTTGGGGCCTTGCCAAGTTGCTGAAGCTGGTCCTGAACTTGTGATTCTCTAGCCAATGGATTATAGGCATACCATTCCCAGTAATAATTTTATTATGCACCTTCAAAAGTATAAGACTTTTTAAGCCTGAATCAGGTCTGCTACTTTGGGGGCGGCGGGGTGGGGGGGATCCACACCTTCTTTGTGAATTATTTATTTTTTTAAAACATTTCCTAGATGTCATGACACCATGACTGGCAAATTGTCAAAACAGAGGAAGGATATCATTTTCCATGAGGTTACGAGAGAAAGCACTCTGTTAAAAGCATCAAGGACAAGACAAAAAAAGTTACTTTCCTAACATTTGATAGTAATGTACAGTTTTCCCCCTTTTTTGCTTTCTTATTATTACTCTTTAATCTCTCAGAAAACCATTCAGATTTATGACTATGAATAAAAAAGTCAAGAGACTCAAATATCAATATAAAAATCCTGCCAAATATTATATTCTTTTCTATTTTGTTATTTAAGTATAGTTTGAAGAAAAGACCAGAGAGAAATATACTGCCAGATAGTCAATTCTCATAATACTTTCCTGCCTGTGATCATGCAAAGCAAACCAAGTATTGAAAATTCACTGTCCATATTAATGATTCCAGCAACTGTCTCTCATTCCCCTCCTCTGTCCTCAGCCAATAAACTACAATAGTTCCCCTTAAGAAAGACTGTCCTTCAAACAGGCTACTCTGCTTTCTCCTTTATAGCAACATTCTTTGAAAGATTTTCTTAATGGTTCCCTCAATTCTTTTTGTCCCATTCTTTCCTGAACCCACTCAAAACAGGCTTTCACCCCTTTTCACCCTCTACCAAAAGTGCTCATCAAGGTCACCAAAACATCTCTGGCCCTGTCAGTCTTTTTATTATTAAACTGTCTACAGCATCTGACTCACATGGTCACTACTTTCCTCTCTGAAACACTTTCTTCCTTTCCCCACCATGCTCTCTTGGTTTTCTTTTTGCTTCAAGTGTCACTTTTTTGAGCCCTTTCTTCATCATCTTTCATAGCTCTGTGTCTTGTACGTTCTCAGGATCTAATTAATCCCCAAACTACTTCTTTATTTGAGCTTCCCAGCATTTTCTTATTTCCTGTTGCATTTTTTGCCCCACTATTTAATGCTATATGACATATTATATAGTTCATTAATTGATGGGTTTCATGAGAGTAAATATTTTTATGTTTTTAATTTAGTATTGTATTCCCAATACTCAGAAAACATCTAGCTCATTGTAGCTCAATAAGTACACAGAGAATGAGTGAATGAACAAAATCAAAAGTGGTAAACTACTCTGTACTAGGATCTTATCAACCATACACCCTAGTAAGCAGGTTATACGCATATCAATCAATCTTCAAACAATCTTATGAGTTTTCTTAGGTTTTGGAAAAGAGAAAGGGTGAGAGGGGCTAACATCTTCCAAACTACTAGGTGGCAGTACCATAATTCAAAGTAAAATGAATCATGTTTGAAGTCAATGTTTTTGGCCACTGCATAGTACCAATTTTACTGGAGTATTATTTTATTAGTTTAAGAAGAGTACAAACTCTGCTAACTAAAGAATCAGTAATAAAAAGTTCCCCGAAACTGTGAATTAATCTTCATTTTCTTTGTGAAGATAAACATTCATTTAGTAACATGTCTTTAAAGACAAAGCCTTCAACACTGCCATTTTCAGTGAAAACGGTGCAGGTGAGAAAGTACACTCTCCTCCAAATCTGGCCGAAGAATCAATCACCTAACAATGTTTTGCTTTTTGAAAACATAACTTTCAGCTCCAATCCAGAGCAACTGAATCAGACTCTCTAGAAAACAAGGCCCAGGAACCTAGTATATTTTTAAAGCTCTCTAGAAAATCTTGGTTGTTAGCCAAGTTTGAAAAACCTTTAAATTAAGCAAATCAAAGGTGGTATGAGATTAATTAATCCCTCTTAGCACCTGGCTCACTGACAATGACCAAATCTCTCTGGTACTGACCTTCTTAGAAAGAGGGACAATGCTATTGGGTCGAACAAGCCTCCGCTTCTTACAGCTCAGTACAGGACGTGTCCGGGCTGCCACACAGGTACCATCAGATGATGAAGAAACTAGATTCAGTCGTTGCTTTTTATGTAATTGTTCCTCAGCATCTGAGCTGTCACCTGGAATATGGTCTGCCAAGACAGGCTGAAGACTACACAGGGGAAGGAAAAATATTCACTTTTTAGAAAACATGGGAAACAAAGCCTCTAATAATTGGTCCAACCTCCTCTACTAGCAAATGCTCACAAACATAAACTAGTGCTCTACAGCGGAAGCAGGTCATTTCTGGATAAGGTCCACTAATCTAAGTATGTTGCTGTGTCTGTGTTTATTTATAAGGTTCTTGGTGTACATTTACTCTATTATGTCTGAAAAGTACAAAGGTCAGTAAGTAATCTTAAGTTCCTGTGATTAGGTTTTCCTCAACACAAACGTGATTAAAAAGTCTTGATAATTACAACTGGTAAGAAAATGATGGAAATCTGCAAATGTTAATGAGCTGCCTTAGAATCAGCATACCTGTGAATCTTCAATTCTAGGGATATATACTGTTCATTTGTTTAGGGTTCTGTGAACCTTCATATACACAGATTTACAAACACAGCCTTGGGGAATTAATCTGTTCTACCACAGAGGTATTTATGTAAACTTCTTTGAGGAATTCCTCTAAGATTTGGGACCAATAATAATGATGTAAAATAATTGTATACTATTTTTTTTCCCTCCATGTCCAGGCCCTTTTAGACCATGGTAGATAAGAGAGAAATACATAAATATATTGGTATAGTAGGAAGCATGCAAAATATTAATCCATGATAAAGCTTCTGCTTCTTCAAATCAGGATCAGTATTGGCTAGAGATAACAAACTCACCTTTTACAAGCCTACTAAGTATAAGAAGTAGAAGGCATAAAACATACGTGTTAATAACTCCATTGACAGGTCTCAGTGCTCCACATGATTTGGTAGATAATGACTCTGAAATAGGACCAACAGGGGCACCATGGTTTTCCAGTGGCTGAGAAACAGATTCAATCTGAATAAGAAAAAAATAAATACACATTAACATTAACCCAATAACACCCCTATCTAAAAAGCAGCACCATATCATTTATGGCAAGCACCGAATATTTCTCATGACCGACTTGAAAATTTGAGTAAAACTCATATAACTGAGGGGAAATTAGCTTTTGCTTTGAAACAAAGAAGAATGAGGAACATAAATATTTATCAGATTAAAAGTAGTAAAGGCCTACTGACAAGGAAATGATCTGTGGAAGAGAACTATAGCCAAACAATTACGCAGTAACATGAACCTTATGCTAAGGGTCAAAGAGTATAGAGTAATACCAGTATCAAGGCAACTAAGAGAAAAAATTAAATGTAGTTATTATCTGTTTATGGTGTATGGTGGAAACTTGATTTCCAAGAATTGCATTTTTTGTGTGTATATGTATGTGTGTGTGTGTGTGTGTATATATAGATTATTCTTTTGCAGGAAACAAAATCAAAATATCTAATGAATCTAATTGACAGATACTGACTTCAGACTATATAAATCAAATATGCTTAGAATATAAGATGAAATAAGATAGATGTGTAAGAATTATGTAAAGGTTTTTAATTTCAATACTCAAAACAAATCAGGAACAGTTATTAGTGTGAGTCACATGGCATCTTTCAAGTACAGGGAATAAAGCCTGTAAGACAATAAAGCTATCAAGCTATCCACTGGTTCTGGGGTTGGTGAAATATCTCAGAAAGATTGTTGCCTTTATCCCCTTACATTTGATCTGCCTTTGGGATGTTCTGAGGTTCTCCTTCCTATAATTGCTACCCTTGAATTTAAGGTCAGTATTTTGAGGTTGAAATCCCACCTGCTTCTTCTAAGTATCACAGAACTATTTCTGATATTCACACTTCCAAGAAAATAGACCAAAGGATCTACAGTCCTGAAAGCAGTCCTGGATAAGTATAAAGTAAGTACACAGATTAGGAAGATAATTTAAAAGATTTAATACAAATTAACCCCAAAAGCCAGCTCAAGGTAAGTATACAAACAGACTAGTCATGTAAGTATACTACAATAAGTGAACACTGGGGAAATGTTTTCCTTGTTAGATACCCTGAACATCTACTAAGGTATCACAAATGTCTTAATTATATTAATCAATGCTATAAAAATTTTGTTTTGTTTTGTTTTGTTTGGCAAGGAGTATAGAGATTTAACTGCAAGGACACCTTCCAGGATAAAATGTTACTATTCTTTAACCAAATCAAAACGGCACACAGATTCATACCCTTAAACTGTTTTGACTTTCCTTGGAAAGCAACATGGTATTAAACAGCAAGAACTATAAGATAATTGAATCGTATTTATAAAGTTCATCACAGCAATAATATCAATAACCTAAATGCTCAGTATCTGAGGCATAATTACAAATTGCAGTGTACCAAATCAAAATGTCAAAAAGAATCATAAAAGATATTTCTTCTTCTCATGCCAGGAGAGTATTTAAAGGAAAAAAAAAAAAAAACTTCACAGAAATTGTTTTAGGAAATGGAGTAAATGCAAAATATTTTAAATACAGTTTTAGTGACTAAAATGTATGTATACACATAATGAACAAAGTGTTAGAACCGAAAGTTTTCCTTATAATTAGGTTATATTTTTATGTTAAAAACAAAACAGTAAGAGGAACCTCATAAAGAATAAACAAACATTACAACATGACAAAAAACTACCAACAATAAAAAGGACTAAAAAAAAAAAAAGATTCAGGTTGTGTGACTTCAGGTATACTAAATATGAAGAAGATTCCTTTCAACACAAAAATACTCTATCAAATTTTTGCTGGTATACTCTAATATGAAGAATAGGTGTTAATTTTAAATTCACTTAAAATATAGCTTTTAGCATTAAGTTGTGACAGAGGTCTGATTTAGTGCAGAAATGTTAAGAATACAGAAGCTCACAGAGATCAAAACCATAAACATCAAAGAGGAACTTTACCAAGATCCCAATCCCAGACATACAAGGAAGCAATGGATATTTAGAAGAAAATCCTGTAATCAATCTAAAACCCAAAAGCACAGGATTTGGGCTGGTGTTGTGGCTCAGGGGTACAGCACTTGCCTAGCACGTGTGAGGCATGGGGTTTGATCCTCAGCATCACATATAAATAAATAAAATAAAGGTATTTTGTCCACCTACAACTAAAAAACTATTTTTAAAAAATGCACAGGATTTGAGCAAGTAGGTTCACCCATTCTCAAATGCAAAAGGGTTTAAAATAGTAACCCCAATCTCAGCGTTCCATTTAAGAAAAAAATTTAAAAAACTCACAAATGTGTAATTTCACTCAGAACTTTTATATACATTCACATGAGACAAAGTGAACACTCCCTATCCTGAAGTCTGAAAAGTGTGAACATATTAACAAACTTTTAAGAAATGTTAAATCCACAAATAATTTAGGCTTTATCAGTAACTACTGTAATGGTTCACATCATTATAGTGTTTTCAGAAAATTAAAGCATGACTCAGGTATCTTACCTACCCCTCCAACAGGAAACTGAAAAAGGATGAACGAATCTATGATTGCCCTGAGCAGAGAACAGGGGTTATCAATAAAAAAGCTTCTATCTGAATTTTGTGTGTTCTGATGTACCCTAAGAGTTTCTGCATCCCACAGCCAAAAAGAAGAGCAGAAAAGCTAATGTGGTAGGTAAAATGCTTTTAATAACCCCCTTCTCTTCAAAGCAAGGGCACAGGGGATTACTTTTGGCATAATCTTAAGAGTCAGAGGAGGGTTACTGAACATTTTTCTTGACTCAAAGGACAGGTGTATGGCATAAAATGATTAAATCGGCAATGACATTCAAAGTTGTTACTCATATAAAGCTAGCATCTGTCTGATTCATCACTCCTCCCTGTTAGCCAGACAATTAAGTGTAACAAAGCCTTTGAAGAAAAACTAAATTAAGGTTTTATGAAGGGTGTGCTTTTGTGGGGCCTGAGAATCGCTAGATTTGTTTTACCAAAAGGTAAAGAAAGTAAAAGGGTAAATACAAAGAGGCTCACACTTAAAAATGCACAATAAAATTAAACTCTACCTTTAAGATATGTGTATGAGGTTTTACTTTGTTATTCAATTCACATCACATCACACCTGCTTGAAATACCATTTTATTTTAAACACATTTATTCGGCTAGAAAATTTAAGAGTTGGGTTTTGGTTAGTTATTCCCTTTCTGACAAACAGTATCAAAATAAAAATGTTAACTAAGTGATAGGAATTTTTATGCCCGGCTTAAGATAAATTAGTGACTCTGTTGGATAACAGTACTACACTTGGAGTGCATGGTTCTGAAAATTTCACTTCCACCAAGTTACTTATTAGATTCAATTTCTCCTTATGTAAAATGGGGCCATGTGCCTCATTTTCCTATGTCTGTAAGTTGATGATAAAGGAGAAGTTATATAATTATTATGTTTTATTTCAACAAACACAATGCTGTTACAAGTCCAATGATCTGAACCTAAGATTTATACTTACTAACATTGCTGAAAACATGCATCTAAACAAACAGCAATTGTAATCACAGTCTTATAGATCTTTATTATTCAACTTATTTATCTAAAGCTCTATTTACTTTAAAAGTCTTAATTAGTCAGTATTTAATACTGTGGATCCAGTATTTTCTTCTCAGCATCCATCTCTTTACTCTCTGCCCCCAAACCCTTGTCAGGCCAATGTACCACTCATCAATCCTGGTGACTGCAAAACTTCAAGAAAAAGAAAGTGTTTCCTACTGAACCAATGGTACAAGGAATATATCTTGGACTATTAAAAAATGACAATGCTTTACACTTTTAGCATCCTTTTCTCTGAGAAAAAACATCAGTCCTCACTTAAAGTTCAGTTCTTTTCCCCATTACTTCTGTAAAGTAGGATGAGTAAGAAAAAAGTACAAGGCTCATCTTACAAATATAAACTAACAACAAATAATGATAAATAATAATTATATTTTATTATAAATAATTATCACATTTTATATTAAATAAGCATTGCCTGTGCTAAACAAAACCGAAAATCACTCAATTTCAAATCTAATCTTTAAAAGAAATATTTACCAATGAGGGAAACATAAGAAAACATACATGTCTCTATTCATTTGTGCATAAGAAATACAAGATGGATAATCCAAACACCAATGAAATTGTTTACCTACTGAGAATATGATGTAAAAAAGGAAAAATGGAAACAGAAAAAATAGGAATACTTTTCTATGTATCTCTAAGAACTATAGTAATGTTACACAGACAAAACAAAAACCCAAATCAACTATTTTCTCTGTGAGAATGGGACTAGAAACAGTACAAAGTACAAAGAACTAAACTCAGAAACAGTGTTTTCTGACTATGTATGACAGAGCTACCATTGTACACAAATATTATACTCTAGTTAAACGTATTTCTCACAGAGGTATGAGATGGTAATTATGAAACGGGAACTGAACCAGTGATTGTAAGCGGGCGAGGAGACTGATGAATTGCTATGAACTCACGGTTTTAATACACAGATGTTAGGTAAATGTGTGTGTAAGATATAGGAAATGCACATATTTCCTAGTTTTATCTGTTGAGAAATTCCAGCAGCAATGACATGGAGCTCCCAATGCCAATAACAGACAACTGGAAAAAAACTGAATAATAATAATAATAATAATAATAATAATAATAGTATTATTATATAATAATATAACCCACAGAATAACATTAAGATGCATGGATCCATTCTGAACTAAACAACTGAATAAATGGGGAGAAAGAACAATTCTTCCCAACAGAATTACAATTAATAAATGTTAAAAAAAAAAAACTAGTCAGAAAAATCCCCACTCAGTAAATAACATAGCAAAAACCACTGTATGAAAAAATCCTATTTAGTTAGATGATAAAATTGTGGGTGACAGTATTTGCACAGCAACTCCCTGAGAGAGAGTATTCTTACCTTCATAATGAATGACTAACTTTACAGGGGAGCAATAATCTAGCAGGCTCTTTTTTTTTTTTTTGCGGGGGGCGGCGGGGGGAGGTACTTGGAATTAATCCGGAGGTGCTTTACCACTGGCCACACCCCCAGCCTTTTTAATTTTTTATTGAGACAGGGCTTCACTAAGTTTCTGAGGCTGGTTTTAGCCATCCTCTTGCTCAGCTTCCTGAGTTGCAGGAATTACAAGCAAGTACCAGCACAAACAGATAAGCAGGTACTATATTAACCAAGTAAAAAAATGTATCATCATCAGTACAAAGACACAACACCACCATAAAACCTCTGATACAATTCTCCTAAGAGCTTAGTAACACTTATGTAACAGTCTCTCAAAATTGCATTACATCTAAGAATGAGAAAATACCAGGCAACTCCAGTTTGAGGAAAATTAACTGGAGTTGCTACGAAATTAACTGACCAGTCATGAAAGACAAAAGCTGAGAAACTTATGGACTGGAGAGGACACTTAAAAGATTAAAAGAGGGCTGGGACTGTAGCTCTGTGGTAAAGCGTTTGCCTTGCCTGTGTGAGGTACTGGGTTCGATCCTCAGCACCACATAAACATAGATATTGTGTGTTCATCTACAACTAAAAAAAATATTAAAAAAAAAGATTAAAAGAGATGACAACTGGAGCTGGGGTTGTGGCTCAGTTGGTAGAACACTTGCCTCGAATGTGTGAGGCACTGTGTTCAATTCTCAGCACCACGTATAAGTAAATAAAGATCAATTGACAACTAAAAAAAATTTAAAAAAAAAGACAAAACAAAACTCCATTACAATTAAATACAAAATGAGATACAAAATACAAAATAAGATTCTGAATAAGCAAAACAGACACTAGTGAGAAAAACTAGTGAAATTCTATTAAAATGTCTAGTTTTATATCAGTGTTAATTCCTGGTCTTTGTCAATGGTTATTATGGCAAATTGTTAACTTTAGAGGAAGCTAGGTAAAGGGTATGTGGACATGTATATGACTTTGAAATGTCTTACTAAGTGTAAAATCAATTTACAAGTATCAAGTTGGGCCTGATAACATGCACCTATAGTTCCAGCAACTTAGGAGACAGAGGAGGGAAGATGCCTTTAAGCCAGAGTTCTATGCCAGTCTGGGCATCACAGTGAGACACCATATCCATCAAAAAATTCATTGAAAAGAAGAAAGGAAACAATGATCCAGAAATATCAAAGTATACTTCATTCACACATAAATCTATTTTCAGTCTACATTTTGTTATCAGTTATAGGATGAAGTTCATACTTTAAGATAAATACAAAATCCATTATGAATTAGTCAAAACATCCAATACTTCATCATAAGTTATTTGCAGTTCCCTGATAATGCCAGGTCCCATTACCCTCCCCGCTGGAACGCATTCCCTATACAATATTTCAGCAAGTCCACAACACTCAAGTACATCTTTCCCAATAAAACCACTTTTCTGACCTCCATTAGACAAAATAAAAATTCTTATACTCCCCTCTTCCACATGCCTGTTATTCCCCACATTGTTGACACTGTTTCAGCCTCCTTGGTAAATTACAGGCATCCATCATCACACCCAGAACAACAGCAAGCTTTTACAAAACTTATTATAGGTAAACACTGTTAACAGTATATTTTACATCTTAAATTACTATCAACAACCCTAAGGAAGTAGGAACAAAGCTACACAAAGACCCCTGAGAACATATATAAAAAATAATTCACTGAACATCAAGGTAAGCAGCTAAAGAATCAAATACATTAATATTTCTTTTTTAAAAAATATTTTTTAGTTGTTGGACATTTAATTCTATTTATTTGTATATGGTGTTGAGAATCGAACCCAGTGCCTCATGCATACTAGACAAGCGCTCTACCACTGAGCCACAAGCCCAGCCCCATGCATTAATATTTATTCTTTCAGAGCAATGTATAGGCAGAAGGACCACATTAATAGCATTAATGTTAACTGAAGACATTATATACAGCAATAGAATTCCACAGGAAATAAATTTTAGAAATTTCACTTGGTATTTAATTTATCTACCCCAAACATACAAAACTGAGAAAGAATATCTCACTGAAGTAATGTACCAGTTCAAATAAGTTGGATATCACCCCCATGTAATACCTAGGAGCTACTAGATTCAAAACAAAATTCCATTACTCAATGCTGTCTGGAGCTAAAGAGGGGAGCAATAAAAAATATATATGGAAATCATAAAGCAAACAAAATAATGAACTTATTTGAAAAATATTATCACTAGTAAGAATGAGTCTCAAAATTTCTACATAATTCTGAGAGGAAAATGAGGAGAGTCAGGGTTTAAAGAGGTTTTCTATTTTCGGGTAAGAATCAATATAATACACACTCATCATGCTATTTCAAACACCATCATGCTAATTTTTATTGCTTTCAGAAAAACCTAATTCATTCCCTACCTATACTCCAAGAAAAAGCAGACTATTATAAATGGAGAAGGCAGCACCCAATTTCTACACTTAAAAGAGATCTCATTAAATACTATATGTGAAGTTGATTCCTTGCCTCTGTGTAAGATATTCAACCAAACAAAATTGAAGCAAAAAACTGATTTTGATATTTAAATTTTTATTGCAGAACAAAAAATTTATAAAATTCAGTATTCTTACTTACTTAAGGTTTAATATAAGACTTCATATGAGTGTATGTATACACACACACATATATAATACACACATATATAAAGACAGAGAGATTCCCGAACCTGAGAATTCATTAAAATGAGAATTTATTTTCTTCGTATTCAACGTCTGACAAACTAATGACAGAAGATTAAGATATATATTTTATAATTTATTTATTTATTTGTTCTAATTTGTTATATATGACAGCAGAATGCATTTCATAGTACACAAATGGAGCACAATTTTTCATTTCTCTGATTGTACACAAAGTAGAGTCACACCATTCATGTGTTCAATCCCTAATGCCACACACACACTTCCTGGCCCTATTTTTGTATTTTATTTAGAGACAGGGTCTCACTGAGTTGCTTAGCACCTTGCCAATACTGAGGCTGCTTTTGAACTCCTGATCCTACTGCCTCAGCCTCCTGAGCTGCTGAGATTACAGGCATGCGCAAACGCGCTGGCCCGTGGAGCACTTTCTTGGGCAAAACCCTGGGCTCAATCTCAAGCACTACCAAAACAAAACAAAACAACCCCACACCCAAAAAAACAATAACACCCTATAGGGCTGGGGGTATAGCTCAGCTGGTAAGAGTGCTTACCTTGCATGCACAAGACCCTGGGTTCAATCCCTGGCACCATAAGAGAAACCAACCAACCAACCTACAAAACTATATAACATCCCAAAACTTATGGGAAGTAGTTAAAGTGTTAAATGTTATGAGGAAAATTTACTGCTATGAACACTTACATTAAAAACAAGATCTTGGCACTGGGGCTGTGGCTCAGTGGTAGTGCACTTGCCTGACATGTGTGAAGCACTGGGTTTGATTCTCAGCACCACATAAACATAAATTAAATAAAGGTCTATCAACAACTTTAAAAAATGTAAAAACATTTAAACAAAAACCCAAGATCTTAACTTTATAGAAAATAAGAAAAATAAGTCCCAATCCAAAGCCAGCAGAAGAAAATAATAAAGATGACTGAGAAAAAACAAACCGTGAAACCTAAAGGTGACCATTTGATAAAGGCTTTATCTAGAAGGACTAAGAAAAATAGAAGACTGAAAAAAAAAAAGTCATAAGGGGCTGGGATTGTGACTCAGTGATACAGCACTTGCCTCACGTTGTGAAGCCCTGGGTTCAATCCTCAACACCACATAAAAATAAATAAATTAAAAATAAAGGTACTGTGTCCATCTACAACTAAAATAAAATTTTTAAAAAGTCATAAATAAAAATGGGGATATTACTACTGATTCTACAGAAACTAAAAAGATTATGAGACTATATGAACAATTACACACCAACAGATTGATGAAATGGACAAATTCCTAGAAATATAAAATCTATCAAGTCCACCTCGTAAAGAAATAGAATATCTGAATAAAGCTAAAACTAGTGAGGAGATTGAATCAGTAATAAAAAAAAAATCTAGCAAGCAAAGCCCTGGACCGTATGGCTTCTTAGATGACACTACTGAATTTATGTGATGACACATACCTGCCCATATGATGTTGGGAAAACTGGATATCCAAAAATGAAGGTGATTCTTCTCTAAAATTAAGAGTAAAAATTAACTCAAAATGGATCAAAAGGGGCTGGGGTTGTGGCTCAGTGGTAGAGCACTTACCTCACATACGTGAGGCACCGGGTTCGATCCTCAGCACCACATAAAAATAACTAAAAAGATGTTGTGTCCTTCTACAACTAAAAAAATATTTAAAAAATGGATCAAAGACTTAAAAGTTAACACCTAAAACTATAAATCTCTCAGAACAACTACAAAAAAAAAAAAAACCTTTAAAACTCTGAATTTGGCAATGATTAATTTTATTTTATTTTTTTTAGTTGTAGATAAACATAATACCTTTATATTATTTATTTATCTCTATGTGGTGTTGAGGACCAAACGCAGGGCCTCATACGTGGTAGGCAAGCACGCTACCACAGAGCTACAACCCTAGACCTGGCAATGATTTCTTGATATGACACCAAAGATTAAAAAAAAAAAAAAAAGGACAAATTGAATTTCATGAAAAATTTAAAAACTTTGTGCATCAAAACAAAAAACAATAACAACAACACTATTCACAGAGTAAAAAGGCAACCCAGAGATTGAGAGAAAACATTTGCAAATCACACATCTGAATAGGGAATGAAATCCAAAACTTGTAGAACTCTTGAAACAATGAAGAATTTCACAAACAAACCACTTCAAAAATGAGAAATGGGGGCTAGGGCTGTAGTTCATTACTTGCCTAGCATGTGTGAGGCATCGGGTTCAATTCTCAGCACCACATACATACATAAAACAAAGGTCCATCAATAACTTTAAAATTTTTTTTTAAATAAGAAAAGGATCTGAACAGACATTTTGCCAGAAAAGACATATAAATGGGGAATAACCACACGAAAATATGTTCAGTATTTTTACTCTTTGAGATACCATCTCATAACCATTAGGATGACTACAACCAAAAAACAGAAAACAAAAGTGTTGGTTGAGAATGGCAAAATCAGAACTCTGTGCACTGTATGTCAGTATAAAACAGTATTCAGGAAAAAAAAACATGTCCATACTGAATATATACAGACTTTCTTTTGGTCATTATTATCTAAACAGTACAATCTAACAATTCTTTACATTGTATTACAAGAAGGGCATGCTTCTTAACACTGGAGAACTCTCAACAGGTGTTAAACATAATCTAGAGGTTACTTAATATCTCGAGATTGAAGTATATAGGAGGACATGTGTAGAAATACTATATGCCACTTTACAGAAGGGATTTGGGCATGCCACAATTTTGGCATATGTGGGGGTGATAATGGTATCAATACCCTGGGAATACCAAGGGATGGCTGCACTTCTGCAGTTTTGGTAATCTCTTAAGGAATCTGTGTTGAGAGCCACAGCCGAAGGGGCCCCAGCAAACTTCCAGCTGCCAGCTGATGATTGGCTCACAGGGGCCCCAGCAACATCTAGCTGATTGGCTCCTCTGCGGTGATGCTCATTGGACTGTTTCCCTGCCCTTTCAGACCACGGAGCTGCTCATTGGGGGACTTTTTTGGCTCCGCCCACATGACCCAGCCAATCGGCGTCAAGAGCAGGAGGATTGTGGGAGGTGGAAAGAGGCTTGTGTGGGAGAGAGGGGCTTGTGGAAAGCCGGTGGTGGCAGTTGAGGCTCTGAGGATTTTTCCTGAGAGGCTGTTTTGTTTGGCGTGTGTGGTTCTAAAAATAAAGTTAGTTTCTTTTGACAAGTGACTCCTGATTGTGCCCAGCCAGACCGCGGCAAATCTGAACATTTTATTTATGCTGCGATTGAGCCTCCCTCTCTGAGCAATTTATCTAATTCCATTATTTTTGGCCTCATCTATCTTGAGGATCAATGCTTTATTGTGTGGAATTCACCTTTTCCCTATGGCTACTTTTAAGACGGTCTTCACTTTTGATTGTCACATCTGACTACAAAGTAGTTCTCATGTATACTAGTCTCCAAAGAATTTTTTTACTCTATCTGTAAATTGACTTTTCTTCATTTAAACAAAGTGATATTCTTCTTAAACTTTGTCAGTCCCATTTTCTCTTTTTTCCTTCATAACTAAGGATCATTTTTACTGGTTATTCCTAGGTATAATAATTTTTATTGTATATGTCACTATAGAGACTCTGGTTTCAATTCACTTTCCCTGAAGGATGCTAAGGTTTTTCTAAGTGGTCATCTTGATTTTGTGGAACTGGTAATTCTGCATTCAAAGAAACATACGGAAGCCTACTTAAATATTTTGGTTTTCTCCTTAATCCTATAGTTAATTACTTAGTCTGGCGAAACATTCTTTTAACTCAAAAGTGTAAGCACCCCATGCTTTCAATGCGAAGTCCAATGTGAGATCCAAACTCCAAATTCTGCGTTCCCCACAGTGAGTACCGACAACCATCTCTGTTCAACTCTTTTCAGTCTTCCAACTGTTACTTTCTACTAGACCATGTAAAAATCTGACCTGAACATGGACAGCTCAAGGTCAGATCAAGATTTGAAGGGATATATACAGATTGTGGGCTTAAGTCCTGCTCCATCCCATGTAGCTCCCTCTTCGCTACTCCCTCCCTTAAATTCTACCTATTGGCCAGCTCTGAATTCCAGCCTCCAACAATATACAAGCCAACGATACTATGGCTCTCTGGTGGAATGCTAGAAACCCTGTGATACATGGACCAAAAAGCCCTCACTTCTTCCTGAAAATACTTTTTGTCTGAAATCTTGATGACTTTCTTGAATAATTTTAAACTACTTTCTTCACTTAAATAAGTTTCAAGTTAGTTATTCTCTGGTCCTTCACTACTTTTTCTTACATGGGTGAAAATGGTTTGCTATTCAAGGGAATGAAGAGGGAGGAGGGAAAGATAAAGGGCATGCTTCTCAACACAGGAGAACAACTCTCAACAGCTTTTTTCTTTCCAGGGGCTCACCTTCTTTGTACAAAAACAGCTTTACTTCACATCAGCTATTTATTTGAACACAGAAGACTTCATTGGCAGCTACAAAGCCATAGGCCTTCACTGTCTCTCTTCAACAAGCCTTACCTTTCCAACTGTCTTGAGTGGTAAGATTGTGCAAATCCCCAGAAGGGGGAAAGGGAACTTTATAGGAGTTCCTCATTGGATCTTATTTTCTTCTCCCAACACAAAGCCATCTCCTATCTCAAGGAGAATTTCTTGCTTTGCTCCATGGCTCAAAAGAGGCTCACCTTTAGTCTCTAAATGTCACAGGCTGGGGCCCTTTAGAACAACTTAAATTTCAGTAATATCTGTACTGTCTTCAAGACCCACATATATAGGTATTGATTCTGCCAAAAAATGATCATTCAGTTTGGAAATAAGGAAAAAAGACTGGCTATATGTTCTTTCGGTATTAACAATGGAACATTATTCAACAAGCCCACATTTTGTTTTATCTACTATTTATAACTGATTAGGGGCCCAGATAATTTAAGTTAGATGTTTATTGTAGATTTTCTTGTAAAAACTGATTTGCATTTTGTTGAAGACATATGATACATTTATATAAATGTTTATAAAGAACTTATTCCCAATCAAATATGCCTCAAGTTTTCTTTGCCTCTTTATTATCATCAGCTGACCTCTCAATTTACCCATGATTCTTCTCTCATGAGCAATATTTCCCTTGACTGGAATAATTAAAGTTTCATAAGTCACTTAAAAAATTCTATTGATAGCATATAATTAACTCACATTACAGATCCGAACAGTGGCGTAATTTGGCACTCTGTTCTTTATTCAAAACTACCCTCCAGTTAAGAACTCTTGATCTCTTAATGTTGTTATATTTATCCATAGCAACAGCAGCTGGCATTCAAAACTGAGTAAAAGACCTTTTCAAAACCCAAACATCTCTATGATCTTTCTCAGAAGAAAGTTAATTTTCATTATATTTTATATGAGTTCCTGTTAACAATGATAAATATAAAAGGTAACATGCTTTAATGAGTAACCCCCGATTTAAAGAGTTAATACTGCTTACTACCAGGAAGCATAATCAAAATGAATAATTACTGGAATTGCAAACTCAGTTGTTGAGCTGACATGAAGAAATGCTAATATTCATAAAAGCCAGCTAGCTTTTAGGGAAACTTAAAAAGTATAATAAATAAATGAGCACTCCTAGAATTCAGAAAGAAAGAAATTATGTTAGGGAAAGGGAAAGAATAGAAGAGGGAGATTTGATCTAGGGTCTAAGGATATGGAAGATTATGGAAGATAGTTTTATCCTCATTATAAAATAAGAATCACCCATAGACAGTATTTTCAACATTTTTCAGAGTTTAACCTCTAGTCCAACCTTTTAATGAAAAGGTTATATATATTATAGTAAGCCAAAAAAGTTTTATTTTACCTCTCAAAGGGTCAGGGTATAGTCAGGTCTACAGATTCCAAACAACATTCCAAAATTTCATATTTGCTCTGGCTGTGGTTTCTTGAGGGATAGGAAACACCTTTAAATTCTAAGGTCAGCTACACAGCAAGAGGGTTCCTATGTTGCCCGATTTAGGAATTCAGATCTCAAAATGCCCAAAGTGATAAAAGGGGATAGTTTCCTTCTTTTAGCCAATGGGAACTTTCTATTTATAGAGAATAAACTGTGTGCTGAAGTTATACCCTCAATTCTCACTCGTTTCCCCTTTCCTTTATTTTATACTTACCAATTTATCAGTCCCATGATCTGTCTTCACCTCAGAACTAAGTGGAAGCAGTAAGTCTGCTGTATGTTCTGGTGGAGGTGCCTCCCCAAGAACTATCAACCCCTGTGGGACAGAGAGGAGATAAACAACACTAAGTGACTGAAATAAATGACAAATTTAGGAGCTAATCTCAAAAGGGTAGAAGCAGAAGACTGATTTACCAAAAGCCTTTTCTCTTATTCTATTGTTCAGAAACAAACTACATTAGCAGAGCACTCTGCAATAAGCTATAGCCCCAGGTCTTTTATTTTTAATCTGATACAGGGTCTCATAATTTGTGATTCTTCTGTCTCAGCCTCTGAAGCCACTGGGATTACAGGTATGTAAATTGCCTTGCTCCAAAAGAGCATTATGTCCCATTGTATCATTTATGGAATACCTAAAGAACTTTGAGACAGGCATGGTGGTACATGCCCATATTCCCAGTAACAGGGAGGCTGAAGCAGGAGGATGGGCAAATTCAAGGCTAGCTTTCACAACTTAGTGAGACTCTGCCTGAAAAGTAAATACAAGTATTATGGATGTGGCTCAGTAGTAAAGTGCCCCTGGGTTTAATCCCTAGCACTGTAAAAAAAACAACTGATCAATAAAGCAAAGAATATGCTACTAATGGTAACTTTGAAATATGTTTCCAAAGTTTTGATAAAAAAAAAAATAAGCTCTATATAGATTTCCAATCTACTTTAATGCACCTGTATCAATTTTATTGAAATACTTGCTGAACTGAAAATTTGCTTTTTTTTTTTTTTTAAAGACAGAGGGGGAGAGAGAGAGAGAGAATTTTAATATATTTTTTTTAGTATTTGGCGGACACAACATCTTTGTTTGTATGTGGTGCTGAGGATTGAACCCGGGCCGCACGCATGCCAGGCGAGCGCGCTACCGCTTGAGCCACATCCCCAGTCCCTGAAAATTTGCTTCTTAATGGATGAACAAAAAGCCTAGTAGTAGCAGGGTATTCAGCAAGGCAGCAAAGGCTTCCTCACTATTCCACCTCAATGTTCTGATTTACTTGACATGTCAGTTTACCTTTTATTCAGAGCCTGGCATTTTTTAGTATTTTATATATATTACCAACTGGACTGGACTGGATCCACATAAGCAATGCAGTGTTTCTAGTTAACTTGATCACAAATGTGGCTAAAGGATTACCACATTAAATGTACTACTACTGTCAACTATGAGCTCAAACAACTGTATTGCAGAATAATGGAGTGAAACAAAAATGGAAGAGTCCCTGCAATCAGAAATCAAAAACTTTTTTTTTTAATGCCCCACTGGCACCCAGCATATATAATACTTCAGATTAAGTTCCCGCTTGACAATTTCAAATTCAGATCTTACATTCATCCCAAGTAATAATGAACAGATCAAACCAGATTAAGAAGCTCTTTAATTAAAGATGGGCATGGTGGCACACACTTGTAATCCCAGCAGCTCAGGAGGCTGAAGCAGGCAGATAGGGAGTTCAAAGCCTGCCTCAGCAATTTAGTGAGGCCCTAAACAACTTAGCACATCCTATCTCAAAATAAAGAAGGGCTGGGGATGTGGCTCAGTGGTTAAGCAACCCTAGTTCAATCCCCAGTGCCCCACCAAAAGGAAAAAAAAAAAAAAAGCAGCTCTTATTAGAATCAGCTGGGGAATATATCAAACACATATGGCAGGTCCATCATCAAATCTATTTATTATCTCAGGATAGGATTAAATATTCCACATGAAATCTCTTTCCAGCAAGGTGGGGTGGCACATTCCTGTAATCCCATGCATTTGGGAGGTCTCAAATAGGATTTTAAGTTCAAGGTCAGCATAGCAACTTAGCAAGAACCTGCCTCAAAATAAAATTTAAAAAGGGATGGTGATGTAGCTCAGTGGTAGAGCATTTGCCTAGCATGTGCCAGATTCATTCGATCCGCAGTAATGTGCAAAAATACATACTAGACTTTTAGATCTGATCAGTCATGGTTCTCCAACAGAATACATCAGAGAAGAGCCTAAAATATAGACTTCCTTTTTTAAAAGTCCTAAAAATTTTGACTATACTAGTTTGAGTTCACTAGGACACTGAAATGTAGGTTCTTATGAGTGACTGAACCAGACTGATCCATCCCTAGGATCTTTTTTTTTTTTTTTTTGGGGTGGTGCTGGGGATTGAACCCAGGGCCTTGTGCATGCAAGGCAAGCACTCTACCAACTGAGCTATATATATATCCCTGGCATCCTCTGGGATCTTTTTTAATTCAAAAATTTTTTGAAAGAAGAGATGTAAAAAGATGAAATATTTATCTTAGACAGGTTTAAGGCCAGCTCAGAGAACTTAGGGAAACCTGTCTCAAATAAAATTAAAAGGGGGCTGAGAGTGTAGCTCAATGATACAGCACTCATGGGTTCAATCCCCAGTAGAGTGCAGGATGTATGAGTAATACAATATTATGGGCCACAACTTCAGTAATATTGCTGTCCCCTCAAATTTACAGAGGTTGGGAAAATAAAATATAGGGGAGGGAAAAGTGGGATTACCAGGTCATATGGCAGTTCTAACTTTTAGTTTTCAGAGGAACCTCCATACTGTTTTCCATAAAACCTGTATCAATTTACATTCCCACCAGTGTATTAGAGTTCCCCTATCTCTGTATTCTTGCCAGTATTATTATTTTTGTTTTATTTTGATAGGGTACCAGTGATTGAACCTGGGGGTACTTAACTGAGCAACAATTCCCACTCCTTTTTATTTCAGGAAAGGGTCTCACTAAGTTGCTTAGGGCCTGGCTAAATAGCTGAAGCTGGCTCTAAACTTATGATCCTCCTGCCTCGGACTCCTGAGCCACTGGGGTCACAGGCATGCACCACTGCCCCCAGCAAGTTTTTGTCTTTTTCATAAGAGTCATTCTGTATTGTGATGATACAAGTTGTTGGCCTTTTGTTTATGTTCTTTTGAGAAATGCCTATCCATTTTGTCCATTTCTTAACTGGATTTTTTTTTCCTGGGATGGGGCCGTTGCTTGAATCCCTTATATACTCTGGATATTGCTCTCCTGTTAAATGAACAGTTTGCCAATATTTTCTCCACATACTATAGGTTGTCTCTTCACTGTTGTTTCCTTTGCTGTGCACAAGTTTTCTAAGTTTGACATATATGATTTGTCCACATTTTCTTATATTTATTTAAGTTAACCACTGTTCCATTCATAAACATTTTTTAGGTGCTGGGGATGCAGAAGAGAATGAGACCTCTCCCCTCAATCTCTCCTAACCCATCCCTCAAATTCCTTACATTATTCTAATACTGGGGTAAGAACAAACAATATGAATGGTGTCAAAGGGAAAAGAGAAGGACCTAGAGAAGGTTAAGAAGTGGAAGTGAATACTATTTCCTATTAGGCAGGAGAGTAAACCACACCAGGAAGGTGATATTTGACTAAATATTTGACAAAAACATGAAAACAAACTTTACAGGTATCTAGAGAAAAGTCAATGCAAAAGCTAAGATGGGGGTAAACTTGATGATTTGAAGAATGATTGAGTTGTAAATGATCAATCTAACTACTGTGCTAACACAGACAGTGGAGGACAAACAAAAGCAGAAAAAACAGTTACTTGGAACAAAATGGCTGGACACTGGATATATATTTGAAGACAGAATCAACCATATATGCAAATAGGGTTGTAGGTTGGAAAGGAAGTCAGAGAACCTGACAAGGTTTCTAGCCTCTTTCAAGAAAATTAAAAAACAGATTCTACCATAAGGAACTTACTTTATCTAGCCTTGGATAAACAAGTAGGCAAAGCATTACTATAGCAGCACTATAATAGAAGTTTAGAGAAGGTGACCTAAAAGAGAAAAGAGGTAGAACCTAGCTAACGAGGCTGATGGAAGTGAGGCTTTAAGGAGATTTACATGATTACTTGAAATTCCCTAAAATATTCAAATATATCATTAAACTGTACAGTTAATATTTTATGTCCTTTTTTGTATGCAAGTAGTTATATTCCACCATTAAATTATTTGGGAAAAAGTTTATTCATGTTTAACAGCCATGAAAAGAAAGATTATTATCAGCTAAGAAAACTCTTCCACTCTATCCTGTCAAGTCAACCCAAAAATGGAATTCCATAGCATTCTGTGTTTCAACTGGGTCATTGAGAAATGGCTATGGCCATCAGTTTGAGCGCCAAAAGCCTTAGGGTTAATGTACTCTGAAAGAGATAGCAACTGATAAAGGACAAAATTAAAGGCCAAGAGTGTCACTCTATTCTTCACTCCAGCCCTTTGAGCCAGAAACAGGATCATGTGGCCTGCCCAGCCCTACAGAACTCTCACAAGGTAAGCTTCCGCTTTATACAAGGACCAATGGAATTGGTAAGGTCACAACTGCAGACACACTCTTTAAAACAAACAAAACAGTAACTGCAGATGAGTTTCTTAAGAACGTCCTTGAGCTACCTGAAGAAGACACAGCTATAACTTGGTTAAGATGGGAACCTTAACTCTATAAAATTTACAGACAGGGGCTGGGGCTGGGGCTTGGAGGTAGAGCACTTGCCTAGCACATGAGAGGCACTGGGTTCAAACCTTAGCACTGCATAAAAATGAAATAAAGCTATTTGCCCACCTGCAACGAAAATAAATGAATAAATACATATATATATATATATATATATATATATATAAAAATTTGAAGACAAAGGATAAGCTCCTGCTAATCAGCATTTTTCTATCTGGTGTTTTCAATGCTTTTCCACCTCTTATCCTCAATAACATTTCCGTCCTTAGCAACTGCTAAGGAATTTCTCAGATCAGTCAGAAGAAGAGATGAAAAATAATAAAGCTAAATTTTAATGCATTAGATGTAGATGCAGAAGAATATTGGAAAGATGAACTTATTCAATACATACACACATTATTTTCCTTTCTCTGTCATGGAAGATTTTTTTTTTTTTTTTGAACAGGGATTTAACCTGGGAGCATTTAACCACTGAACCACATCCTCAGTCCTTTTATTTTGAGGTAGGGTCTCGCTAAGTTGCTGAGGCTGCTCTGAAACTTGTGATCCTCTTCTCTTAGCCTCCTGAGCCACTGGGATTACAGTTATGTGCCACCATGGCCAGCTAGGTATTATCTTTTGATATTAACTTCTGATAGCAAAGAACATGATGTGTGGAAATTAGAATCACCTAGCAGTGGTTCACAAATACTTCCCCCAAATATCTTCAGTTTAAGAAAATTAATACAGTAAAGCCTTAAAAAGTAAAAGCCCCACCATCTCTCCAATCTTCCATCCATAAGACAAGGTTATAACTGAACATCTGATTATCAAATCCAGAATTGTCTCATGAACAACATAGGCAAATGACGTAAACCTAGAAGCAGAATGGGAACACTATCCACTCTACTAATGCACAGAGAAAAAATCCCTTGGATTTCAATAACCCGAAAAGTAACAAAGCACTTAAAAGTGACCACCAACTTGAGCAAAACTCTGGAGACCAGATACTCAAACCTTGGTTTTGGATTCAGTTGGATGATACACTTTGGACCATGCAGAAATTACGTAACCTCTAAACCTTCATTTGTTTATCTTTAAAACTGTGGATAACAGTACAATGCCTATAGCATAGTTTTTGGCACACAGTACAGGTGCTCAAAGGTTTCTATTAGTAAAATAATAGAATAGTCTAGGTAAAATCCAAATGCATGGTAATATATCACTGAGGAAATTCCACTGCTTATTTATTAGGCTGGGTTGAAGTATTCCCTCAAAATTTATGTCCGCTAAGAACTAACAATGTGATATTATTTGGAAGCAGGGTCTTTGTGGATGTAATCAAGTTATGATGAGCCCTTTACAGTGGCCCTAAACACACTGCAACTGGTGCATTTTTTAAAAAAATATTTTTATGTATATTTTTTGTTGTAGATGAACGCAGTATATTTATTTATTGTTTTATGTGGTGCTGAGGATTGAACTCAGTGCCTCACGCATGTGAGAGGAGCGCTTTACCACTGAGCTACAGCCTCAGCCCCCAACTGGTGCATTTTTAACAAGGAAATTTGGACACAGATATTCAAAGAAACAATGCTCACGTGGAGGCAAAGGCAACAAACAACTAGAGTGACACAGCCTCCTCCAAAGCACATCAAGGATTGCCAGCCACCACCAGAACTTTGGAAGAAGCAAGATTCTTCCTCAGAACCTTCAGAAGGAGCATGACCCTGAAAACACCCTGGCTTTAGACTTCTGACCCCAAGAACTAAGAGAGAATAAATTTCTGTTGTTTTAAGTCACCCAGTTTGTGATACTTTGTATGGCAGCTTAGGAAACTTAACAGATCTAGATGAAAAAACAAATGACTTAATGATATGAACAAATCGTTAAATCACTAACATTTAAATGATAGAATGATCTGAAAAGTTTTGAGGGTTTTTTTTTTTTTTTGACATATTACTGGGATTCTCATTCTAATTTTATTGTCAGAAGTTTGTAATTGATACTGTATTTAAACTGCAGAAAAAATGTTTTATAAAAGATTATCTAGAATGACATATTTTATAGACCAAGAAACTGAGGCTCATAAATGATAAGTGACTTTATATGACCAAGATTATATAACTGGTAACAAAAGTCAGAATTAAAATGAAATATTAGTAAATCTGGTGTTTCTTTAATATATTATGCCCTGAATATCAAGACTCCTGAGTTATCAGTATATACATAAAGTTCTAGAATATTTTCCATATATTGAGAAATATCTTCAGGTTTTTAAAGTTTCCCCAAATTGCTCTGACATTACTACTAAGTGATGAGACAAAGAATAAAGCAAGAGCCAAAAGTGAGATTATCTTTTCATACGTAGTTACCAAATCTGTAAACTGAAAGGGACTGCCAAGACACTTTTCTCTACAGCGTGCAGCAAAAACATAAAAGTTTTTATGTCTTTGACTGAAGTAAAGATGTTTATCATGGCATGCCTTATAATTAAAAAAAAAAAAAAAACATAATTTAAATAATCAACAAGAAAAGTTAGAAGAACATAGTTAATAACAACAAAATTTTCCAAAAAGTGATAGTAAATATTCAGGATACACTGTAATAAAATTCTTTAAACAAAGTAGTTATGTGACACTGAGAAAAATGATGGAAGAAAATATATGTAAAAAAATGTTTTTGGCTGGGGTTGTGGCTCAGTGGTAGCATGCTTGCCTAGCATGTATGGACCACTGGGTTCGATTCTCAGCACCACATATGAACAAATTAATGAATAAAGGTCCATCAATAACTAATAAAAATTTAAAACAAATATTTTGTACCAAGTTGAGTTTATTAGGGAATGATCCCCCATACTTCTATGTAATTTCCAAGTTTATCCTATTAATTGAATTGATACACAGGTTAGTCAAGTGCTCTTTCACTGAGCTATATCCCCAGGGCTCTTTTTTATTTTGAGACAGGGTCTCACTTAGTTCTCAGGCTGGCTTCAAATTTGCAAACCACTGGTCTTAGCCTCCTGAGTAGCAGGGATTACAGGTCTGCATCAATGGGCCTAGCACTATGGTAGTTTTATAATGCAAAACTAATATAACAAAACATATACACATATATAAAAGCACATATCTATGTATGAATGTATATAAAACAGATGAAGCAACAAATATGACTGTTGTACTAACCAAGAGACTCTAGTTTTCATATATAGAAACTCCCACCTAACTACTGGTTAAAATAACTTAGAAACAGACACTGAAGAGGCGTCCCTGACACAGAAAGACTGTTTTTTTTTCCCCTCAGGATAGGTAATATCCAGTCATCTCCTGGCTATTCTTAGTCACCATTCCAGTTCACTCTGTATAAATCAGGCTTTAAAATTTCTTTTTGTGAAGATGAAGTAAGAAAAGCAAAATAATCACCACCCCTAGAATCTCTAGAATATTTCTTAGTTTTGTTCTAGCTAATTTGTTTTTTGGCTGGGGGTGGGAGATAGGGGAGTACCAGGGATTGAACTTAGAGGCACTTTCCATTGGGCTACATATATCCCAATCCTTTTCTACTTTGAGACAGGGTCTTGTTAAGTTGCTTAGGTCTTCACCAAGTGCTGAGGCTGGCCTCAAACATCCAATCCTCCTGCCTTAGCCTCCCAAGACACTGGTATTACACATATACACCACCACACCCACAGATCTTCTAGCTAATTTGTTAAAATTAGTCATGATTTAATCTGTTCTCTACCCTAAGGGAACAAATTATTAAAAAGTGAATCCTTTGGACTATGTCAATTATAATATGCTCAGATGGATTACTGGAGATTTATACATAAATCCAATGTAAGGGGAAAACCTAGAACTATCCAGTGAACTTTTTTTTTTTTAAAAGAGGAGAAATGTCTAGTGGAATTTTTAACATAAATGTTTAAAAGAGTAGATAGAAGAAGCTACAGAACTTTTACATCAAACTTTCATCACTTTGTTTATCTTGTCATTTGATCACCCTTTAACTTTAGACCTATTAATTAATCTAACACATACTGTTTACAGTAAGCAGTTTTCTTAAGGCCGTGACAAGCATTAAGGATAAAAAGATACTTAACACATTTTTAGGAGTAGACTTTATTTAGACCCATCTGTCAGTTATGAAGCTCATAAAATATTAAGAACAAAAGACACTGTGCAAGAATGTAAAGCTCCATGAAGGTAAAATTTTTGTTCACCACTGTGACCATTCCACAGAGAAAAGTGGTGCTACACAGTAAGCACTCAATATTTGTTGAATGGATTTTTTTTTTTTCTGTGCAAATTTCTTTTGAACTCAAATTGAAACTGGAGCAAAAAGCTTTCTCCTATGTTGATTTTTCAAGACGAAAAATTATGTAACGTCAGTATAAAAAATAAAAGCTGTAAGGTAGCTTATTAGTCCCTCACAGGGGAATAAAGCAAAATAAAACTCCTCATCATCAATGTATTTACCTCAACAACTGTTTAGGCCAACCCTATTTTTTCTCAAGCGAGCAAGAGAGGATTCGTAATAAAACAGGAAACAGCTAATCAAAAGAGCAAGATAGTAAAAATCCTCACTAGACATGAATACATAATGAATCTGACAGCTAATGGTTTACATTAATTATATAGTCTTTTATTTGGGATGGGTTTTGTGTTAACTCAGACACCCATGCTGTTCTTCTCTAAACACACGTCAATTAAACATTATATTCTAGCCTTGTTTACTACAGTATACTATCCAACATCAGCTCATAATATCAGATCATTAAACCTTTTATCTTGACATAGTGAAGAATTACTGAAAGGGTAGGAGAGGATGAGAAAAAAAGGGAAAATGGTAGTTTTTAATTGGGCTGAAAACACCGGATATTGATCCCTTACCTTATTAGCACGAATCTGTTTGTAAATATCGGTTTGCTGACGAATTCGATATTCCAAGTCAGAAACATGAGCTTGAAGCCAGTTCCAGCGGCTCACAATAGCTGCTCGGTCTGCAGCCCATCTCCATTCTGACCTGCGTCTCCTAAAAGGAAATAAACTGAGTGAAATCCAAGAGTAGATAGTATCTATACCAAATCAGATGAAGGCACTTACATAGACTAACTTGTTATCAAGAAAAAGTAAAGATGGACACACACACAGAACCTACAGGAAGGACCCTTGTGGAATAAAACACTTCATATAGATTAAGTACCATGATCCTGTGCATCCCCCCTAAAAAAATCCTCTGAAATTGCCTTAATTTTTCTACTTTAAAATAAGACATATATGAAAAATAATTTGTATTAAAAATTCCAGTCATAGAAAAATATTTTCTGTAAAAGCACTACTCATAACTAAACTCATCAACAAAAGCTAATACTAGAGGGAAAAAATCTTTACAGATAAATAAGTCTGAAAGATATAAAGATCTATACAAATGGCAAGATAAATGTTTTAATAAGGCAATTTTCATATAAATCTGTAAATTCAAAGACATCCCAATGAAATTCTCTGCAGGGTTCTTCATAGAAGTTGAGAAACATCTAAAAGTTCACACAGAAAAAAGAACCATTAGCAAAGATATTCTGAAAAGTAAAGCATGATATAAATTTGAATTATCAGGTATCAAAACTCATTATAAAATTACGGTAACTAAGGCAATATAAGATGGACAAAAGACCAATGGAACAGAATACAGAGCCTCAAAACTTAAAACTGGATATATAAAGCTATGGCATTCAAATCAAGTGAGATTCTAATGAATTAGATTGAGCTATTCAAAATGCCTAGTTCTTTATATGGGGAAAGTAAAAGTTTCTTTCTTCATGATATAATTCCATAATTTAAAATTTTCAAATTGCTATATTTGTACATACACACTTAAAACACAAAGAGTATCTTTGGGACTTAGAACAGGAAAGAATTTCTTAAATAAGAAACAAAACATGACTTAATTTTCAAAAATATCTAATTAACAAAGTTAAAAGGCAAGGTACTGATTGGTAGAGGATATCTGTAAACAGACATAACTAAAGATTAAATAATCAAAACATATAACAGAACTCCAGAAATAATGCTGGAATTAAAAAAGAGACGATCTTAATTCACAGGAGAGAAACCCAAATGATCAATAAATACAACATATGCCAAATCTTATTAAAATTTGGTTAAAATATTAAATAAAATATTGAGATGCTGTTTTAAATCTAGACTGGAAAAACTCAAAGTCTGATAAAATCAGGGGATGATAAGATATGTAAAACAGCAATTTGTACACTGCTCCTAAGTGGTATGACTACTTTTGAAAGAATAATTTGGAAATATCTGGCTAGGTGGACAATCTACATACCTAACCATTATGAAATTGTGCTTCTGAGAATTTAACTTTTACATCTGCATATGGAAATAGGTTCATTGCAGAATTTGTAATAAATCCAAAATTAATTACAACCTAACTGTTAAAGCACTTAAACTAATTTATTCCTCTAAAAATTTCTCCTATAGTAATAAACACAAATCTATAGCTCTACATATCAACAAGACTAAATCTCAGAACACAATATTAAATGGAGAAATCACATAAAAACAAAAAATAAGTATGAGTACTATTACAGGGAACAAAGCGTAGCTCAGTAGTAGAGTGCTTGCCTAGCATGCTGAAGACCTGGAGTCAACATGGTGTAGGAGGTAGGAATAAATACTAGTGGTAGGAATAAATACTAGTACAGGTACATACAAATAGTAAAGGAATTTAATGAAATACTATTTGGAAATTTAAATTGCTACATGTATCAACATGACCATCAACCAACAGTGGTGCAATGGAAAAACTACATGAAAAACTAAAAAATAATAATTGTTACTAATATAGTTAGGTTTAAAAAAAAAACGGTATAAAACATGTATAGAATGTATATACAACAAATTCAGGATCAGTGTAGGGCCTTTATTATCTCTGGGAAGGGGAATAGAAAAATTGTGGAGTTTAGCTCTACTTAAAATGTAACATTTGACTTCTCAGAAAAATTATGACAGAAATGTGGCAATTTAACATTCTTTAACTATTAGAGGGGTATATTGCTCCTGCTTAATTCTGTATTCAGTTTGTAACCAAAACATTTCACAATCTACTACAAAATTATTTTTCTAGAAATAAACAGTCACAATGCCCTTTTTACTACCAATTAGAATACACACACTTACTACTAAAAATTATAATACATGAATTTTTATATAATCCCATTGATAAATGTCAATAATAAATATGGTTGCAGTAAGGTTAGAAATGAGTGCTTAATCATCATAATAAAAATAGTAATTGTACTAACTTTTATATGATCCTAACAAGTCATTCAGATCAACCATTGTGATAAAGTATTATACAATTGTTTATGTTCTTCTAGAAACAAGGCATTTTATAGTTTCCTGATTCTGATGGAATAATTTTAAAATAAAACAATACATTGTAGTAAGTAGTGAAGGGCTTCAATGTAGGCTGTAGGTCCACTTCTGACCTGAATTCAAAATAATCAGGCCTCAAGTGATTAGAAATAACCTAGGGAGCCTCCCCTTTCTAAAAGACACATAGCTAGTTACCCTTCATATCCTATTCCCAATTAAAACTAGATTTAAAAGGCTTACCATCATCCTATCCTGCAAAATTTCTACCTTTTATAGGTTCCATTCATTTCTAATGGTACCAAGTCCCCATCTATCACTGCTGGTCTACTTGTTGATATTCATTGGTCAATCGATTATGTTCCCTAAATGAACTCACCTTGAATAAACTCACATTTCTTGTCACTCCTATGTTCGAAAAATTACACAGCTCTTTTCCCTTCCAAAATTTGGTTTTCAAGGAAATAATATACCAAGTTTCAATTCTGTGGCTATTTCATAATCTTGAGCTTATATTATCCTTTAATTTAATTAAGAATGAAACTACAGATTGTCCTAAAAATAGGATACTTGGACAATTGTATTGTGTGCATGTACAAATATGTACAAGCACTCAAGAGTATTCTCTAATACATTCTTTGGAGTATGAAAACACAGGTCACAATAATTGTCAATAACCAACCACAAATAGCAACACACCAGAGTTTATCAGGCAGGAGTGCAATAGTATAGTACACATTATTATTCAGTATACACTGTATCAATGTCTTTTTTATAAGACAGCTGCTTTTGAACACTGATCATGTGAAATCCAGGGCAGTCCTCAAAATGACAATCTAGTTCTAGAAAATACTTTAATGAATACATTTCTAATATTACACCAGTTATGTAAGTAATTTTGTTCAGCTTAAATACATTTAGTAAAAGTAACTTTTGCAATGACTTTTCTGTACATTCATAATGAAGTTTAAAACATTTTATAAATTTAAACATTCACCTATTATTTTTTCTCACTAAAAACAGATCACTAAAAATAATACTTATTTCAAAGTTTGCCGCAAAATAACCAGGGGGGTGACGAATAACTTGTGTACGTTGATACAGCAGGAGTAGGAGCCGTTTATTGCAGGACAGGAGCAGTATTTATACATTCCACACAGCTTATCTAATTAGCATAAACTAGATACATCAGTCAACCAATAAGGAATCTCCACACTTAATGGCTCGCTTTTGTTACTTCTCAAACCACTCCCTCTGGCATTTTGCCAGGCACCATCCAGACTTGTTTACAAACTCTAACATTCCCCTGGCAAAATGCCAGGTGTCATTTTGACTTGTTTACAGACTCTAATATAAGTTACCATAAGTGGTATATATGTTGCTCAATTTAAAAACCAAAGGTAAGGAAAGACACCTTATTGACAAACTTAGGCTACTTCTGCGTTTGTACCCGAGGTGGACAAAAAAATCCTGAATGTAGTTCATAAGCTTTCTCCTGACAGTGTTCCAGGATCCCAAGTATTCCAGATTAGCAGGAAAGATGAAATCTTATTGTTATCTCTGAGTGAGACATCTTAATTTTTTTTCTTTCTTTCTTTTTTGCTCGGGGCAGGAGGCACACACGTGGAAAGCTAGGTTCAGGCCAGGCATAGTGGCACATGCTATAATCCCTGTGGCTCAGAAGCTGAGACAGGAGGATCTCTAGTTCAAAGTCAGCCTCAGCAATTTAGGGAGGCCCTAAGCAACTCAGTGAAACCCTGTCTCTAAATAAACTACAAAAAGAGGGGTAGGGGGGCGGTAGGGATGTGGCTCAGTGGTTAGATGCCGCTGGGTTCAATTCCCTGTATAAAAAACAAAACAAAAACCGGTTCAATTTTCAACACCGCAAAAACAAAACAAAAAACTGTTCTGAAAATATGGAAGGAAGGAGAGGAAGGGAGGCATACTGGGAAGTGATACTGGTCAAACTATATTGTGTGCATGTACAAATATGTAACAATAAATTCCACCATTATGTATTACTATAATGTACCAATAAAAAATGTGTGCAGGGT
>NW_025999874.1:652910-673977 GCF_001458135.2 Marmota marmota marmota
AAAGTAAATTTTTAAAAACATTTTAGTTCATAATAACTTTTGTACATAACTTTTTTCTTTGGTAGAAAGGTCAGAAGTAATAGGCCTAGGGTTCTATGCCTAGCATCACCAACACCAAAACAACCCCCCGCCACGCCCACCAAAAAGGCAACAGGCCTACTATTTCACATGTATGCTAAATAACAATACAAACTCAGCCTTCTGATAATACTTTTTGGAAACTGGCCAATGAAATAATCACAAAAAGCAGCAATAAAGGAATATTATTAGCAATCATCAGCTTATGAACAGGTTTCATTCTACAAATACATATGTGCTGGTATACAATTGATTTGCAATAGAAAACTATCAGTTTTTCTATAATGTTGTTCATACTCAGATTAATTGTAATAAAAAAATAAAGAAGAATCCATAAACTATCTTATGTTTAAAACACGAGCAATATGAGCAGAGAGCTGAGCTATCAGCAAACATGAGAGGTATGTAGTTATTAACAAGTCTGGGGTGAGATGTGATGTTACCATACCTCAGGGGCAGAGTAGAATACCACAGAATATTAAAATCACAAAGAGTAATATTAAAATCACAAGAGTAAGAGTTCCCTGCTGTACATTTTTTTCCCTTGACAAAACAAACCACACAATTTTCTGTTTATTGAAAATGAAGGTAGACCTCCCCCAATATCGAAAATGTAAATTTAGTTCTCTAATAATTTATGGCTCAAGAACAGCAGACACTGATTTCAGATTAGGCATATTCTCAGTATATGGACTTAAAAAAAACCCTCCAAATTATAGAATGATATTATAAATATAACAATGACTTGATTTCCAATACAGCCATAATCAATAATGAAGACATGAATTCCAACACTGGTAAGGTTTTCAACTGTTTCCCTTCGATGGTTCCATGCTAACAATTGGTGAAATTACTTTAACTGTGTCTCTGAGGAGTATTTTATTGCTGTGTGCTTTTTTTCAGTTTCCAGCAAAAACTTTTGTCCACATGTATTATGGTTAACGCCTGGGCAGAAATTTTTTTTAACTCTTATTTTGATTTTACATAAAGATTTTATTGGTAAATTTGCTTTGTCTACACGTGCTGTGTAAAAAATTCATTTAAAATTCACACTATGAATTGCTTTTCAGTTATCTAAATGCAGTAAACTTGTATAACATTTGCTTTTGTGATACTAAATAGTAAATTTTAATGTTGTCAGCTATGTGCCAATATTGGTTTGTAAGTACTTGTCAAATAAATTGATTCCCTTAGATGTGTGAACTTACTCTTTTAATAGATCTTTTTACAGAAGTAGATTACCTACCTATCTAGAACTGAGGATATTCTGCTGAATCTAAAAATATATAGAATATGTACTGTATTTACTTAAGCAAAAAATCATTTCCTCTTTATAAAACATTCTAATGCCATACAGTGGAAAGTACTCCCCTACCCAAATATAAGGCTCAGTTTACATCTTAGTTAATGTGGAAAAAATTATTTTTTAAAATGTTTTTAGTTCTTTAAAATCATCTTGAATGGTACTGTTAATGGAAATGTTTCATTAGAAGACAACAACAGATCAACACCAGAAACTTTATGTAAGGGGATTTAACCTATCTTAAATGTGGGGTCCAGGCTCCTTCTATTTTAGTGGAAATTATCCATTGAATCTTCAAAGAGGTCAATGATATAATCTTTCCTACTGCACCAAAACAGGAAATGATCTGAACACTTTAACTCAGAGATGATCATCATTGATTTTGCTAAAATAGAAGTGCTAAGTAATGTAGTAATTTCTGCTGAGAATTAAAAATAAAAATTTGTAATAATATACCTCTTTCTCAGAACTCATCAGTGGACTATGAATTCATGATTGTTGTATAGACTTTCTGTAATTTATAAACCCTATATTAAATGCCAACAGCACTGCCACAGTGGTGGATAAACTTTTATTCTGAGATGAACTACAGCAAAAGCTATTGATTTATCTAAAGAGCTAGACATGGCAAACACCTTGACCTAGTATTGGTTCTAATTAAGTCAGGCAGTTCCATTTCAAGACAGAAATTTGTACAGAAGTCCAACAGAATAGTGCCAGACAATTTTAATGGTTTCATTAAAGCAAAAACAAATATGCCAGAAAGACCTGAATGGTGGTCATTTCATTTTTTATTGTTTTCCCATCTACCTCCAACTCCTCTCCTTTTAATTTAACAAATGTTTTATTAAAGTCCTCAAACTCAAAGTACAATGACTGGTCTGAGTAAATCACTGTCAAATGCTCAACTGGTGAGCTATTTCACAAGAATTACATGCGCAAGAAAGCCTGAGACACCTAAATTCTGAAATCTCCAGTTTGTTTAGATCATTTATAAAACCAAAAGAAGAGATACAGCAAAACTGAATCTGTACCAGAATATCCAAAACCTACAACTGCCCGATTCCTGATATCCAAAGTAAGGGTCACCAAGAGACATTAATCCTGAAATTACAGACTCAAGTGGGGAAGGGGGTGACCCTTAAGTATTCACTATAAAGCACAAAAGCAGTATGAAAGAAACAGGATAGAGCAGGAAGAGAGTTTCTCAACAAATTCTTACTTTTATTTACTTTTTATGATCATGGACATGTAAACTGACCTTTGGAAATAACAATATCTGCCTCACAGGGTTATGATATTTATAAAGTTGTACAATTCTAACTGTAATGTACACAGTATTAGATAAACAATTTATTTCATAAAAATAACCTTGAATTTCAATTCCATATATTCCATACCATAAATGGTACAAAAAAGGAAGTGGGGGGATAATAAGATGAAAAGAAATATCCAGGGCTAGGGCTCTAGCTCAGTGGTAGAGTGCTTGCTTAGCATGTGTGAGACACTGGGTTCGATTCTCAGCATTGGATATAAATAAGCAAAAATAAAAGTCCATGAACAATTAAAAATCCAAAAGACAAATTAAAGAAGTACAGGTGTTTTCACTTAGCCTGTAATCCCAGCGAGTCTGAGGCACAGATCTAAGGCCAGCCAGGGCAGTTTAGGGAAACTCTGTCTCAAAATAAAATAAAAACGGTCTGGGAGTGTAGCTCAGTGGTAAAGCACTCTCAGGGTTCAATCCCCAGTATGGTAGGGTGTTATGTAATAATTCTCAACATCAGCACAACATCAGTAACATTACCCTCCCCACCTCGTACAATGAGTTGAAGAAATAAAATACAAGAGAGGGAAAAAGAACCAAATTGTCCAGCATTAAACAGCCCTTATGTAAAATAAATCCCACAAAAACAAACTTAGACAAACATTCTCTTAGCACATTCCCATCAGTCACTCTAATTAGGTTACATCAGCTTTCTGCAAGTTTGTGGCAACAGGAAACAAATGTACCAGAGCTGTTTCTAAACTGCTGACTCATCCTGACAGTCTCTAGGGACTGAACTTAAACTTAACCCTTTTATCTTATTATTTAAACCAGAATATTTCTGCTAATGAAAAAATAAGATTTGTATATTCAGTGGAAAAAACTCAATCCCATATGGGACTCTTCTGCCCTTGCCCTCCTCCCATTTACACAAATATTTACACAACTATAATTTACCAGTGATTACTCTAGGTGCCAGATATAGTAACAAACAAGAATTGTGTGGCTCCTTAGGTTCAGATTTTAGTGGGGATGACATAAGTTAATAAACAATCATATAAAATGTAAGAGATAATAACTATATATATAGTCCAATTAGATTGGAAGATCTGGAAAGACTGTCCTGGTACTAACATTTTAAACCAAGCTCCAAAGCATGAATTAGAATGGCAAGCTGGCATTGGGAATGGAGCAGAGGTAGAGAACAAGAAAGACAGAAGGGGAGGTCTGTGATATGTCTCTCAAAAGAAATAACATAAATACAAGTATTACAGGACAGGAGGTCTGCTGGTGAACTGGGAAGAGTGTGCTCAAATTGGCAATGGATAGAGGTAAGTAGGGCCAGATCACAAAGAACCTGTAATCCTTGTTAAATTTTATGAAATTATGTTAAGTAATCCTAATCACTGGCCCTACCATTCTTTAATGACCTTTTTTTGTTGTTCTTTTTTAGTTATATATGAAAGTAGAATATCTTTGACATATTTATACAAACATGAAGTATGCTTGTTCTAATTACGATGCCAGTTTCGTAAATGTACATGATGTGGAGATTCACTGTGATGCACTCACATATGTACATAGAAAAGTCATGTTAAGATTCTTTCCACGGTTCCTATCCCCACTCCCTCCCCCCTTCATTCCCCTTTGTCTAATCCACTGAACTTTACGCCCCCCCCCCCACACACCCCCCAGAACATTCAACCTTTGTTTTTTATGGATTGGCTTATTTCACTTAGTTTAGTCACTAGATCCATCCATTTACTGACAAGTCTCATAAAGTCATTTTTTAATGATTCTTTTCAAATGAAAATTTCTTTAGAACTTCCCACATTGTAGATTTTATAGATCCTTATCCCTGCAACAACGTCTGTACTTTAATTTTATAAACTAATCACCTCTAAACTACCTTCAGTTTCATACATGTAGTTTTCTGTAGGTCAGCTGATAAATTATTTGAGCTTTTGTGCATTTCATTTTACATGTTTGAGGTGGAAGTATTAAAACACACCCAATCTTTAGAGAACTATGGAGGTAATTTAACTCCTCTCCATGGCAAACTTTTTTTATCAACTGTGTCAAGTACAATAAAAGCAGTGTAATAATTCTCCAGCCCTGCCCCTCAGACTACTCAGGTCAATTTGTTTTGTGTAATCTGAAAATATCTGGGAGCATGTTCTAACCCCCAAACCCACCTCTTTCTGAAAAAGTCTTTTATATTGAATCTCACAACTCATTACTTGTATTTTTCCAGCTTAGTGTAATCCTCTTATTTTTTGTTATTTTGTTATGTAGATGTTCTATATTTCCAAGTTATGTCATATACATTATTGGTCTTCAACTATATGATCCATACACTTCCTTGTGGACACTACCATGTATTTTATGAATAAGCAATTCCCAGGAAACACAAATATGAAATTGATTTATCTAATCCCTTACTTTGTTTAAAACACAAAAAAACACCCAACTGCAGCCTGATAAACTCAGAATGCCTAGGAAATCTCTGAAGTATTCCAACAAGAGAAAAACAAGGCAAGACAAGGAAGTATGGAAGTGGTTTACTATTCTTGGCTGGCTATAGGATTGGACACCGGATTTAAGCATGATTTCAAACAAAACCCTGGTCTACCTACAGGTATAAGACCTACCTACAGGTATAAGACCTACCTACAGTATAAGACCCAAGGTGCTGGCGATATAACTCAGTTGGTAGAGTGATTGTCCTGCATGCACAAGGCCCTGGGTTCCATCTCCAGCAACATTCTCTCTCTCTCTCTCCCTCTCCCTCTCTCTCTCTCTCTCTCTCACACACACACACACACACACAGCAGAACTAGAGAACAGGACCATGTCATGTTTCAACAATAAAGCAAAATGACAAAGTTAATAATGAGAGGCTCTCAAAGTCTCTTAGTTATTCAAACTACTGATACTCGCAACTGTTCCTCCAGAATGAATCCATTTTCTGCCTATTTTACTTCTCAGAGAGCCCATCTTTTTAGAGTAGTTATCATTCACAATCTTTCAAAAGTCAAACTGAAGCCGGGAGCGGTGGCACACTCCTGTAATCCCAGCAGCTCAGGAGGCTGAGCAGGAGGACCACAGGTTGAAAACCAGCCTCAGAAACTTAGCGAGGCCCTAAGCAACTCAGTGAGACCCTGTCTCTCAATAAAATACAAAAAAGGGCTGGGAATGTGTCTCTGTAGTTGTGTGCCCCTGAGTGGCAACCCCAAAGTCAAACTGAGATTAGAATAATATGTATGATAATTTCTCTTTCAAAAATCATAATATAAGGGGGCTGGGGTTATGGCTCAGTGGTAGAGCACTTAGCTAGCACACGTGGGGCACTGGGTTCGATTCTCACCACCACATAAAAATAAACAGAATAAAGGCATTCTGTCTATCTACAACTACAAAAAAAAAAAAAAAATAGGGGCTGGGGTTATGGCTCAGTGGTAGAGTGCTCACCTAGCACATGCGAGGTGCTGGGTTTGATCCTCAACACCACATAAAAACAAATAAATAAAAATATTTTGTCCAACTACAACCAAAAAAAATTTAAAAATCATAATATAGCTCAATAATCCCACTCAAAAACTATAACTTAAAAGTATAAGGCTAGCCATTATTTGATCCAATTTACTTATTTAAGCAAGAGATGACAACAATCATAACTAAAATCAAGAGGAAAAAAAAAACAATAATTTTCCCAACTCCTTAGCCCTGGGCTACTTAAAGAAGAGTGAAAGAGTAGAAAAGAACATGTTTTGACAGAGTTGGTAAGTGCCTGAGCCCTCCCTTTCCTTGTCTACCCCCATATTCCATAGACAGAACTTGTTTGTGGGCATCCCTGGAACAATCAGAGAAATCTCTGCATTAAGCACAATAGGCTAACTGTATGTAATAGAATTCCTATAGAAAACCATTTATTCTCCTCTTTCAAAATAAACTATACCTGTTGGAAAAGAGTAAGGTATTAGAAATCAATAAACACTGAGTTCTAAATCCTGGCCCCATCACCTAGCATCACTTAGTTATTGAAAAAAATCAAAGAACAAAAGTTCTTATTAATACTCATCCTCCAGGAATGATGCTCCAACTTCACTGAGTATAAAAATTACTTCAGAGAATAGAAGTGAGTCCTATAGATCTGATGAATAAGACACCATTCCTCTTAGTTCTTATGCCAATTATTTCAGAACCATTATTCAAGAGATACTGAGGTATAGAAACAATACATATTCAAGAAAATGAAATTGAACCAAATGTTAGTATGTTAATTTATCAAGTTCTTAAAAAGAATTTCTAGGGAAGATGATGCTGACTCCTTTTCTCCCAGTTCATCTGAAGAATTTCTAGGGAAGATGATGCAGACTCATTTTCTCCCAGTTCATCTGGGTTATAAATACAACTATAAATCCTGGACATGATGCCAGAAGAAACCAAACAAAAACTCTGAAAGGTAGAAAGAGGAAGATGAACTGTCAGGGACCACTAGACTACAGGAACAACATAGTGGAAGCATGGGGCAAAAACCGCATCCAATAGAAGGCTATACAAAAACCTGGTTTCTTCATTTGCAAGAGAATAAAAAAGTGGCTCAGTCAGGATCATTCCTTCCTGGAGGAAACACAAAGGGGCCCTCTAATCAACAGCAAAGTTGAGCTTCCAATAAGCCATGGGAAACATTACTGCCAATTTTCCCTTTTAATTTCATTTTACTGAAAATATTCATTATTTCTAATTACTTTCCTCCTATTATTTATTCAACTCAGGTTTTAAACCCCACTACTGGACTAAAACTACTAGACAAGGAAACCACGGACATCTAATCCACTATCCAATTCCCAATCTTTACCATCTTCAACCTATCAACAGCATCTAACATAGATGATTATTCTTTCAAATACTTGGCTTATCTTTCAAGACATCATATTAACCTGGTTTTTCTCTTGTCATTTACAATTTCTACACAGACTCCACAGGCCAAATCTCTTCCACACATACTTCCTAAGTGACCATATTCAATCTCATGATTTTAAGTTTCATCATCATCTCAGAGGAAAGAATGCTCTATTTAATTGACATTGACATAACCAACCATACATTTGATAGGGAGGAGGAATTCCTATTTCATGTACATACAAAATAAATATTAAGTGTACTAAAGACTTCATATAATCACCACATCAGGAAGCATTCTTAAAGATCAGAAGAAACCCAGAAATCAGAAACGTTCATTTTCTGGAAAATTATCTGGTAGCATCTAATTACCAATTACAACACTTTTGAGATTTCATCCCACAGAAATAAAAGCACCATACAACGATGTTTACTATTAGGGTAAATGAAATCAATCATGTTTTCCAAAGGCAAATGGCTAAGTACATTCAATAACTACTAAAAGAAATATTACGCAATCATTAAGAATGGGTTAGGCTTGTCTTGCAGATGTCTCCAAGTTCAAGGTCTTGGCAACTTAGCAAGACCCTACCCTCAAAATAAAGGGGCTGGAGGTAAAAGTTCAGTGCTAGAACATTTGCCTATAATGTGTGAGACCCTGGATTCAATCCTCAGTACTAGAAAAACAAAACAAAATGAATGAATTAGATCTTTACATAGTACCCTGAAACAACATCTACAATACACCATAATTTGAAAAGCTAATTTCAGAGCATGTTCCTATTTGGATTTTTAAAGAACAAAAACACCTTAGCAACTTGGGAGGCTGAGACAGGGGAACTGCAAATTCAAGGCCAGCCTGTGCAACTTAGTGAGACTCTGTCTAAAAACAAAACAAAACACTCCCAGGACCTCAGTGGTAGAGCATCCCCTAAATTCAATCCCCAATGATGCAAGTATAGTTAATAAAGAAAAATGCCAAAAATGAATGCATGTGAAAACAAAAAGACTTTAAAACAAATTGTTCGCATTGTTTTGAGACTTTTATTTAAAAGCCCTCTGTACTGTTTTAAATTGCTAAGTGTGTTTTATTTTCATAATTAACACTTCAATAAAAAGGTAAATCAGAGAATTTTAAACATGAATAAATGAAATGGAACTACAAAGAATATGGAAGACAAAAAAAAAAAAAAAGGCCATTGAATTCCAGAAATTAACCTTTCTCTGTATCATCTAAACATCAGAACTTTACATAAACATAAGAAAGATGACCTCCCTTCAAAAGTATTTCTAATATTTCTAAGAATATGACTTGATTTCACCATTATTCTTAATCTGGGTGCTTTTGTTCTCCAGAGAATACCTGGCAATATTTGAAGACATTTTTGGTTGTCACAAATGAAGGGACAGTGACTCTTGGTATTTTGTGGGTAGAAGCCAGGTATGCTGCAAAAATATCAAGCACACAGAATAGTCTCCCACAACAAAATGTTAACAGACTACAAAAACTTTACCTTTCCCAAATCCGTCTTTCCTTTTTGCCCTACCATCCCCATACTTTTCCAGATTATTTGAATAAGCCACCAAATTCTTATTCAAATGAACAGCAAGGGAGAAGATCAAGCTGTTACCCAATATTTTTTTTTAAAAGTAGAACAGAAAAGTAACTAAGAGTATAGAGAATATAGATTATCCATGTAATAAAGATAGGTTACTTCTGTTTCAGTTAGGCATATGCAAGCCTGTGAGCCTCCAGGCAGGTATGAAGACACAAGTCTCACCTTATTTATTATATTATTTATTTATATTTATTATTGTCATTATATATTAATATATATTATATCATATATTGTTTATATTTATTTTATTTACTGTATTATTATATATTATATTTTTATAGGCTCAAGGGTTTATCTTATTGTAGATCATGTGCAAATTAAGTCCTTTAAATATAGTTCAGTTCTCTCATCCTTAGAACTAGTGTTTTGAACTAAAAAATCTTCAAGGTGCTTGATTTACAAGATGTGACAAACTTGTAACCATCAGCACAAAACATATCCTGAATATGCAACATATGGGGGAAGAATAGATATACCCAGATAAATGTTTGCAAGACTTAATTCACTCTAGATACTTCAGTAAAATTCTATTCCTTAGATATATAAAATCTTTCTTACCTAGCCTTTAAGTCTTGGGAGACTTGGAAGACTTTAAGTCTTAGGATCTTGATTAAATCATAATGCCAAGTCAAAATCTAAAATACCCTTTCAAAAGGTGACTGAACTTTAAAACTGAAAGAAACTTCAGAGATTATCTTTAAGCATCTCAAAATTGGGGGGGTGGTGACTGGGGTGGTAACTACGGGCACTTTATCACTGAGCCACATCCCCTTTTTATTTTCGAGACAGGGTCTTGCTAAGTTAATGAGGCTGGTCTAAGACTTGCAATTCTCTGTTCTTACCTTCCTGAGTGACTAGGATTACAGGTATACCCTAATGCGCCCAGCTAAGCCTCAATTTTTAAATGAGCAAAGTGAAACCAAAATGGGACCTAAGCTAGGTGTAGTGGCGCACACCAGTAATCCTAGCAGCTGGGGAAGCTGAGGCAGGAGGGTTGCAAATTCAAAAGCCAGCTTCAGCAACTCACCAAGACCCTATCTCAAAATCAGGGGTACGGGGGTGTACTTCAATGGTTAGGAGCCCCTGGCTTCAATTTCTGGTACAAAAAAATAAGTGTGTGTGTGTGTGTGTGGGGGGGGGTGTTCCCTGAAAGATTCAACAACTTGCCCAGAGTTCTAGTTCAACTCAATCTGACAAGCTCTTAGGGCAAGCTGATAAGAGTTAAACAAACTAAAAGTTACATGCTAATGTTTAAAATTACTTTGGGGGCATAAAAAACAATCTTTTCAAAATTTCAAAAAGTATTTTACTGCTCCATAGAAAGACTTTCTATTACTGTTTGACATTTTCCCCAATTAAAATATTTTAAAAATCTGCCTTAAGATCTATTCTTATCTTGATAAGTAGGAACTATAACAAGAAAACATAAACTGATCACCAAAATGGAACAGTGAGTAAAAAGAATTCCACCATTTTAAAGGAAATCAAAACCAGCAATCTACTCTACATCTGCATAGCTTTCAAGTTTCTACTTGTGCAAAACTCAGTGTCTTATCACAAGGGTCCTTCCAGTTCTAAAATTCTACCCAAATGTTTGGGAGATTAAATATTTCATTCATACATTAAGGCATGTTACTTTATTAAATAATGTGCATACAAAATTAGTAATGAACAACTGGTGTCAAAGTGTGCTCTGTCTCTCTTTGATGAAGTTACTCACCTGTAAGCTGATGAATTATTGAACTAAATATTTATTAATTTGTCTACCATTAGACTCAGAATTTGCTTGGAAAGAGACCCTCAGAAACTTGACAATTCTAGAACATCTAGTTCTAAAATAATCTGATTCTCAAAAATTCTAAAGATGAAAGAGGATACAGATTTCCTAACTTAATGAATTAAAACTAGAAAAACATTTTTCCCAATGGGGATGGGGTATTTGGGGGGGGGGTCCTAGGCGGTACTAGAGATTTAACTCAGGACCTTGTGTATGTAAGGCACACACTCTACCACTGAACCAAAGACACTATCAAAATCCGCCCCCCATTGGGGGTGGGGTTGTGGCTTAGCAGTAGGGTGCTTGCCTAGCAGGAGTGAGACCCTGGGTTCGATCCTCAGCACACATAAAAATAAATAAATAAAAATAAAGATATCAAAAATAAATAAATAAAATAAAGGTATTGTGTCCAACTAAAATATATATACTAAAATATAAATATATAAACTAAAAAAATATATATATATATATTTTTTTAAATCCCCCCCCTTGGAGTTCCAAATTGTTGATATAATTAAAAGTATTTTTCCCCAGACAGTTCTCTTATGACTACATGCCAGTATTTTACTTCAATCTGTAAGCAAGGGAGAAGGTCTACTAATGCAAAGACAAATTCTTATTAGGAATATTTTTAGGAAAAAAGGAATGGCTAATTATTTAACTAAATAAAATGAAAATGTCTGATTAACTGCCATAAGACCCTTGATTGACAGCTGACAGTCAACTGAGGTGGATAGGAAACTGGTTTCCCAGAAGTCTTAATCCCAATGAAGTTCACCAGACAAATGCAGCAGTATTTTAAAAGAAATACAAATATCTTCCCCAACAAAAGTTATGAATTATACCATAAAGATCCTGTCCAAATGAGGCTTAAAACATTTTTTTTTTACACTTTCTCCTTTTAATTTACATAATCTCTAAAGATCTGTCCAGGTCTAGGTCCATCTCCCTGAACCCTATACTAAAGACCTCTGAATTGTTCAATTTTTTTTTTTTTTTACAAACTTAGCTACATTTTTAAGGGGAAAGAAAGTATTTTAAAGAGCAAAAGGCAGTTATAAGCCAGTTCTTGCACAGATAGAAGACAGCAAAAAGCTGGAGAGAGCATAACTCATCCTCCACTGTACTGTCCCTGAAAGCAAACAGAAACCCCAAGGAAAGTACACCTTCTACACATAAAGACAATTTTAGAGGTGTATATGATGGCATACATAGCTTTCAGAGAACACAAGTGATTCCAAACTAAACAATGAACAAAATATTAATATTTGATATTAACATTAACAAACTAAATGTTAACTATTTTATAATGAACGAAGAACAAATTTGCAGGATATTCTTGCTCATCTCCAAATTAGATTTGAATAATCGAAACAGCTCCAGGGAAGGCAACGGAGAATCACTGTGATGGGGCAGAAATAATAAAGACACTACTAAACATCAAACTGACCACATTTAAAGTTTTCTCAACGATCTCTTGGGTCATCATAGAAGGTGACCATAAAAAACTTAAGCTGCTAATAACACCAAGCAAATGCCACAGATCTACTGAAGTTATCCCCCACAGTACTTACAATGCACTAAAACAGAAAAGGAGTATGAAGGGTTGGAAATTATAACAGAAATATATATTCACTGAATATATCCTGGTTAAATTCATAACTCATATTACTAATTTTAGAAATCATTAAAAAAGAGAAACACTCAGAAACCAAATCTCTCCCCCCACCTCCTTTCTTTCTCTTTTTTTCTTACATAAATAATTATGTATTTAAGACTATCAAGACTTTAGGCAGAATGAGAATCAAAAACAACTTCAAACTAGGAGGACTTTCTATCAAAAAGTAGTATCTCAGACTTTATAATAATAAAGCCTAATACATATAGTTTTCAAAGGAAACATTAAAACTATAACAATGTTTTCTGCTAAGACAGAATACTAAAAGTAGATCAGGAACAGCTAAGTCGATTCTTTTTCATCCTGTGACACTTTTTGTTCAGCCTCTATCACTGGCTCCCTTTACCCATATAAATACAATGCAATTTCAATCTTACCACTAAAAAATTTTCATTAATAGTTCTCCAAATTCTCTTCAGTCCTCCAAAATAACTCCATAACATGAAAAAGTTGCACATTTTTCTTTCAATTTAATATTGAAGATTTGCTTTATGTAATTATATTATTTTTGTATTAAAAAACCCATGGTTGCAGCTTTTTAAAAATTCCTTTAAAATAATCTCGGTCATCAATAGTAGTATTATAATATTGTTAAAAATACATTTTAAAGGTATAAAAACAAAAATTTGTATTTTAATGTATTTTAAAACAGGGATACAAATTCCTTGACACTCCTCATCAAAAGGTAGAGTCTTTTCTTCTTGAAACTGAGAGGGCTCATGTCTGCTTCAGTCAACAAAATATGGTATTTTGGGTGACATCACAGCATAGATTAAATGAACATACTGCTTCTATTTTGTCCCCTGAATACAAAGATCCATGTAGGAAAACTTATAACCCTGAGACTACCTTGATGTAAATGTCAAGGGTCCCAGGGGAGCAAAGCCTTCTCTAATCATCCCAGAAAAGGTGCCTGGCTTGTAAGTGATGATATCATCTTAGAAATAGATTCTCTAGTCCCAGCCATTTCCATCCCAGGCCTTTGGATTTTTCCAACCAAGGGCCAAGAATCCTGAACAGAGACAAGCCATTCTAACTGTACCCAGAATTCTGATTCACAGAATATACTAAAATGCAATAGCTATTATATGCCATTCAGGCTGAGGTGATTTGTTAGATAGCAATACATAAAAGAATAGTCATCATCCTGTAAAACTGAGGATTTGCATACTTAACCACAGAATGGTATACTATATCCATGGGAGTATAACCAGGAGTATGAACTCACCCCCAAAATCTTTAGCACATATACCAGAAGGCAAGTTCAAGAATGTTCAGAATAATAGCATTGGTCATTATTTTTAAGTTAAATAAACTGGGGTAGGGGTTATTCCAGTGCACAGCAAGAGAAGTGTGAATGAATTATGGTGTATCTATTCAGTGATACAGGGAAAATAAATAAACTACATGAAATATGAATATTAGTAATACAATGTTTAAAATCCAAGCTCTATAGACAGCTTTTGTAAAGTTTAAAGACAAGTGAAGGTAACCTAGAGATTCCCTGGGGAAAATTTAGAAGCAGCAAATACATGTTTTGCGATTTCCTTCACATTTCTGCCCCTACCAAAAGACTATATCTGTTAATCTTATAATTTCTTAGGCAAACACAAGCAAAACAACTTTAAAAAAAAAAAAAGCAAGAAAAATGACAACTTACAATATAGGATGGAGGTGATCTTGGTAGTAATAACTGCTTAACTGTACAATATCATCACGTATGTATTTTAAAAATAAAGTCATAAATGGATGAGTTTAATCAAGAAATACATACATATTAAACTGCATAAAATGGGAGTGTATATTTTTTTTTTATTTTTATTTTTTAGGTATAGATGGACACAACAAAATGCCTTTATTTATTTGTTTTTTTAATGTGGTGCTGAGGATCGAACCTGGGTCCCACCCATGCTAGGCAAGTGCTCTAATGCTGAGCCACAATCCCAGCCTGGGAGAACATACTTATGATGGAACAGAAAGAACTAGCACTAGGTTTTGAAAAATCATTTTTCTAGTTTAAGCAGATAATTACTGAAATCAATTTGTACTCCCTCAACTCTCCTTTTCATATTCATTAAAATACAAATTTTAAAGAATCACAGAAACTAATATTGAATAATACCTGAATATCTACAGAAATTTCCAATAACCAAAAGCAATTAAGATGAAATATATACATATATAAATAAAAGTAGAAACAAATGAGGAAAAGATAGACTTCCATTTCCAACTATTGTACCGTATGCAGTCTTCAATAACTAAAGAGGAAAGGTTTCTTGCTATCAATCCCCCCAGCAAAGTTTAAATTTTTCATTAAATTTCAATGAAATAAGTTTAGACAACTACAACTGTATTTGCTATCCTAGGGTACTAAGTTGGCAATGAGAATACAGATGATCAAATGATAAAAGGTGGTATTAACTGGCAGGGAAAGAACTACAGACTGCATCAGATTATTCAATAAGCAACTCTTCTCATAACAGAAAAGCAATGTGACATAATCAGAAGATCCCTCCTCAGATCAGGACATCTGCACAACATCAAGTATCAGCAAATTGGCCAGAGGCTTCACTCAGTAAGAGTTATAAAGCTCAAAGTAGGAATCCAAAGGCAACAAGCTATATACTGACGGAAATCCATTAAGTTATTTACTTGCAAACACCAAAACCCTGCAAAGATCTTTTCTTCCAGGCAATAGCTGACTATCATAAAGTCCCAGAAGGGGGCAGGGGAAAGGAAACTATGCAAGTAGTTTTCACAGAAAAAGGCCACAAAGTTGCCTATATAAGAAATATCACAAAAGTATATTTCTTATATCCCTCTAAAAATCTGCTTTTCCTAGTTTTCCCCTTCCTTGGTTAAAAAAAAAAAAAAAAATCAACCCCCACCCCACCCCCAAAATCAACACACTTAGTTCTGCAGTTTTTCAAGGGAAAACACTCCCTTTTCCCCACCTCTCTTCCACTCAAAAACTTGCCTCTACCTTCAAATACATCCATTCTCAAACCTCTTTGTTGCCTGAAACTAAGCAATCACCATATCTCACCTGGAAGTGGCATCCTCCTCCTCAGTGATCCTCCTGCCTCCAGAACTTCGTAGCCTCAAAAAAGCAGCCAAAACATCATTTAAAAATCTTATCAGATCAAGTCACCCCTCCTGTTGAGAACCTATAAAGTTTATGACTATTTTTCATGTACTCTATTCTGGCCACTCCAGACTACTAGTTGTACCTTTAACAGCCCAGACACTCTACTTCTGGCTACTGTACTGACTCTTCAACTTTGAACACTTTCATCTCCCAGATATCCTTGGGCCTTCTCCCTTACTTCCTTGAGGTCCCTTATCAAAAAAATCTTCTTTAACCAATACAAAAATAATAAAGTTGCTGCTGTAGCTTCTAGCACCAATCACTGCTTTCCTACACCCTTTTAAAATAAATATTTTTTAAAATATTTATTTTTTACTTAAAGGTGGACACATCTTTATTTTATTTTATTTTTTATGTGGTGCTGAGGATCGAACACAGGGCCTCACAGGTGCTAGGCAAGCACTCTACGTCTGAGCCACAATCCCAGCCCCTCCTGCACCTTGTTTTAATTGTCCTCTGCAGTACTTAAACCTTGGCATCATATATTTACTTGTGCACTGACTCCCTTCAGCAATGCAAGTTTCAAGAGTAAAAATTTGTATTAGTTTTACTCACTGATGTATTCCCAACACTGAACAGTCTCTCTATATGCAGCAAGCATTCAATAAATGTTTATTAAATGAATGGATACTGTTGATTTTAGTGGTGGGGAAGCAAGTATCCTATTCACAGGGTTCACAGTAGTAACTATGTGCATGCCTGGGATGTCAGCCAAAAATCTTTATTGAGAGTTATTATAGATTTGATCTAATTCGAATTCGAACCCCAATGGAAATTTTTAGGGACATTTAGCAAAGGCTGATGGATTTGACTACAGAAATTTAAAACTTCTATTCTTCAAATAACATATAAACTAAAAGACAAATAAAAGCTAGGAAAGGCAATTTGCATTATAACAAACTTTTTTTTTAAATGCAAAAGCCCTTTCAAATAACTCAAAAAAAAGACATCAGTACTTGTAGCTTTAACTCAAAAAAAGACATAGGTACTTATAGCTTTACATAAAAAATATAAATGGCAAATAAATATAAAGGAAACTATAGAAGTACATTAGTAAATCAAAGTAGTAAGTGTAAAGAATGCTTGTTTGCCTATTAAATTGAAAAAGTTTTAAACAATTATACTATGTTATGTTAAACAATTATGCTTTGTTAATTTGTTAAAATATGTTGAACAATTATACTTTGTTAGGTTTCAGAGAAACACTACTCATGAAAGATTGCAGTTTCTTCTGGAGAACCTATTTATCAAAACCATCCTTTATCCCATGACCAAAAATATACCTACAATTTATCATAGGATAATCTGTAATATGAGGCAAGTTTTAAAATACTTTTAAGCTTCTACATAAAAGATGACAAACTTAGTGTCACATTTCCCACGTTTGTCTTATTTGAGTTTCTTTGGTTTCTACAACTGTGTCAAAATGTTTTCAGAGGGACTGGGGAATATAGCTCAGATGGTAGAGAGCTTGCTTGGAATGCACAAGGCCCTGGGTTCAATTCGTAGTACCACCAAAAAAAAAAAAAAAAAAGGTTTTCAAAATGGTTGCCAGTGATGTAGAAGCTATTATAAAGACAATATCTATCAATATGGGGTCTGTAAGTCTCTCTACTACTACTAGATTACAGTTGATCTCTTCAGATGTGGCATATGATCTTAACTTCAAAGTCATTCCCATTCTGAAAAATCTGATTCATTTGCATTCTATGTTTTAACTTCTGAAGTAATCCAAGTTGGAAACCCTACACTAGAGGTCAAACTTTAAACCTGTGTGTTATAAATAATGGTTGACAGACCCTACACTCAGAATTTCTCAACCAGGAGACTTGAGGTAGAGTCCCCTAATTTCTAACAAGTTCTTAGGTGCTGGTCCCAGAGACCATATTTTGAAATTGATGAAATTTTTTCATTAGAGCCAGAGAGAGGTCCAGCATCTCTGGAATCAAACTATTATAGGATAATTGAATAATATTGGAAATTTTGTTAATAGGATGACAGCTGGGATAGAAAAGCTGACGGCCAAGTCATTCTTTAAAATCATTTTAAGCAGAATGAATTCCTTTAAAAATCACCTTGTGTGTATATATAAATATACCACATGAAATTTCACCTTTAAAAGGAACCAATCAATCATCTTTAAAAAGAACCAATCAAATATAAATTATCAGTGGGAAACCACTACTCAATATAAAATTTAGGAATCAGTCTAGAAGTTTAATTACCCCTTTACACAGCAAGCATAAAATAACAGGTGTTGCAAATAAAAATATTCAAAGAGAGAGGGAGAGAGAGGGGGAGAGAGGGAAAGAGAGGGGGGGGGAAGAGAGAGAGAGAGAGAGAGAGAGAGAGAGGGAGAGAGAGAGAGAGAGAATTTTAATATTTATTGTTTAGTTTTCGGCAGACACAACATCTTTGTTTTGTATGTGGTGCTGAGGATCGAACCCGGGCCGCATGCATGCCAGGCGAGCGTGCTACCGCTTGAGCGACATCCCCAGCCCCGCAAAAGATTTCTTATAGCTCCACTATTTTATGACCAACATGTGTTATCACCAGCTTCAATATTTTGCACTGAATTTACATTCTACAGCTGAATACTACATATAGTAGCAAACGTTTGTTGAATGCTTCCCTTGATCTGACTGTGCTATACACACTGCATGAATTTTCATCATTTAATTATTGTAATGATCATATAAGGCAGAGCCTACCACCTACACCTTCTATCCCCACATTGCAAATGGATAATATGAGGCACAAAAAAATTAGGTCATTTTCCCCCAAAGAAGTACAGGTAAAATCTACTTATGAATCCAAGCAATCTGGCCAGAGTCCTTGCTTTTAACTACTGTACTTAATCATTTAAAATCCAATACTTCTAAATTTACAAATTTTTTTCCAAAATTAGCTCTTCCTTTAAACTTATTGTCTGTCAATACTACCCAGGCTCAATATTACAAAGTTCCTGCAATAATTAAATTAAGTCCTACCACATTTCACAACTACCTTTTTCATTTTATTTCAAATTGATGGAAACAGTCTGTAGTTATCATTTTCCTGTCTTCAAAAACAACTAGTACTTAGGCTTTTGATCTTCCTACATCTAAGGCAGCTGTGCGCCTCACTACCAATGTGTTGAAGGCCAGCTTACTTGACAACAAAATCATTTTAAGCACAGTGAATTCCTTCAAAAATCACCTTGTGTGTATACATAAATATACCACATGAAATTTCACCTTTAAAAAGAACCAATCAAATTTATGATTTTGTCGGGATGAATCCAACTGCTATGTTTAACTATAAAGCTCTATTAAAAAAAAAAATCAACTTAAGCTCTTTACCTACATCTTTGACTCATTTCTCTATTTCCACAAATAGTTAAAGCCTATACATATTTAAAACTCTGATATTTTATGCAGAGCATACTTTGTTTCTGCAGAAGATGGAAGGAGGAAAAAACTCAAGAAATGATATTCAATTCAAAAAAGTACCATGTCTAAGTGGAAAGCTAAAAAATAGTTTTGAAAAAGAACCATCCAAATATCAAAGCTCTCTCTCATAAAGCCATTAACAGTCAAAGAATCAAACTGTTGAGGCATCCCAGTATGAACAGTATCTGAATATCAAAGCAAATTTTATTATAGGACCAGGGCTGGGCTCCAGCTCCAGACAGAACAATTGTAGAGACTCTGTACAAAACTGTTTAAAATGAAAGAACTCCAAGCTTTTGTCACTGGGGTCAATTTTATAAAGTATATAAATCTAAACCATGCAATTCCATGCAATATATAGATATATCTACGACCATGATTTTGAAGCGCTAAATCTTACCAGATAGCAGTTAACTATATTTAAAGGTAACAAAGGAGGTGTACTTCTTAACTAAATGAAATAGGAGACAGGCAGCACTTCAAGGATATAAGAGCTGTGTTGAAATGAGACAAGTTATGCAAATCGGTTCAAATGACAAGCTTACATGCAATCTTGAGCAAGTTTTCTTCCCCCTACCTCAGAGTCTCAGTCTCTTCATCTGTAAATGGGGGTACTATCTAACTTAAAAGGACTGTTATGGTGACTTGGGATCATGTATATATGTAATACCTTAGCACAAGAGTACAGCACTTTAAGAACAATATGAATTCTCTTCCCTTCCTTATCCTATACACGTTAAAGTACCTGATATTTGTCTAGATTCTAACTAAAGTTAGGTGAAATAATACAGCTTTTGATTAACTTGTTGCCATTTAATGTATCTACTAACTTATCTTTCTGACTACTGCTAGAGATGATGTCTCACACTAGTGGTAGTAACATACAAGGCTTGAACGTAATTCTCAAAAACATTCAATTATGCTTGGAAATACTGAGAGGGTTAGGGGGGTTCTTGGAAATAACAGTTCTACCAATTTTACTGGAATTATTTACTGTCACGAGCCATCCATGGGCTGTGTGTGTGAGCTATGTGCACTGAGCATATGAGGGGACTGGCCTGACTAAACTGCCTGATTGGGCTGTGCAACCTATGTATGCCTTTTCTCTCCCTCAGCCTAATCTCACACAGCACCTGAAATGGGTATGGCTTTCCAAGATGTCAATCTGCTGACCACAAGACATCACCAAGCAAAAAGACTCCACCCTTCGAAACCCAATCTCTTGCCTTATTTGGGTGGGATTTTGTATCAAATGTCTTTCCCCTAAATAAATAGAGGGACTTGGGGTATGCTCTCTCTCTCTTGCCTCTTGCCTCCCTTGCCTTCCAGCATGGGAGCTGACACCTGAGGTTTCCGAGGCATCCCTGACCCCTATTCAGTGTATAAAATGTATTTCTGTGTTTGTGTGGGGTTTTTTAGTTGCCACCCCAGCCAGCTGGTGACAATTTACTTTTAGAAATGATTAACCCTGAGAATTTCCCTGACCCAGACACTCTCATAAATACTTGTAACAAAAAGAACTCTTATTTTAAAAATAAAAGGGGGAAAAGTCATGTAATTACAAGTCAGATAAATCTATCTACCTCGCAGTGTTTTTCCATTTTCTACATACATACATAATTCAGGATACAAATGAGTAGTTTTATAACATATTTACCGAATTACTGCTACTGGTGACAGGATCTTCTATCTATATATATCTATATATATCTATATAGATATATATAGATACAGATATATATAAACAAACAGCTGTGGGGCTGGGGTTGTAACTCGCTGGTAGAGTGCTTGCCTAGCACATGTGAGGCCCCAGATTCGGTCCTCAGGAAAGAAGGGAAGGAGGGAAGGAAGGGAGGGAGGGGGG
>NW_025999874.1:673998-694056 GCF_001458135.2 Marmota marmota marmota
GGGGAGGGGGAGGGGGGGAGAGAGAGAGAGAGAGAGAGAAAGAGGTATTGTGTCCACCTACAACTAAAAAATAAATATTAAAAAAAGAAAAAGAAAAAGCAGCTGTGTGAGGTGGCGCATACCTATAATCCATCTTGGGAGGCTGAGGCAGGAAGATCGAAAGTTCCAGAGCAGCCTTAGTAACTTACAAAAGACCTAAAGCAACTTAGGGATGGATACACTATCTCAAAAATAATAAAAAAAAAAAATAAGGGGCTGGGGATGTGGCTCTGTGGTTAAACGCCCCTGGGTTCAATCCCTGGTACCCATCACCTCCAAAAGAAGGTTGCTGGGGCAACCTTCATAGGGCCCAATGCCACCTGCTCCAGTGCTTCATATGTCTAAGCCTTAGGTGGTGACTAGCTCAAGACTCCATCCCTCAGTTTGCCAGGGGAATCCAACTAGAAAATGGATATGGAAAGGTCATTATAAGCTGTAAAGTGCTATGCCCATGTAAAAACACAAAGACCATACAATAATCTGGCATAAGAAAGGTCAGACAGGAGGGAAAGAAACTAGAGGTTTTCTTTAAAAAATAATAATAATAATCAGGGTCCAGTAGGCCTTTCCTCACCCAACAGACATATACCTTCAAGGGGTACAAGCCATGGAGGTTTCAGTCCCAAGCAAAGGGTCTAAAATCCTGGTGCTGTCCCCCTTTTGGTACATACTGCCCTAAAATTGCATTTTAAACATCCCTGTGTGAAAAAAACCATAATTTCTTTTCTCTGGGATCCTGGATACTTTGATGCCCCTAACTATGTAGTCAACTCCTTATTCAGGATGCCAGAGCAAACCTTTGCAATGGATCAAATCTATGCTCCCTTTGATTTCCTGCAGCCCATGGCAAGTCAGAGTCTTAAAGTCTAGTCATTCCTTTGTGAGAGTTTGGGACAATTTTTCAATAAAAGTAACATGTATTAGCCTTCACCAGATAGACTTCTGTTTAAATTTTTCAACACATAGTGGTATGTATTTGTAGGGTAAGTGTGACATTTTGGTACATGTGTCCAAAGTGTAATGATTAAAAAAAAAAAAAAAAAGATACAGTATTCAAAACAAAATGATACACTACTCACTCTAAACTCAACCTCCACACAAAAAGCCTAAAGATGGAAAGTTAAAAACCTGCTAGAGGGGCTGTGGCTGTGGCTCAGTGGTAGAGCATTCACCTAGCACATTCGAGGCCCTGGGTTCGATCCTCAGCACCACATATAAATAAATGAAATAAAGGTATTGTGTCCAACTAAAACTAAAAAATAAATATTTAAAAAAAAACCCTGCTAGATGTATACCCTTGAAGGAACCACTGGTGACTGGTACATAAAGCCCAAGACATACCTTAGGAATGTATAAGTAAGCGACTAAACAAAAAAACAAAGAATAGTGAAATCATGCTTTCAAGTCTCCTGTCAATTATGGTTCTGCTATTTCTTACACGTCATTTACTATTATAAGCCACTTTTTGAACAGAAATATATTTGTGATGTCCAAGACAAAAAATATGGCAAGAATGCTGTAAAGAGAGATCGTTTTTTACTTTGCCTAAGGCATTAATTCAAAAGTGACTGGGCAATTAAACAGATCTGATTTGGGGTTATAGCAATTCAACATGCTGTCACAAAAGAAGACATCCCTGGCAACAACCAAGCTCAGAGAAAACAGCATAAACCATCATGACTGATTTTCGTAAATTAGTAGATTTTATATTCTGAAGTAGTTTTAGATTTTAAAAAAGAATTGAGCTGGATATGGTGGAGCACGCCTATCTATAATCCAAACTACTCTGGAGGTTGAGACAGGAATATATAAGATCAAGGGCTAATATCAATGACTTAGGGAGATCCTGTCTCAAAGGGGAGGGGGGCTGGGAATGCAACTCATTGGGTTCAACTCACCCGGAGTTCTTTTCCCAGTACCTGCCCCCGCAAAATAAAAATTCAGCGAAAAGTACAGAGAATGTCCACATACCCCTACCCAAGTTTCCTTATTACTCTGGTTCATTTGTTACAACTGATTAACCAATACTAGCATTTCATTATTGTCAAAAGCCTATAATTTACATTAGGTTTCACTCTGTTTTGCTAACTAAGAGAGAATGATCTTTCAGCATCTCATTATCTTCATCATAAAAATATAAAATGAACTCCTACTAATCTTCTCCCCTTCCCCAACCTACAATTCCCAGTCTTCCCATTTCAGTATACCTCAATATAAAGCAATACCTTCCATTGACATGCCAAGACCTAAAACTCAGTTCTCTTGTACAACTCAGTCCCTAACACCAGTCCATCAGCAAATCCTACCTGCTCTGCCTTCAAAATACATGCACAATCACATGTTAATCCTCACAAACTCTACCACAACACAATCATTCTGGCCCAAGCCACCAACCTCTCTTTACAACAGCCTCCCCACCCTCATTTTTGTCCTCAGCAGTTAGTGTTCTTCTCAAACTGTCAGATGATGTTAATTCTCTGTTTCAAGGAGGCACTTGGTCTTCACCTGAACCTAAGAGGTACAATCTTTAAAACAGTCTTCCTCACAACTTGTCTCCACCTACATCAGCCTCCCTTTACATGATATTACCTCCTATTTTCCCTTTACTAGTTGTTGAAGTTCTACTGGCTTGCTTGCTGTGAGTACTCCAGGCAAGTAAGCAGGCTCTGTCCCTAAGGTTTTTTGCACCTGTTCTTTCTTTTGCCCAAAATGCCTTCCTTATATATCTTCATAATTGAGTCCATGTTTTTGCAGAGCTATCACACTTTCAGAGTTAGGCCCGAACCAACCTATTCATCACTGCATTCCCTTTCCCCCCTTTATCTCGCTTCAAATAATATATACATACATACATATATAATATATAATTATATATATTTAGGAATAATCTATATATACATATACACACGTATGTAGTATATATACTCATTGTTATTGTCTTGATCTCCCACTAGAAAATAAAGGGAGAGAATTATATTTGTTTTGGTCTCTGAAGCAACTGTTAAGTGTCTGGCCTTGAAAAAATAGGTACTTAGTAATTATTTGTCAAATTAATGAATAAATTAAGGAGTAATGGGTCCTGAAGAGAACATAATTGAGAAATGGTAGAAACTTGAATTAAAATTTGGGTACCAGCACCTACAGCCCCCACAAAGCCCAATTCTGAACAATTCAGAGACTGATTTGGAAGCATGAAAGGTTCTTAAAGGCTTAAAGTTGGGGTGGGGGGGGGAACGCGTGACCATGATCTGTGAGGCTGGGATTCTGCACTTAGTAATGCATTCCACTGTTGTCATGTATTTTTAAAAAAATAATAAAATCAATTAAAAAAAAAAGTCTCATAGCAACCAAGTATGCCAGAGACACAAACATATTTGGTCTGCTATCATAAAAACAAAGGCATCTTTGTTCATAAGTACTTAAACATGTATTCATGCTGTAAAATATATAATGCTTTTAATCATCTTCATAACAAAAGTGCTGCAAGATCAATCGAAAAAGTGTGCAAGTGTGTGTGCAGAGGGTGGTTCATCTCCTATCAATTACAAGGGTAGTCAGAAATTGTCAATCTATACTAATCCAACAATTTACTTACATGCAAATAAAAGCACTCCTCCTAAAATCTAGAGTCTAGAACCCAACTACATCTTTCTATACAGGGAATCATCCCCCAAGGCTCTGCAAGAGAGGTGCCTTTCATCACTAAACATACTGGGACTACACATACAGTGAAACATCTTGTTATTCTCTTCAAAACAGCTACAGAAGAAACCTCTTCTAAAACTGAGTAGAATAAGAACTCCCTGATTATTAACATAATGAAACCAACTCAGGATTAGGGATTCAGTTCAACAGCAGGGCACAAGCTCAAGCATGCAGGAGGCTCTGGGTTTGGTGTCCAGCACCAGGAACAACTCCTCCTCTCATCTGAGTGCTCCAACTAGGAAAAGATGGTCTCAAGAAAACGTAGCTGAAGCAAAAATTTCAACCTTTCAGATCAATTACTGTGATGTTCAGTAGTAGCAGATTCTACTAGTATCGCTACTGACCATTTCATTTCAGTTCTCAAACTCAGACACCTAATCAATGCAGGCTGGAATTCAAATTTGGGTCTGGTTCAAAAGTCTGCATTCTAAGACACACCCCAAAATACATACTGAACTCTGGATAACATTGATAATATTAGTAAAATATTTTGGCAAATAAATGGTCGTTACTTCACAAAATCTGCCTACCAATAAGGATTCCTTTCTCAAAAAATGATCATGGTTATCAGACAAACTTTAAGAAATATATCCAATTGAATTATGACACTAATAAAAAGGAACAGGGGAAGCTACAGGAAATTCCAGAGGTAATTTAAAACTACCCTTCACGGGACTTCACTGGAGAGATCATATGACATGGTAGGATTATGGAAACCAGCAATAATTGCATTTAACAAAATGTCTCTCACAGAATACTACCACTTTCCCTGTGTAAAAGAGTTTGAAAGGTTATTTTTATCCCTCAGAGTTACAGTAAGGGTAAGGTGGACAATCACAGCTCAGAGAAGTAACACTTGCTAAAAAGGAACCAAATTCCATGTTCTTTAAGAAATTTTTCTTTCCCAGCAATGTGGATATTAAGTTTCATATTATGAATTAAACAGAAAAACACCAGCGACCTGAGATATCTGTGCTCATAATCTTCAAAATGGCATCAAGTAAGAAATGTATTTAGAAAGAAAAATGCTGATAATGGAACACAGTACCATTCTCTCGTAAACACTCCACTACTATAAAGCATTCCCCAACCCAGTTAACAAGGGAAGTGCTAAGTTGAGAGCATTTAAGATTCTCAACTACATATGCAATTAAAATAGACCACCACAATAACTGCAATACAGGTTCTTAAAAATAACAAAAAGAATCACCCTTCCTAATTTTCTTTTTTTTTTTTAATTTTAATATTTATTTATTAGTTTTCGGCAGACACAAGATCTTTGTTGGTATGTGGTGCTGAGGATCGAACCCGGGCCGCACGCATGCCAGGCGAGCGCGCTACCGCTTGAGCCACATCCCCAGCCCCCTAATTTTCTTAAGATGGCCCACAAAGTCCTGCTTTATCTGAATCTTGATTGTACCATAAACATCTGTATGAAGCACTTTAAAAGCCTCTACTTGGTCTTGTATGCTTTGATCACACAGGCAGAAGCCAAAGAAGAGTCTCTTGGTAGGAGCTTTCACAGGATCCTTTATTTGTGCTCAGCTAGACTCGTTATAATTTCAATTTTAATTCTTTGATTAAACCTCTTTTTTAGAAACCTATTATGTTTCAAGGTACCTTTATTATAGTAGTGAACCAGGTAAAACACCCCAAAAGAGGAAATTTATATTCCAGAGGTAGACAGAAAATTTTAAAGTTAGCCAAAAATGAGTGTGTACACATACATGTGCACAAGTGTGCTCTGAAAATGTCATTTGTGGTGAGTGTTATACAGAAAAAAAATTATGGTAAGAGAACAGAATGAAGTTGTCCTTTTAAAGCTGATAGTAAAGAACACCTTTTTAATTGTATCAGAGACTTGAACAGATGAAGCGTTTAATCAAGCAGACAGGATATCAGAAGGTATTGTTTTAGCTAGCAAAATATACTAAAGGGGAAGATTGGAAATTATTTTTTAAATAGCTATAGGCCTACTCCAAGTCTAGGCAGGAATGTAGCTTCTTGAATAAGTCCACCAGTGTTGGTAGAGCACCCCAGCCAAGGGATAAGCGGTAAAGTGATATCAAAGAAGTAAACAGAAGCAAACAGAACCTGGATTCTGTAGAGCCTTGTAGCCCATGATACAGAGTTTCCATTTTAGTTTGAGACAGGAAGACTTTGGGAAATCTAAGAACACAAAGTACATTAACATTGTAAGTTTATTCTGGATATTGTATGAAGAACATATTGTAGTTTACCATTAACAGCAAGGAAACAAATTAGGCGGCCACTGAGGCTGCACAGGAAAATGATAATAGCCTGGCAAGAGTAATAGCAGTCAAAATTCAGTGTATTCAGAATGCCATTTGAAGGTAGAGCCCATAAAAGTTGTCAATGGAACAGAATGTAGAGATGAAAAGAATAAAAACCAGGTGTCTGTGTCTCTCCCTAGAAAATGTTTCTGACCACTATGAAAAGTAAGGGATTTGACATATTCAGGTCTTTGAACACAGAAATAGTGGAAATTGTGTTACAATTTAATGAATTAACGGTTCCAAATACTATTAGTGTATCAGGCTTGAAAACTAAGCACCTTAGAAAAATGAAAAAGCAGTTAAAAGTTCCCCAAATCAAAATGAAATCCAAAAAACCCAAGACCTGTGTTTTACTGGACTTGGAAATCTAACTCAAAGCACCACTTGCCTGAAAATGTATGTTAAAAACTGCTTATTTAGAAAAATAAATCACAAAATCTGAGCAACAGTGCTTTGTTTCAAGAGCTTGAGATTTGCTACACTATCTGACAGGATTATTTAAAATGACAAAGAATATCCTCATCAAATAGAACTAGAGGTCCTTGGAGTCCTGTGATATTAGGAATCTGGTACATCATCATAAATCAAAGAATGTGGACTGTTTCTAAACAAATTGTTTTAGCAAGCAAAGTATATTAAAAGGGAAGATTGGAAGTTATTTTTTAAATAACTATAGGCCTACTCCAAGTATTTTTGCAAAATTGTAAGATCAAATTCCTGTGCTTTTGGGTAAGATTCAGATTTAACATCCTCCAACTTCCCTCTGTGAGAGATACAACAGATTTGGAGTGTGGATGGGGGGACAGAACCTGTATTTCTTGAAGAAGAAATAAGAAAAATATTCTTTAATAGTGGTCACACGCTAGAATTAACTAGGGATATTTTTCAAATATGAAGGCTGGATACCAACTCCTGATCAATTAAATCAGAATTTTAGAGTTGGGTCCTGGAATTTTTTTCTTAAACATTTTCCAGTCATTCTCTGTGCAGCCCAAGTTGAAACCCACCACTTACAGCAAAAAAATTCAAGTAAAAAGCTTAAGGGAGAAAAAAAAAAATCTCCTTTAAAATAAACAATGTTTTCTGAAGTCAAAATTTGAGCCCTCAAATTAACACATGTCCAAGTGAGGGCATCCTGGAGCTTGGGTAAAAGAACTTCACTAGGAATTGTAAACTCATTTCATATATGCTTAGTTTAACAAATCAGGAGAGGATGGAAAAGAATAATGATGATGCCCTGGTTAAACGCACCCACATTCTTTCCCTGGGCTTACATTTTGGGATTGCAATACTACCAGAGCAACAATCCTAGAGTCAATTCAAAACCCTCATCTTCCTATAATGCTGCCTTAGAACTCTATAGAATAGCACTTAACTGCTGCACAGCTAAATTGTCTCTAGCCACAAAAAAAAAAAAAAACCTTTTACCTAGAAAACAGAAAAGAATACCAGAGTTTGTCCCTTTCTCTTTCACTCTTTCATCACTCATCAACAACTAATTCTGAACATTTGTGGACTCACAATTTATAGGAGTACAAAGGAGGAAATTCCCAGGGCACAGCTACAAATTTTTCTTCCGGAAATTCTATGGAGCAGGAAATTCTATGGAGCCGGATATGGTGGAGCTGTAATCCCAGCAACTGGGGAGGCTGAGGCAGGAGGATCTGAGTTCAAAGCTAGCCTCAGCAACTTAGTGACATGCTGTCTTAAGGTGTGCGCACATGCTCAGAGTGGGGGTGAGGGGAGTCTGGGATGTGGCTCGGTGGTGGTTAAGTACCCTTGGGTTCTATACCTGGTACTCACCACCACCACCACACTCCCCCCCCCCGCCTCCCCACCAAAAGGTGGGGGAGTTCTTAATTGACAAACCTTTCCAACCTCCCAAATACATAAAGAAGGCTGCCACAATTTCTTTTTCAATTATATTCTAAAACATCTGTCCTGGTTTTAAAGTACAAGCTGATCTTCACCTCATTATAGATGTTCAAACTGCCACCAGTTTTATTTTTAAATATCAGAGAAGTGACAAAATTTCTATGATGGAGGATATATTATAAAAGGGAAATTTATCCTACTTATTACTGACTTGGACCATTCTACAATGAATTGGCTGTTCAAACTGACAGGTGAGTGGTAATACAAATAGAATATGGATATCATGTTAAGGCACAGTTCAGACTAAAATGATCTGTACAATTTTCCTTTACACATCTGGTTTCTGGAAATCCGAAATCAGAACAAAGGACCTTTTCATTTCAGATTTATATCTGAAACTGAGCTAACCAATTAAGTATTTCCTTCAATAAAATTACTGTTTATTTTAATTGCGTAAAAGCATCAAAGTGGTAAGGAACTTGAATGCCATGATACGAATACTCAAAACTAACTGGTACATTCTACACATTAAACCTGAGTGCCTAATATGTACCTGCCAAAATAATCATCTGAATCATTACAATGTGAATGATTCTGCGGAGCACTATACAATAATCAAAAGAAAGGTTCCATATTCTCAAGAAATAGGCCTAATAAGAAAAACAGCAATAAAACTATCACAAGGGCTTAAATTAGTACAAATTAAGTTTTGAATATCAGTTTCTGATGTGGAATCTTAAGGACATAGCAAGAACAAAAATTTGGAAAGTCAAATATATTAGAAGTGAAACTAGTGTGCGAGAGCCCTTAAAATTTGAGAAAACAAGGTTGCAAGTCACTCATTATACTAAGATAAAGGTTAGAGCAATCTCAAGTTTGCCATCACTGTGACTGTAGATAACTTCCCTAAAATGTTAAAGGAGAATAACATAGACCAATTGCCATGAGAATCAAATGAAATAGTGCATATAAAGTTCTTTGCACAGTGTCCAGCACCTAGTCTCAAATACAGGTTACTATCATCACTATCACTATCACTACTGTTAGACAATAGTAAAATCCTAGTGGTAGAAGGGACCTTCAATTTATCTGATTATCCAGTCTAGATATCTATTTGATTATCTACATTCACAGTGTGTAGAGTTCCAAGACCAGTACATTAGCCTCACTTGGAAACAATAGAAAACTACACTCTAGGCTCCATCCCCAGACCCAATGAACCATAGATTCTGAAGTATTAGTCCAGAAATCTGCTTTAACAGGATTCCAGGTGATTGTGATAAACACTAGAAAATGACCACTTTAATCAAATTCTCTAATTTTTACACATGAAGAAACGAAAACCTGAAGAGATTCTACCATCTGCTCAATATAATCTCTAAGACCATTTACTTAGGGTCTGTTATATTATGCCAGGTTCTATGCCAACCACTTTCTGCATTTTTCATCTCCAGTCTCAACAACACTTCATCCAGGCCCCAATTAATAGAAGACAATAGAAGTTCAGAAAGGTAAAGCAATGTGTCAAAGGTTGCCCAATCATCAATTACCAAAGTCAACATTCAAACCTGATCAAGTCTGTGACCCCCAAAACTTACTAAAACTGTTGTGACAGAACAATACTGAAGCACACCAAGACTTCCTGGTTCTAAGGCAATGGTCTTTTCATTCTACCTCACGATCTTAGCTGTGATAATTTTACTATGAAAAATAAGCAGAAATTGCCACTTTAAGCAGGAGATAAACTGACCTTTACTACAACCAGAAAGGGAAGAATGACATACTATGAAAAGACATGAGGTAGGAATATACACAGCCAAGGTATGGAGAAACGGATATGGGAATAAGTAATTTTACAGTCACATAAGTACAAGAAAACAATCTTCTGTTCAATCATCCAGCTTTCAATGTCCAAAAACCTGGCTACTTCTTTTAATAGTTATTGGCTAAGGTGGCTCCAAATTTATTAGCTCAAAGATATCTTTATTTTATAATAATTGTTCAATTTTTAAAAAAAATTCTAAAAATGTTAAGGAAATATTTCTGGGAACTGTCTCCTTCACCCTTCAACTCCAAATTAACAAAAGTTAAACAGTATCTGGATCTGCATACTCCAGTTAAGGAAGGACAGAAGGAATTTAAAAAAAAATTAATCATTTTCTACTTTTTCTCTGATGTCCCTTCACACAACATAACTGTATGTTAACTTAGGCACTAAGTCATACAATAAGTATCATAACCAAAACACAAGGAAAACCAGTTAGAATCTTACTGTGTTGGTTCAAGTAGAGAATTGTGGCTGTGGAGATGAAGTCACATATTCAAAATATTTATTTATTTATATAGGTGCCAAGGATCTAACCCAGAAACACTTTACCACCAAGCCACATCCTCTGTTTTTTTTTTTGTTGGAGACAGGGTCTTGCTAAATTGCTTAGGGCTTCACTAAGTTGCTGAGGCTGGCTTTGAACTTGCAATCCTCCTGGCTCAAGCAGGGCCACCAAATCCAACTCAAGAGAAAAGAAAGTCTTGTTAAAAAACTGGGAGTAGGAGTAACCAAACACAGAAATTAAGGTGGACTCCTAGATTTACCATGTACTGTAATGGGTAAGCGGAAGTGGTGGAAGGATTGCAGCAGAATAGCTGGGTTTATTTAGCCAGGGAAATCAAGAGCTCTACTATAAGTATATTAAATTTAAGTACTTATAAGACTGACAGAGTATGAACTTCAGAAAAGAGAGCTAGTCAAAGAAAATAAATTTGAAATTATTTTATTACATGGATAATGCTTGGAACTGAAGATCACCCAAGAACAATAGAGAGAAGGCACGAAAGGAATGATAGGAATGGTAGGGAGGAAGTGGGGTGAGAACTAAACTCTGAGACACCTTCACAGGGTAAGCAGAGAAGGAGGATCAGAAATTTCTGTAGAAGCCATTGGGGGATGGGTATGCCTTCTTCTGATGTAATGAATTCTAATCAGTGCCCCCTTTATGGATCTGGATCTACCCAATATTATATCCTCTTCTAAAAGTCAAATATCAGTTATACTTAATTTCTACTCTTTTGTCCCCTCTTAAATAACTTCTACTTTATTCCTTCACTTCTTTTTGAATAAATACAGGAATACTTAAAAAAAAATTACCCCCCCCCCAAAAAAAAGACATGGGACCAACAGAAGTCTACATCTTTTTGGAGACAGACTGTGAGATTTGGGGAGGGGGGTTGCTGGGATTGAACCCAGGGGGGCTTAGGCACTAAGCCACATCCCCAGTTCTTTTTATATCTTATTTATATTTATCTCCCTGAGTTGCTTAGGGCCTCAGTAAGATGCTGAGGCTGGCTATGAACTTATCATCCTCCTCAGCCTCCCAAGCCTCTGGGATTACAGACATGTGCCACCATGCCTGGCTGACTGTAAGATACACAGGTGAAATAAGATTTTTCTACAGAACTGGCTTCAAAGTAGTTTAGGTTCATGTCCACTGTAGCTGGGTGATGCACACATGAAGAGTTGACAGCACTGTTCTCTCCACTTTCATGTCTGCATTTCTACAATAAATGTAAAAGGGGGATGACAAGCAGCCTATGAGAAACTTCTTGATTTTCATCAACAATTAACCAGAAGTACAATTAAGGATTTATGGGTTTGACCCAGACATTCTAAAAGATTCAGAGCATACCAACAGACTCACAATTTGAAAGTTTTTTTCCCCCTAAATTATATGCTGCTATTTTAAAAAATATCTCACAGCAACCCAACAATTTCATAGCAACTCAATTTTTTTTCTTAACCTATGTACTTTAATTTTGATAAAATTTATCATTTTAAAGACCTCTTATATTAGCTTGGGCAACTACACAAATATACACATAACTGAGATGATATCAAGTGTTCTTACGCTAGTTTATATATCATTCAACACTACACACATTCAATGAGAATTTCACTACTTGGCAGCTTTTAACCACTGAGAAGTCAGGTGCTGCTGCTCTCTCTGGGTCATAACCCTATACATTAGTCAAAAAGGACACCGTATTTAAATTCCATGGTATTCTTCATATAAATAATCTAAATTTCAGATGTGATTTTCTAATCACATATTCTTCTTTTGCACAGTTCTAGGGACTGAATCCAGTGTCCCCCACATACTAGCGCTCCACCACTGAGCTGGATCTACAACCCATAATCTATATAGTTTATAAATAAAATTATTATTTTTCTCTGTACACTAGTTTGGCATGCAATCAAAACTGTTACTTTTCTGAAACCTGGCAGTGTTATCTTTATCACATGGCTTAAATTTTTATTTAACATATACCGACACATGTTCACATACCAAGAATGATAATTCTTTGTAATACAGAGAGAAGAACCAAATCTCTACTAAAAATAAAGCCTTCTCCTAGAAATGTTGAGGACTGAAATGATCCACAAAGAGGAGAAATCTGGCATCATCAGCAATCATATTTAAATTGATTTCCTGCTGGACATGATGGCCCATGCATTTAATACCAGCAGTTTGGAAAGCTGAGGATGGAGAATCCCAAGTTCAAGGCCAGCCCCACCAACTTCGAAAGACCCTATCTCAAAAAACAAAAAGGATGGGGAAGTAGTTCACTGGTAAAGCATCCCTTAGAGTTCAAGGTGGGGCGGGGGCGGGGGTGGGGGTGTGCAGATTTTTCTCAACTGGTAAAAATCAATGNGCTATGAACTTATCATCCTCCTCAGAGTCCCAAGCCTCTGGGATTACAGACATGTGCCACCATGCCTGGCTGACTGTAAGATACACAGGTGAAATAAGATTTTTCTCAACTGGTAACAATAATGACAAATCAAATCAAATAGACTGATTGCCCTAAAGGCCAATCATTTCTCATTTCTTTCTGACATTTCCTAAATCTTTCCCATCACCCATCCCATGCAGGTTCTCATTCCCAGAAAGTATCCATGAAGATTCAGGAAGAACTAAAAACAAAAAGAGGCATCTATCTTTCTTTCTTTTTTTTTTAATTGTAGATGGATCAATACCTTCGTTTTATTTATTTATCTATTTTCTTGTGGTCCTGAGGATCAAACCCAGTGCTCCACATGTTTGAGGCAAGTGCTCTGCCACTGAGCCACAATCCCAGTCCTAAAGAGGCATCTTTCATTAAATGTACATATTACCTTTCTACTCAGGGTTCAAAATTAATAAAATTAGGGGCTGAGGATGTGGCTCAAGCGGTAGCGCGCTTGCCTCGCATGCGTGCGGCCCGGGTTCGACCCTCAGCACCACATATAAACAAAGATGTTGTGTCCGCCGAAAAACTAAAAATAAATATTAAAATTCTTTAAAAAAAAATTAGTAAAATTAAAATTTCTACTCTACAGGAGTAGAAAACCAGAAAGTCAAAGTGCTAACAACAGAGAAGACAAAATGCAAGCACAATCGAACTGCCATTCTAAACCCAGTTATGCCAAACACATTATTTCCTGGAATATGTGTAAATCAAAAAACAAGGCAAAGGGCTGGGGTTATGGCTCAGCAATACAGTGCTCGCCTAGCATGTGCGAGGTGCTGGGTTCGATCCTCAGCACCATAAATAAATAAATAAATAAATGTGTTGTGTCCAACTACAACTAATAAAAAATAAAAATAAAAATAAAAAACACTGCAAAATGTTCATGGTTACTTTTAGTTTATGGGCTGGAAGTGAATAAACTGCAGCAAAGCCCTTTCATAATAAAGTATAATTTTTTCAGATTAAATTTTCTATGAATATTTGTTTTTGTATTTATTAGGTACAGGGCAGAGCAAGAGTACAATACAACACAGGAACAGAAAGCAGATACTATTCAGTAGAAGTGTAAAACCCTTCCCCCCAAAATTGTTTCTTTTGATTTTCTGTTCACACATATTCCCTTGGCTTAAATTTGCTTTTGTCCCTTGGCCCTTTCCTTCTTTCAACTCTACTCATTCTTAAATTGCTTCCCATCCTTTCTAATGCCTGATAGTCAAAATAGTACTTCGTGCTAAATTGTCTTAAGTATTTCCCAATATTCCAACCATGTGTGATTTTCCCGTCTCATTTTTAGAGTGTCTACCTATTTCTTTCCTGTATGTATCACATATAAATTACTTTACATATCTGAGTTAACATCCTTAAGTCAAAATTTAACTACAACAAATTCTTCTGAGCCCAGCATGAATCTTGTATATAGCAGGCAACAGGTATTACTGGGGGTGGGGGGTGGGGATAGGTGAATTCACTCCCCTTAATACAAGTAATTGCCATAAAAATTTGGGGTATGTACTTAATCTGAATGTACTTTCCACCTTCTTGTTCTGAAAAGTTTCACAAGTAATCTTTTGGGGAGTAAGTTCAGGTAAAAAGGTATTTAAAGTTTATATAATCAGCTCCCAAGCTTCTTTACCTGCCCTCAGTGAAAGGTGGTAAACTGTAGCTGAAATAAGTTAAGTGATCTGCCCTAGGTCATTCAAATAGAAGCACATTTCCTGACTCCAGCCTTGACTTTTGGAGAACACTGTTCCCAAACATGCAAAGTAAATACTTACTAGCTTTTCAGTTTCATAAATCAAGAGCATGTCTGCTTGTTTGGATGTACATGTGGCTAAAGTTCAAAGTACTTTTAAAATATTAAGTCTAATACAAAACTCAGTTAGTATTATTCACCTGATCTGAAGTCCACACCATACAACAAGAACTGAAGACAAAGGATCAGCACAATAACCCAACAAGTACAATTTGTATTAGGACAAGTCAAGAAGTTAACGCACAAACTGTACAAAATACACAAACTGTACCTCTAACCAGGAATTCTATAATATAATTCATTATATTTAATCTTACCAAATGCCCTCAGTAGCTTAGGAATCATAAAAGGAACCAAAAGTAATTACCATAAAATTTTCTAACTTGCTGTTAGGTTTCTAACTTATCTTAGGTTTTAAGGGAGAAACTACAGCCAATTCATTAAAAGGCAGAGAAAAGGGAAACTAAAAAGTACTCCTCTACTGCTGTATTCCCCACATTACAAAACAATAAAGGAAAACAATGTTTATATACTAAATAAAAAACTAGCCTTTACTGAGTGAAATCATGGTATATTAAGCTCTCCATATCCACAGCTTCTTCATCTGTAAATTTGACCAAGAGCAAATTAAAAATATTAAGGGAAAAAAGAAATCACATCTGTACTAAATACAGGCTTTTTTGGGCCATCATTCCCTAAATAACATAACAGCTATTTATTTAGCAATTACATTGCATTATGTATAATTAATCATCTAGATACAATTAAAAGTACACAGAACCTCAGGAAGCTGAGGCAGGAGAATCATTAGTTTTGAGGCTAGCCTTAGCAACTTAGTGAGACCCCTCAGTAACTCAGAAAGACCCTGCCTCAAAAAAAGAAAAACAAATAATAAAAGAGGAGTGGGGAATGTAGGCAACTCAGTAAATAAAAAATTAGCCTTTACTGAAGCAAAATCGTGGTATATTCAGCTCTCCATATCCACAGCTTCCTCATCTGCAAATTTAACCAAGAGCAAATTAAAAATATAAAATAACCTCTCGGTTCAATCCCCAGTAACAACAATTAAATAAAACCTAAGATAAAATGCATGGGAGGATATATATCAGTTACGTGTAAATATTACACCATTTATAAGAAATCTGGGCATCCTCAGACTTTGCAGTGAGTGGTAGTATGCCAGAACCAATCCCCCAGGGAAACCAAGGGATGTCTGTACTGCTGTTATTCTTATATCCATATAGAATTTGGCCAAATTTTAAATGGCCAAAGGATCTAGACATTTCTCTGAAGGTATGCAAAAAGTCAAGAAGCACCTGAAAACATGATTAACATCATTAGTTATTAGCGTAATCAAAACCAAAACTACCAGGAGAGCACACTTCACAATCAATAGCAAGGCTATAATTTAAAAAACAGATCAAAAAAAGGTTCTGGCAAAGATGTGGAGAAATTGGAATCTTCATACACTGCTAGTGGAATATAAAAGAGCACCGCTGCTTTGCAAAACAGGAAGTTCCTCTAAAAGTTGAGTGTAGTTACTATAAAACCCATCATTTCCACTTTTTTTGGGGGGGAGGGGGGGTGTTGCAGGAGATTGAACCCAGAGGTGCTTAACCACTGAGCCCCATGTCCAGTCCCTTTTAATATTTTATTTAGAGACGGTCTCACTAAGTTGCTAAGTGCCTTGCTAATCTTCTGGGCTGGCTTTGAACTTGCAATCCTCCCACCGCAGCCTCCTGAGTTGCCAGGATTACAGTGTGCGCCACTACATCCATAGCATTTCCACTGCTAAACACATAACATGGATACTCTTGGATCCATGGATGCCTGAAATCACAAATAAAACAAAAGTCTATATATCTTATGTGAGTTCCTATACATACAAGTTAAAACTTGTAAGAGATTTTCAATAACTGAAGAAAAACAATTATAATATGCTATAATAAAAATGTGAGGGTATTATCTCTCTCAAAATATCTTACTGAACTGCACTTCAGCCTTCCTATGATGATGTAAGATGATAGAATGACTACCTGATGAGATGAAATGAGATGAATAACAGAGACAATATGATATAGCCTAAAGATACTCCTACTGATTTTCCCATAATTCAGAAAGCTCATCATCTGACTGCCAACAACAGAAACATGAGAAAGTGAAACTTCAGATAAGGTGTACTACTTTATATGCCCCATTTTCTTTATTCATTCATTTTCAAAAGACAAGTGATGGCCAACATTCGGAGAGGAATAAATGAGTTTATTTAGGAAAAGAATTAGACCATGGCTGATGTTTGTACAACTCTGAAACTATACTTAAGTCAATGAACTATACAAACTTTTAATGAGTGAGTTATTTACTTCAATAAAGTTGTTTTTAAAAGCACACAATGACTCTCATCTATGCTAAATCTATTTAAAAGAATTAAATAAGATCAAATAGAGCCTTGCTCAGTGAAGAAATATAATAAATGTTAGCCCCAACCCCATTACATAATCACTTTAAAGTATTTAAAGCTAATAATGTCACCATCATTTTATTTATTTTTAATTTTTTTTAGTTGTTGATGTTCCTTTATTTTATTTATTTATATGCATTGCTGAGAATTGAACCCAGTGCCTCACACATGCTAGGCAAGTGCTCTACCACTGAGCCACGACCCCAGTCCCTCCATCATCAGTTTATATGCTTTCTCTGACCAATATTTTAAACAAGGTTAGGAATGAAAACTGTTTAACAAATGGTCCAATGGGAGAATGCGTTAGGGAAGGAAGGGCCGGCCACTCAAGTGACAAAAATATCCAAAGCTTCATCTTCTTTAATAAAAAGTTGTTTTGACAATCAAAAATTGTAGTTCAAGAAAAATGAAGAGAAAACCTAGCCCTTACACCAAAATTCAAATCTTGCTTTCTCACTCTGAATTGAAGAGTTTTAAATAATCCAAATGAAATATTTCAATGGCATTGTTTCTTTGCTTTAAATCAAGGGATTTCAAATTCTGACTTTATGCCAAGAATCACCCAGAGATTCAGACTGTTACCCAGGCATGGTGGCTCACGCCCACAATCCCAGGGACTCCAGGAGGCTGAGGCAGAAAGACGGCACAAGACAGCCTCAGCAACTTAGTGAGACCCTGTTTCAAATTAAAAAATAAAAAAGGCCAGGGATGTGGCTCAGTGGTTAAGCACCTCAGGTTTTAGTCTTCAATTATTCCCCCTGCTCATCCACTCCCCAAAAATAGACTATTAGGCTCCATTCCATTCTTTTGCCCAGAGTTTCTGGTTCAGTAGGTTTGGGGTATGGCCATAATTTGCATTTCTTACAAACTCCTTGATAATGTGTGTTGATTCTACTGGTCTGTGGGATACATTTTGAAAACTGTTCAACCAAAAAGTTAGATCAAATGGCAACTGTATATTATATTATATTATATTATAATATAATATATATTATAATTATTGCACTTTAATGAATATTTGTTACAGAGAGTAAAGGACTGAAATTAGGTTTTGCCTGTGTTGGTAACAAAAACAACAAACATTTGCTTACACTATGCAGATCAATATCTAGTTGAAAAGCTTCAATGCTTACCTTCTCACAATTTATGACTTTGCTACAAAATAAAAGGTACCTACTCTTTGTTATCTTTTTTTCCTTTTTTGGTGGTGCTGGGGGTTGAACCCAGAGTCCAAAGCATGTTAAGCAAGAACTTAATCATTGAACTATATCCCCAGCCCCACAAATGTACCTCTTCGAATTTTCTTTTTAGTATATTGTTTTTTATTTAGGCACTGGGAATTAAGCCCAGCACCCTGTCCATGCTAAGCAAACCTCCGCCGCTGAATTACACCCCAGCCCAGTGTTGTCTACAGTTAACAACTGATAACAATTTTCACTACAGAAGTATTTTACAGAAACTTCAAAGAATGCAGAGGCCTACACATAAAAGGATACATAATTTTAGATAGTTCTGGAATAAAATGTATTATGTTGGAATGTTACCATAATGAGCTAAGTATCTGCAAAATAACTGCTTGTCTTCTGCCTTTCCCCATTCAAGTGCATAGATGTGTAAAATTCACTTTACAGTATCAATTTTATTAAGTCAGAACCCTAAGAAAAATTTCCTATTGCTTAAATGATAACATTCTAATCTCCAGTCCCAAAACAGACCATACACATCACCCCTATCCAATGTGTTTCAAGTAGCCTCCCTACTGGCCTACCATAATTCACCAATGGCTCTACAATCCAGCCATTAACCATGTGACACACCTAGATCAATGTCACTGAACACTAATGGCATATATCACCATTTTTCTACCTACTGGCTCAACACCCTTTTCAAACTGATGCTGGGGCTGGGACTCAGTGGTAGAGTACTTGCCTAGCAAAGAGTTAAATTCTTTTATAAATAGATATTCTGCAACCTGTACACTCAGAAAAATGAGAAATTATGTTCCATCTGATTCAAATGTATGATATGTCAAGATCATTGTACTGTCATGTGTAACTAATTAAAACAAATAAAAATAGACAGACAGATAAAATGGGATGAAATGAAAGTGTTCAGGGAAATATCTCACCCAGAAGAATGGATCACAAAAGGAAATTACCTTGGAGAAAATGAGAGGACTGAGAAGATTCAAAATAGCAATTTTATCATTTTGAACCCCTAATCAAATTTCTATGTGTTCAATGTCCAAAATGCATATCCATCAGAAATTCAGATATAGTATTTTCAGACAGTGTTTGATTTTTCAAGTTCGTAAAAGTAGATACTATACAGATACTATATATAGCTATTAATTAAGGGCTGGGGATGTGGCTCAAGCGGTAGCGCGCTCGCCTGGCATGCCTACGGCCCGGGTTCGATCCTCGGCACCACATACAAACAAAGATGTTGTGTCCGCCGAAAACTAAAAAAAAATAAATATTAAAAAATTCTTTAAAAAAAAATTAAAGTATTTGTGTTTCTCTTAAGAAGTCTAAACTGTGTAAGGATTGAACATATATTAAATTGAAAACTGGTTTATCTGGTTCCAGGATTGAAAATCCTTTTGCATTCCCACCTATGAATCCACATTACAAGGTAAAACAAATATATTAAAACAAATGCTTCTTGAAACAGGGAACCTATACATTTAAACTCAGATTATCCCACAGAACAGAGTCTAAAAGAAATCATGCCATTTAGGAATCATTTCACAGAACCCTTGATTTAGCTAATCTTAAGAGACAAGAAAACAGCCAAAGTTCCCTTCTCTTTCTTCAAGATTATCTACACATCTAAATCAAGGTCCCTGGAGAGACCAAGAATTTAAGTCTAATAACTTCTATGCAATACTGATAAGTTTACAAGGAGTCTCTTTTAACTAAGGTCAAAATATTCCATTGGGTTTAGTGTGGAAACATTGGGTACAAATTAAGAAGCGGAAGGCAATTTTCAACTTCGACTCCAAGAAGAAAAATGAAAAGTATAATTGTGGCTTTTTGTTGTTAGAATTTTAACATGAAAGTGCCTAAATTGAACCCAAGGGCACTTGACCACTGACACATCACCAGCCATACCCACACATATCTCTCTCTCTCTCCCCTCTC
>NW_025999874.1:694081-723693 GCF_001458135.2 Marmota marmota marmota
CCCTCCCTCCCTCCCTCCCTCCCCCCTCTCTTTCTTTTGCTGAGATTGTCTTTGAATTTGTGATCCTCCTGCTTCAGCCTCCTGAGTTACTGGGATTACAGGTCTGTAGCCCACAGCATAGCAGGAACAAGTTTTTTTTTTTTTAAGTTGGAAATCATAATCTAGAACTTTTTATATTTATATTAATATGTTACTATATTTGCTATTAATATTATTTTGTTATAATTTGTACCAAACTTAAGTTTTTATAAGTGTTCCATATCTGGGACAATGGGACAAAATGGTTTGAAAGACCAGTGGCTTCTAAACTTTGCTGAATATTGGAATCACCTGAGGATCTTCAAAAATTGCTAATGCCCAATTCCCACCCCCCAACTTATTTAGTTAGCATGGAGTTCAAACTGAGCACTGAGATTACTAAAAAAGATGAATCTTAAGTCTTGAGTTAAATTCAAGCTTATTTACTGTAGTAGTGTCTTGAGAAAATTGGTTGATATTTCAAATATTTTTCTTATTGGTAAAGAGGAGATGTTGACCATGCATGTTCTATATCACTAGTAGAAATTTTAAAAATTATTTCATTTTAGTTATACATAATTTTGACACAATTAATATGCATAGAATTAAATTCGCTCCAATTCCCTTTCCCTCTCCTCTTCACTCCCTCTATTCCCTTTTCTCTACTGATCTTACTTTTATTTATTTATGGCTTTTTAAAAAAATTAATGAATTATGGATACACATAAAAGTGAAATTCACTGTGATATATTCATTTATGTATTCATCAGATTGATTCCACCATTCCTGCCTTTTCCATCTTTCCTCCCTCCCATTCCTCTAACTCCACTAATCTGTCTTGTATTTTTGTGGATTCCACCCAACAACATTTCGTTCTTTTCTCCTTTACTTTGGTCTAGCTTCCACATATGAGAGAAAACATTTGACACTTGGCTTTTGGGTTCTGATTTATTTCACTTAGCATAAGGCTCTCAAGTTTCATCCATTTACCAGAAAATGCCATAATTTCACTCTTCTTTATGGTTGGTGAAACTCCATTGTGTATGCATATCACATTTTCTTTATTCATACCTCTGTTGGTGGACACCTAGGCTGGTACCCTAGCTTGGCTACTGTGAATTGTTCTGCTTTAATCATCGATGTGGTTCCATCCCTTTAATATGCTGATTTTAGATTTCTTAGATATATAACAAGTGAGATAGCTGGGTCATACGGTTTTTTAAGGAATCTCCATACTGCTTTCCAGAACAGTTGTATTAATTTGCAGTTCCACCTTGTAGTTCTACCATTTCAACGTGGCTTCCACAAAAAAGCTTCCATTGGTTTACCCCAACACACACCTTCACTGTAGCACCTCCTACTTCAGTTTGAGGGAAGTATCACCTCCGAGGGCCCACCCGACTGTGGCTAATTATCGCAAGAAGGAGAGGAACAAGAAAAACTAAACAAACTGACCCACTGCAAGTATATCATATTAAAGCAGTGTGAAATTTATGCATAATCTGTTTCTGCAGTTGTATGTAAAAGACTAACTGTAAAGAGACAAAATGGGAGGGACTGGGGTTGTGGCTCAGCAGTAGAACACTTGCCTAGCATGTGCGAGGCCCTGGGTTCAATCGATCCTCAGCACCACATAAAAATAAATAAAATACAGGTATTGTGGTTCAATTACAGTTGAAAAACAAATTTTTTTTTTTTTTTTAAATAGGGGAGACAAAATGGGAAAGACCTATGTGAGAAAGAAAAGAGTACAAGTTGAAAAGCAGGCTCAATAAGGCTGCCAAGGTAGCTACAACAACAATAAATTATCTACACATCTAAACCAAGGTCACTATTGTTATTCAGAATGGGGAGATCATAGGACTACTAAACTGTAATAATAATCAAGCCATAGACAGTTGTCTCAGAGGAACACAAAAATACAAAGAGGTAATTAACAAGAATGGTCTGTCCATCAGATCTAGAATTTTTTTTTTTAAAAAAGGCATATTTAGACAAAAAAAAATCATGTGGCCTTCATTAAATAGATGATAGTTTAAAAACTAATGCCAGGAACAGTGGGGCACATCTACAGATTTCCAGCTACCTGGGAGTCTGAGGCAGAGGAGGAAGGACCATATGAACCCCATGAAGAGTTCAAGATCAGCCTGGGGAACAGAGATCCTATCTAAAAAGAAAAAGGAAAATGGGGGTTGTGGGATAGGAGGGATAGGACTATCAAAAGCGAGGCAATTGTCACTCTATAGGTAAACAGTGTTTGACATATTCTTGGACAGTAATCAAGAAAAGACAGTCAAGAAGAAGGTAAGGGGGCTGGGGATGTGGCTCAAGTGGTAGCGCGCTTGCCTGGCATGCGGGCGGCCCGGGTTCAATCCTCAGCACCACATACAAACAAAGATGTTGTGTCTGCCGATAACTAAAAAATAAATATTAAAAAAAAAATTCTCTCTCTCTCTCTCTCTCTCTCTCTCCCCACCTCTCTCACTCTCTCTTTAAAAAAAAAAAATGAAGAAGGTAAGGTATTACAAAAAGACAAGCACATACTTTCAGGAATAAATACCTTCCCATACAGTTGCTATTGTCTAAGGGGTGAATTCTCCTTTGAAGCCAAGTACAAACAACTCTTTGGGAGAATTATTATAAAGGAATATAAAAAGTGAGTCTGTGCTGCATTTGTGTTTTAGTTTCTAGTTGGCCACCATGTTGTGAGACCACAAGGCAATTAAATTTATCTACACCTTAGTTTTACCATCTATAAAACAAAGGGCCATTCATATGCCATCTAAAGCTTCTTAAAACTGCTAATAAAATTTCATGACTCTCAAGACTATAATTTTTGTAGAAGAGAAAAGGCTATCTGCATTAAAGCAAAATTAGTTTTCCTGCCATAGAACTAGCAACTCAAAAGAAAACATGGCTAATTTTTTGAGACCTGTTCTCAGCTATGTTGCCCAGGCTGGTCTTGAATTCCTGAGCTCAAGTGATCCTTATACCACCGCCTCCAGAGTGCAGGGACTACAAGTGCACATCACCCTGCCTGGTTTCATGAAATAAACTTTACCAAACGCAAGAGCTCACAGAATTCTTTTTCTAAAAGCAAGGTAATCTTACCACCTGATTCTTATTTATGTTCCCTTGTTTAACATTTTAAAAATATTCAAAGCCACTATTAGGCCTTTCGCTGATTACATTAAAATTTTTAAGTTGCCAGTGTGGTTTTAATTGAAAATATCATTTGTCCTGTCATTATTTTTGCAACATAATGAAAAGAAGGGTAGGAGGAAGCACACATGTATACAATCATATATAACTGTGAATTGCTTATTAAAAATGATAACTTGTAATTATTCACATTTTTAAAGTAGAAAAGAGACCAGATGAATGATGCAAATTAGTAATTCTGCTATTTGCCAGCAATAAAAATATGTCACAAACCATATTCATAAAAGCAACAGAAGTCCAAAATACTAAAGAAAACTCTTACAAAACAGATTAAATGAATACAAAGAAAACTGAACAACCAATATACATATACTTGAGGGAAAGAAAATATCTGCAAACTTAACATGTAGGTTTAATGCAAGGGGAAGTCATATAAAAATAAATGCCATTGAGACATCATCAGCTATTTAGGCAATTCATTTATTTATTGTGATACTGGGGGACTGAACTTAATTCATTCCTCATCTCATTAAATAAAAAATGTGTTGATGGATTAAAGGGCTAATTTCTAAAAGTAAGACCACTGAAAATATCTAGAAGAATGAAAGATTTCCACTATTTAAGGTTGATAAAGAGAGCTCAAGAGAAAAGATCACCAGACAAAAATTATATACATAATTTAACTCGCATCCTTTATCCCAGTTGGATTCCAAAATATTTTAACACAGGACTAGTATATTTGCTTCATCAAAAAATTATAAAAAGACTACTTAAAAAGCATGAAGCCAGGTATGGGGGCATATGCCTGTAATCAGCAACTCAAGAAACTGAGGCAGGAGGATCACAAGTTCAAGGCCAGCCCAGAAAGCAAGACCTTGCCTGAAAATGAAATAAAAAGGGGTGTGGGCAGAGGGTTCAGTACCCCAGTATCACAATAAATAAATTTAAAAAATGTTCCACTTCACCATAATTCCTAAATGTGAATTTAAGTAAAGGTGATTTTCCTCGCCAACTTAATGAACATTTTTTAGAGTTGTTTTCTATGCTAATTGGAGTGTTTAAAAGAACAAAATGATATACTGACATATATTGCTGTTATGACTATAACTGAGAATGTTTTGACAAAGCAAACTAACAAGAAATACCTGTAGTCTTTTGAATTGTTCACACCCTCTTTTCTTTGTAGATTTTGAGACCTTAAATAAATAAAATAAAAATCAAGAGTTGTATTCAAACCAGAAAACATTTAAAAAGTCCATCAAGGGGCTGGGGATGTGGCTCAAGTGGTAGCGCGCTCGCCTGACATGCGTGCGGCCCGGGTTCGATCCTCAGCACCACATACAAACAAAGATGTTGTGTCTGCCGAGAACTAAAAAAGAAATAAATATTAAAAAAAAAAAAAGATCTAACATGTTTAAAAAAAAAAAAAAAAGTCCATCAAAAGAAATTAAAAAAAAAAACACAGTACAATATATAGTAAAGGAAATTAGGCTCAATCCAGGGGATTTTTAAAACTATTAAGTTTATAAAAATACAACTCAGAAGTACAGTGAAATGATGAACATGTGCATACAGCTATGATATACACAAACTAAAAAGTCCTCAAAGGCCAAGTAACAGGGCTGGGGCTGGGGCTCAGCAGTAGTAATGCACTTGCCTGGCATGTGAGAGACACTGGGTTTGATTCTCAGCACCACATATAAATAAATAAATAAATAAATAAAATAAAAATCCATCAACAACTAATAAAAAGATTAATAAAAAAAAAAAAGACCAAGTGACAAACTGAAAACAGGACATTCAGATGAAATAAAGGGAAGAAAAAGTGAGGTGATAATATTCATTTCAGAGCTAATACCATATACATGCTCATATATTAAAATTTTCATAGCAATTACATGAAGCTATTTTCCCAGTACAAGAAATTAGAAACCTTGAGGTCCTGATTTGTTCAATGATATGATCGGGACCATAGTTATAAAAATGCTAGAACTTGAAAATCTGGTTCCTAATCAAATGCTTACTACAGAGTAATTCCTCGGTGTTGGTGGAGACTTGGTTCAAGTATTATCAAAATCCACAACTCTCATATAAAGGACATACCTTATATACATTTTCCCATATACTTTAAATCATCTTGAGATGATTTAGAATGTCTATCATGTAAATGCTATGTAAATAGTTATTACACTGTACTTGTTAAGGGAATAACAAGAAGTCTGTACAAATACAAACATAATTTCCCCCCAAATATTTTCATCTCCAGTTGAATTCTCAGATGTAGACGGCCAATTTTATTATCCCAAAGGAAGACAATACTTTCCACAATGATATTACAACAGATCAAGTAATATTAGAACATTCTGATTTACTTTTGTGGTTCTTTGCTTTTTGCAAGGGGGTTTTATGATTTTTATCATCAGGGGAAAAAAGCAATAAAGAATTTTTTTAAAATTAGTTCAAGGAAGGATAAAATTATAGTGCTATCATTTGAAGGCAAGAAAAGTCTACCTTCCAAGTCCTGTGTACTTTTCAAAATCTGCATTATTTATATTAGCAGGTACAGATTACATACTTCTAGACTTCCTATGATGTGCCAAAACTCATGGATTATCAAGAAATGTTTATTGAATGAATGAGCAAACACTAATTTTAAACAGAACAAGATATTCCAGATTTCCACCTCAGTACAAAGAAGCCTATACAACAAAATTTTGATAGGAAACTGCACTTTTATATTTGAACCACGGAAAGTTCAACCAAATTCACTGACTCCCAGGAGCCTCTAAATCAATTCTAAATACAAAAATACACACTCAGCATTCTTTCTAATCATTTATGAAAATAAAGCACATTAAGGTTCTGGTGAACCTTTAAAAACAGCCATGAAGTGGACGTATAGGTTGCCAGGTATATAATCTGCATGACAACTTACTTTATGGGGAAAATATCTAGAAATTATAAATGTCCCCTCAGAAAAGAACTGTACCCAGGAGACACTACATAGCAAAAGATTTATCCTAAGAAAGAAATAGAATTAAGACCCTTTCAGTAGCTGGTGATGACAATTTTGCTTTTGCAGACCTCTCCCAGGAAAGGAATAATAATGACACTGTTCTTTGGGTCTTCAGGCAGAGAGAGAACATTAACCTTCACAGGCCAAACTTACTGCTGCCTATACAAAATGGAAGGTACTTTTAACTCTCCAGTTCATTTTAGATTATTTGGATGTCACATAGAGGGTGGTAAATAAAGTTATCAAGGTAAATAGTCAATTGTTTCAATTTTGCCAGAGGGTTAATATTCTAAATCAGGAATCCAATTCTTAATAGAAAAGAGATCAAACTCTTTATAAAGAGAGAGGGTTTGGCTAAAAACATATTTCAAACATAGATGCCATGACTTAGCCCTTTTTATTTCCTATGATTTTTTTTAAAAGATGGACACAGTATCTTTATTATTTTTTTTTAAGTGATGCTGAGGATGAACCCAGTACCTCACAAATTCGAGGCAAGAGCTCTACCGCTGAGATATAACCCCAGCCCCCTCCTATGATTTTTTTTAAGGAAGACAAATCTACTGAGTTCTACAACCAACTTTCTCTTTCTACTTAAGCTATTCCACACTGTAGTATCTAGAGATAATACTAAAATTACCCAAACCTTCATCAAGACTTTTAAAAAAGTTAAGCACTATCTATAAAAGCTACCTTCCTGAAGAATATTTTTATGCTTTGTCTAAACACAACCTTTTCTCGGGAGTTAATAAAGCAAATCCTAGAAATGCTTCCGTTATAAAACCTTCTGTTATAAATTAGGTAAACAAAACTCACTTAAGTACCTAAAATCATAAGCTGTAAGTGAAACAAGGAGCACAGTGATGCTCCCCATTCATATTAGCTTCTCTAAAATCATTTTACTCATTCTTTCATTCTTCATTCAAGACAGCTAAAACATCTCCTAAAGAGAGAGCCTGCTTCCATGTAACCTCTCTCTAAGCATTTATTATTTTGAGAATCAACTGTGAAAAGCACTGAAATAAATGCACATTAACCCACAAGCTTCTATGAATTCCACCATATCATATATGAACAAGCTTTTAATTTTCACAGGAACTTTCACATAGTCTGACCCTCTATACACCACAGGAAACAAGGCAAGCCATGAAACCATATTACCATCTCCATTATACATTATTTTTAAAGGTTACATGGTTTAACCAAGGTCATATAGTGACTAACTGGCCAAACTGGTTTCCAATCTTATGAGAGTCCAGATTTCTTTCCTCTACACCGATCCTAAAAGCATAGCAGAAAAATCTCTATCATGGATATCTGATACCCTAAGGGGGCCTCACATCTACAAGTTCCGTTTTTTTGTTTTTTTTTAATAAAGAGTCAACGAGGGGCTAGGGTTGTGGCTCAGTGGTAGAGGGCTCGCCTAGCCTCTGTGGGGAACTGGGTTCTATCCTCAGCATCACATAAAAATAAAACAAAGGTATTGTGTCCAACTACAACTAAAACAAAATTTTTTTTTTAAAAAGAGTCAATGATCTAAGAAATTTGTTCCTTCACATTAGAATGACCTTGAAAAGCCATAGTTCCGGATGCCAAAATATGATCTACTTTAATATGTGCATTCAAATGCAATTGAAAATGAATACGCATTTTGTATTGGTTCAGAAATTCTGAATATATTTTAAAGAGAAATGGAAATTCAACTGGTAAGATACTATCCAATCATATTATCTCTTTCGACCTGCTTAATAAATATTTCAAATGTTTATTTTAAAAAAGGCAAAAACTTGAGGCACCGTGGGAAGCACTGTGGGGGTAAAATTTAACCATTCTTCATATGAGGCAACAGGTGGTAATAGAAGGCTGTAAGGCAATGTTTTCTCTAGTACAGTGCAAAGATAAAAAACAAATTCAAATCACAAGACAAAAGCTTTGATAGAAAGCCTCAGGAATCTGTATTTTTAAAAGTACTAGGGTGAAGGGCTGGGGAGATAGCTCAGTTGGTAGAGTACTTGCCTAGCATGCACAGGGCCCTGGCTTCAATCCTCAGCACCACGAAAAATAACATTAATAAAAGTAATAGGGTGATTCTAATGAACGTAAAATTTCGGACTACGAACTGAGGATACAAGTTTAGGGTAAAATAACCTTAACATTGGTAGCTGTGTAACTCAAGGATTACAGTCTGGATCATATCTTCTCAATAGAAAAATAGGGTGGTAGCAATACAATCTTCCTACTTCAGAGAAAAGTTCTAAAGTATTGAAGGAGATTGATTTATAAAAAGTGCTTAGCACATAGCTTTCAAACAGCAAAAATTCATACTGTCTAACATCAGTTCGCTAAACCAATATTTAACATGAGGTCCTTTATTAGAGCCATTCAAGAATGGGCAAAAAACTAAAAGCCTATGCTACCCAAATCACCATCTTTTATCATTGACACTTAAAAACAAAGTCCTCCCCCTATACTCACAAAATTAATCAATAGCTGAATTTAATAAATTTTTCTCTCTTTCTCTACTTGAGCAACTGCAATTCTAGTCTTCATTTCATTTGACATGATTCTCTAGAGGGCCAGCCACAAAACCTGTCAGCTATTCACTTCTGCCACTGTAGTATTAAACAACTATATAGACGTAGCTGTGTTTAAAAAAAAAAAAAAAAAAAAAAGACTTAATTTACAAGAATCACCTTCCATCTGCATTTGGCCCACAGGGCATGGTTTGCTGACTCTGATAATCCTTACAAAATAGAGCTCAACAGACCTTGGCCTGATACCCAAGGGCTTCCTTGGGTCCCCACCATCCTACTACATTCCAAATTGCATTCCATAAATGTAGCTCCTTTGTTTTGATGTTGTTTTGATACTGGGGATTGAACCAAGGGGTGTTTATCACCAAGCTACATCCCCAGCCCTTTGTATTTTGAGATAGTTTCTCAGAAACACAGTAAGACCCTAAGTCTGAAGTCCTCTTAATTTGTATTATATTGCCTAAAGACTAATGACACTGGCTCAACAAATCATACTTTCAAAAATAAGGACTGGAGTTGTGGTTCAATGGTAGAACACTTACTGGGTTCAACCCACAGCATCACATTTAAAAAAAATTAAATAAACAAGCATTTATTTTTTTTAAAAAAAAAAGAAGAGGTATTGCAACTTGGCAAAGCACTAAGCAATTTAGTGAGTCCCTGTCTCTAAATAAAATATTTTTTAAAATGGATGTAGTCAGTGGTTAAGTGCCCCTGGGTTCAATCCCAGTACCAAAAAGCAAAATACACACACACACACACACACACACCCATTGTGCAGCATGATAAACTAGGAAAAGAAATCGATCCAGATTCAAATCCAGATTCTGTCTGTTGTTAAATCTCTGCTTCCTCCTTCTCTAGTAATATAGGCGTTAACACAACCTACCTGGTGAGACTAGAAATAATTACCAGTACAAAATAAGTAAATCAATTACCATATGACTTTCATAAATATAAATTTGATAACTGCTAGTTGACTGTCAACAAAAACTGCTAGGGCTGCAGCTCAGTGGTAGAGTACCTGCTTTGCATGTGTGAGGCACTAGGTTTGATCCTCAGCACCCCATAAAAAATATTGTGTCCATCTACAACTAAAAAACATATACTTTTACAAAAAAAAAAAAAAAAAAACCAACTGTTGAGTATCTTCTATGTTCAGCATTATCTTAATAAAGAAAATATAGACAAAGATGGTCCCTCAAAGAGAAATGCAGTAAGATTTGGATCTTACAACAGTGTAATTTAGCAACATATTGCATGCTAATTTTCTAACTAATTCTGAAAAAAGGAAAGCTCAGTATTATTTCCAAAAAATATTTTAAGCATAAAGTAAATATTCAGTTAACAATCAACAATTAAGTTTCCATCAAATTAAAATGCCCAGGATCTGACAAGTTTACAGGGCTCTCTGACCTCATTTTCTATCACTTGTTCTATACATGGATCATCATGTCATCTCCTGCTACCCAGGCATTTCTGCTGAAAATCCAACAAACTGAGCACAGTGCCATAATAAGATCTAATTGTTTTGTTCTCTTTGTTGGGAACATGCTTTCTCAAGATCTTTCAAGGCCTTCCTACCTTGCTTCTTATAGATACCAAAGTAAATGTTGCCTTTTTTGGGCTGGGGTACTCAGTGGGTACAGTGCTTGCCTCCCAAGTGTGAGGCACTGGGTTCAATCTTTAACACCAAGTAAAAATAAATAAATAAATAAATAAAATAAAGGTATGTGTACATCTACAACTAAAAAAAAAAAAAACAAGTTACCTTTTTGGACAGGATTTCCCTAACCACTTTATTTTAAAATAACTTCTCCATTACAATCACTTTCAATCTCCTTACTCTTTTTTTATATCACCTGTTAACTGGCCTCTGGTCATTTTACTCATTGTCTGTCTTCCTTATTAGGATGAATCCCCGTGGAAACAGTAATTTCCTACTGACAGCTATATCCCTAATAATTAATGTAGTATGCAAACATACTGAAGATTTGATAAATATTTGTTGATCGTTAAATGAATGAAGGATACATTTATTTGCCATTCCAAGCTACATACTTTCTTAAACTCAGGCACTTCTAATTAAATTTATCATGTCAAGGCTACTCTCAGAATAGAATAGGAGTTCTTACTTTAAGGCTTTATGAAATAATGCCCATATTCTGGAAAGTAATCCTAAAGCTTTTCTCTAAAGGGTTCCAATTGCAAAAACATCTTAGAGCAGCAGTGATTTACAACTTTGGCTACTATATGGAATCTCCTGGAGAGTTTTAAAAATATAGATATCTGAATCCTACTCCTGAGATAGTTTCATAGAATTTTTTCCCACCTCAATTACCCAGGAGATTTTAGTGTAAAGCACAAGTTGAGAACCATTCAATTTGAAGACAAATTTTAACTGGATCAAGTTTTTCAAAGCCATTATCTACGGAATAAAGAACTCTCAAAAAACTGGCATCTCTAGCAAAAAAAGATTAATATACAAGTCCCTGAATAATTTTATACTATAAAAGCATCCTAAACAAATATCAGTATTTCTACTCCACTTGAATACAACCTGCCACTGAGATTTTAGAGTACACTCCCAGAACACAAATGACATTTTTCAGTTTAAACTTACGTGAAACAAAAGCTCATTTCTTAATATTAGGTTATGAAAACTTCAAAAATATCATACCTTTTGAAGACAAATCAAGGACTAAATTAAGACCATGAAGTCCTTTGTAGTTTTACCAAAAACCCTTTCAAGCACTGTATTTCCACCAATTAGTGCTATTATACAGGATGACTGACCCTGAATTTAGGTGAATTAATACTGACACCAGACACAAAGGAGAGGGCAGGAAGGAGGAAGAATTTCAGAGTATTTAGATGGTCCCGAAAGGATTTGAAAAGAACAGGTGTTAGACTGACATACGGGGTAGATTTTACTCTTTTGTTGTTGTTGATTTTTCAAGTTCAACAAGCAAACATCACGTAATGAACCAATTCATTCATACCAATCTGGAGTGTCAAGTTACTAATTTTTACACCCTCGACTAATAAGCCCTTTTAAAAGTGATTGGCAAGACAGAAAGCAAAGCAGCAAACTACTGCTTATTTATAGAATCAGTTAATCCATATATGCTAAAACCACAATGGTTTTTGACTTTAAATATTACTCAGATACTTCACTAAGGCATTCATTCTGCCTACCCCTTTACCTTCACTCTTGACTGTATAGAAACATCTGACAAAGAAATGTCAAATCCTCAGGAGACATGATATAGAAAATCAGAAACTTGAAGCAACTTTTTTTAAAATTTATTTATTTTTAATCTAAAAGGGCTTTTGGAAGAAAGACAGACTCTTTAACTACAAAGCTTCCTCAGCTGGACTTCTTAGTCATATTGTAATATTTTATCCTAAACACTATTCAGTTCCATTGTCAAGTTAATCCACCAAGAAAGTGGAAATGAAGAAACACAGGCAAGTACATAGCTCATCAATACATCTTAGTTGAGATCAGAGAGAGATCCTTAAGAGACATGAATAACTGTAAAATTATCAGAGTTAAAAAATGCCATCTCTACAAAGATGGGCACAAGAACAGTTTTAGCTTCATGTGTCATTTTACCCTAAGTAAAATAGTGCCCTTTTTATTAGTAACTTTCTTTCAATTAGGAGCCTGTGGAAAGAAATGTTCTGGGATTAACCAGTAAATATATAAATGAAGTCACATATACAAATTCCAAAAATGTGCATTGGAAATGGAAACAAAGCAGTACAGGATGTAAACTCCATGGTGGTTTATAAAATGTTCTCTTACATATTACATTAATTTTCATATAATAGAAACAACACTAGTAAAAAGGCGGGAGAGTTAACAATGTGGCAGGACAAGAGGTAAATATCACAAGAAACATCATGAGACCAGGACATCTATTCAATACTAGATTACCAACCCAGGAGTAGGATTTGAGTTATACCTAACATAGATGAGAACAAGAACAACAAAATGTCAGCTGAAGAGAGAGAGGGGAAACTAAGAAAATCTAATCTTACAGGGACTCCAAAGTGGTAGAAAACACAGGCCCGGGAGTAACTGTCTAAGTTAAGGAAAGTAGGGAGGCAAAAATAATAATAATTGAACAATACAAGAGACTATGAACACCAGATGTCTCAATATGTAAGAAAACTCCCCTGACACTCACTGCTGGTTTAGTGCCCTGTTCTCATGCAACTATACTCCTTCTAAATCATATGCTATTTTTGAAGCCAGTCCCACTACCTTGAAAACTGTTAATTTTTGCAGTAGAGGCAAATGAACATACCCAAAAAAAAGGATATCTAAGTTTTGGTGGGAGATGAATAGTAAAGGGAAAAGGCAAACCAGAATAAGGCAGTGGCTAATAGCCTTCTCTCAATACAAACTTAAGGGAGAAGGGCTGAGTAGCATGTCCATGTTTGAACCATATATACCTGAAAATGAAGGGTAGGGGTGGACAGAAATGCTAATTCTGATTTGTCCTTTAGGGATAACTTCCCCTCTTGGAACTACACTTTAAGAATTTCTATTTTTAATTGTTCTTACCCTACTTTAAAGGGGGAGGCAATTTTCTACTTTAAAGGTACAATCTGACTCACCAATTAATTTATCTTCACTGCAAACCCTTAAGCACTATCTGAAATCAGGTAAAGGATATTCTTTTCTTAGGGATGGTGACAAAGAAATAGGGGGCAATCAGACCAAATAAAACACATGATCATAGCAGAAGTAACCTATAGTATATGGTTTATGAAATGCATTAAAGATTTAATCTCAATTTCAATTTCTTTATAAAATAAAACACAAAGTTTATGACATAGCAGAAGATGATGTAAAACTGTACTGAAATAACCTTACAAAGGATATTCACTATGCAAGTTGACGTTAGTATCTGTTCCCCCACCAAAGACATATACAGAAAGCTAATACAGTAGTTTTGTAACCAGAGGTGATTTTGCACCACAGGGCATACATGACACTGTCTGGAAACATTTAATTATCAAAAATAGGAGGGGTATGTTACTGACATTTAAAGAACAGATACCAGAGAGGCTAAAAAATACCAAATACCCACAAGAATTATCTAGTCCAAATGTCAATGATGCCTCTGTTACTAGAAATCCTGCCTAAACAAACTCATTTCTGGAAAACCATACAAATATGGAAAAGGAGGGGAAGAGTGAGTCTATTTAGTTTTTAGAGCCTATAAGAATCCTGCATAGGGCTGTAGTTGTGGCTCAGTGGTAGAGCACTTGCCTACCACTTGTGAGGCACTGAGTTCAATCCTCGGCACCACATACAAGTAAATAAATAAAGGTATTGTGTCCATCTACAACTAAACAAATACTTAAAAAAAAAAAAAAAGAAGCCGCGGCCTATGTAAAAGATTCTAAAAACAATCATCCTGTCTTGTAGAAACTATTACTCAAATGATAAAAAAAGTAAGAGGTAGAGATAAAGCTCAGTGGTAGTGTGTGCTCTGCATGCACAAGACCCTGGGTTCAATCACTGGTATCACAAAATAAACAAACCCAGAAACCAGAAAATCTTAGGCAGGAAATCTTTTTAAATAACACACACACACACACACACACACACACACACAAAAGCTTATCCTCCTCGAAAGTAGTTGAAAAATATGCAAATAGTTCATTTTTCTAAATAACAGTAAAGCTTGAAGTTGACCTGGCATACTCATATATCAGCAAAAGCAGAATAGTGATATAAACTTTGAGAAAATAATCTGGGGGNGGGGGGGGGGGGGACACATCATTCTCACCAAACTCTTCAAAATGGTCAGTCCAACTATTTCAAAGAAAATGTTAGGCCTCAATGTATATTTAAAGAAAATAAAACAAATGATGTGATTATATTCTTTAAGAAATGCTTTAAAGGGGCTGGAGTTATGTAATGGCTCAGGGATAGAGTGCTCGCCTTGCACATGCGGGGCCCTGGGTTGGATCCTCAGCACACATAAAAATAAATAAAATAAAATAAGGTATTGTGTCCAACTACAACTACAAAAAATAAATATTAAAAAAAAAGAAATGCTTTAAAAAAATCCAAAGACAGAATAAATGAATAAAGGTAAAAAATAAAAACACTGTACACAAAAAAAGATAACTTTAATCAATGTAATAAAAAGTTAGTTTCTGGTTAAAAACTAAATGATAAAGCAGGAACGCTTTGTATCCAAGAAGAAAAGGGAAAAAAAAATTAGAAATGGAAGAACAGATATAAAAGAATAAAGCAGCATTGAAGAAAAGACTTGAAAAGAATACAAAGCAGAATTTCTTGTCAATAAATTTGAAAAAATCTAGGCAAAATGGGCAATTTTATAGAAAAATACATCACTAAAACTGGCTCATGAAGAGGTTACAAATTTTTTAAAATTAACGACCACAAAATAATTTTTTAAGATGTAAGCAAGAGATACCTATGGTGGTACATGCCTATAGACACTATTACTCCAGAGGCAGAGGCAGAAGAATTGCTAGAGCTTAAGTCTGAGGATCAGCCTGGGCAACATGACAAAATCTAGTCTCTCCCACCATTAATATATGGCGGGGTATGAAGGAAGGAAAAGAAAGAAAAAAAGAATGGATGAACAAACATACATACAGGAAAAAATGAAATGGCAACTGGTTCAAACAGTCAACTTCTATTAAAATGTCAAGAGCTAATCTAAGCATACAAAAGATAGGATGATTTACCTTTTCAATCTATGAAGCTTCCATAACCATAACCATACCTAGTCAAAAAATAAACGACAAGTCATTCCAAGTTTTTTAACATGGAAAAAGAAAGAGCAGAAAAAAAAAAAAAACATACACATTAAATGAAAAGGAAAAAAAACACTTAACAAAATAACCTTTGACATATGTAAAGAATACTCCAGGTAATCTAGATAATCAATACTTTATAGTATTTATGTTACAACTCCACATATTGCAATGTAAACTAGAGAAAACGTGATATTGTTGTCCTTTTGTCCATTGCCCTGTCTCTGGTGTCCTGAAGAGCACCTAATTCATAAAAATGACAATATTAGTTCAATAAATTCAAGATTTAGCCAACATTGGCAAATCTATTATAGGTTCTGGGGAGGTGTGTATGTGTATAGGAGACAAAAATATGTATATAAATATAATAATATAAAATGCATAAGTATACACTTATAAAAATATCTCCATAGATACTGAAAAGGCATTGATTAAATTCAATGCTCAATCATGACAAAAATAGAAGATAGTCAGAAATTTAAAAAACTACATCTGATATAACAATACTTTTATAAAACCTATAGTACAAGTCATACTCAATGGCAAAACTTAACTTTTCTGATTAAACTCAGGAACCAGATTAGAAAGTCCCCTACCTCTGTACTATTCAACAGTGTACTGGAGAGACCCAGTGTATGCAAACATATACATGATACTGCCCTGATTCAAGATCTTTATCTACAGTTAGGCTATCACAATAACCTTGCCTTTAGTCTTTTTTTCTTTTCTAATTTTAATATTTGTTGATATTTACTGGTGCTACTGTTTATCCGTAATAATTAAAGGGGGAATCCTTCCCTTTAGTCTTGCCCTGCTACAAACCATCTGAGAACATCCAATCCATCAATGACTTTTTTATGAGCACCTGAATCACGCCATAATACTTAAATGTTTCCTCACTATTGTTAGGATAAAATTCAAATTAGTCTTCCAAATTTATCTTCCTTTTCTTGAACCTTATATCTTTGACAGATAATTCTTTCACTGATATATGATTCAACATACTGAGTTCCCTCATCCTTGGACCTCAAACATGGTATTTCTTCTTGGAAACCTAAGAATCATCTTTTTTTTTTTTTTTAAATATTGTTTAGTTGTCAGTGGATCTTTATTTTATTTATTTATATGTGGTGCTGAGAATCGAACCCAGTGTCTCACATATGATAGGCAAGCACTCTACTGCTGAGCATCATCTTTGATCCAAACTCAAGTTCCATCTCAGGTGTTCTGCTCAGCTAATCTCAAAGTAATCACTCCTCCTAAGACTTCAGTATGTAATTCCTGAATCATGTACCTAGTACTGAGCAGACCAATACTAATGTTTGGTGCTTCCTTTTCCAATTCAATGCCAGGGGTACAGTAATATAAATTAACTCCTTGAAGACAAGAACCAAGTCCTCAATTCTTTTTTTTTTTTAAGATGGACACAATATCTATTAATTTTTAAGCAGTGATGAGGGTCGAACCTAGGGCCTCGCATGTGCTAGGGGAGTGCTCTACCACTGAGCCACAACCCCAGCCCCCTCAATTCTTCTTAAATGTTTTCATCGTTCCTTATTTAACTACCCTTCAGAGGCAAGGTTAATCATGATAAATGATCCTGAAAAGCTAGTCTCCAAGTAATTACAGCACCTTGAAAGTTGTTAAATTTATTACTGTTTTGCTCAAAGAATTCTGGAACTCCTTTTCTGGAAATGCCTCAGGAACATTTTGACTATCTTCAATGATGACACATCTTAGTTTCTATTCAGATCATCAACTAAGATGATTCCTCTGATCAAAGCTGAAGAACTATCAAAGGAATGAACATAAGCTATTGCTTTTAGGCCAGCCTGTTAGGAAACACCAAAGTGTAATTCTGCGCTTTACCTTTCTATAAATTTATCAGCCAATTTACCATTCATGAATGAGATTAGGGACATTTATCTTACCTAGTGAATATCACACTAAAGCAAACCACGAAAGCTTAAATAATTTAAATTATTTAGACATTAATAGAAATAACCTCTCATACACTATATGCTCGCACGTGCACACACACACACAACTAAGTGTTATGTGTACATCTGTATCTAGACAGATAAAGAGCCTTGAATGTATTCTACTTTAAATTTTCAAGGTTACTCCTTACCTTTCAACTCTAGGATCCGAGACCTGCTTACTATCAAACTAACATTAAGAAAAAATTAAGGGCTGGGGTTGTAACTCAGTAGCAGAGCACTTGCCTAGCATGTGTGAAGCACTGGATTCAATTCTCAGCACCACATAAAAATAAACAAATAAAATAAAAGGCATATTGTCCATCTACAACAAAAGAAGGAAAGAAAGGAGGGAGGGAAGGAGGGAGGGAAGGAAAGAAGAAAATTAAGAGAACTCTTAGTTAGGAGGACAGTCACCACACTAAGCAATCTTCCTGCAAATACAAAATCAGATTTTCTACTTACACTTCTAAACAAAATTACTTTTATGAGTGTGAGTATTTGCAAAAAGATCAATTTCATGTACAGATAGGCAGAAGCAAAATAAGTTTTAAACAAGATTCTTTTCTTTTCTTTTTAAATTCTACAAAGAGAAGACTGGGTCTATTTTCCTGGCCTTCTGAATAAGGATCTTGCAGAAATAACTATGCATAGGGTGTGCCCAAAGAATACTTGCTGAAAAAAAAAACTGCTGGGTGAGTGCCAGTTTAGAAAAGAAAAAAAAAAAAAACATTTTCACCCAGTTGGAAGTATAGAGAAACAGAAGTTGCAGCAACTCAGTTGAAAACGCTGAAGACCTTTTTAGGAAAAACGCAAAAAAACATCTTTTCAATCTTAGTGTAAAAATTTTACGAAAGGTAACTAAATAAATCAATGAAGGATTCAACTATGCTAACTTTATCCATCTAAAAAGTAGTAACAAATTCTTTGATATCTGATATTATCAAATGGCATTAGGAACCCTGTGTGTTCTATATAAATGAACTTTATCATCTATCATAGTTTCTGTTTTGTGAAACCAGGAGCCTCTTGAGCGGAAGTCTGTCATAGTTTTCAATTTTCTGGGAAAAAAAATAAAACTTATGGTTTTGCTTCTTAACAGGAATGAAGGTGAACTTCTCCAACAGTAGCTTTATTAAGTAAAAAAGATACCCATCCTGCAAAGGTTTTACTCTCTCACTACACCCCATCCTCCTCCAAGGCCATTCAGAACAACATAACCTTGTGCTCAGACATTTTTCATTGCCATAAGATAAAAACAAAGAAGAATAAACAATAGCTACAATAAGCAAACACAATGATACCAGGTTGAGAGAAACAAGTGAACTGACTCCTTATGGAAATGCAAGTAACAAGAGCTGTATGGAGGGTCACCAGGCCACTCAGCATACTGCAGCAAAGCATGCCTAACAGTGAAAATGGCCTTTCCCAGCCTGGCCTGGTCCCAACATTTCTGACAAAAAAGGTATAATCCTGAGGTGTCAAAGAGGAACTTAAGTCTAGCAAGACAAAATTAACAATTCAACAATAGTCCAGAATTTTCCCCACTATTCTGCTAAAGAAACAAAAAAATCTCTGGTTCATCCTTCACATTTTCTGAGGCTTGCCAAATAAATCAACAGAAGTAAGATACCAAAAGCCTTCTACCCAGGCACTGAAAGGACACATACTCAAACTAAATGGGTGAAAAACCATCAGATATTCTTCGATTGTTCTTTCACTCCTTTCAAAATCTTCTAGTAACTAGATTTACCAGAAAAAGCTTTCTTGAGGAAAACACTTATTTTTAATACCTACTAAATAAATAGCTACAATTCATGTATCACCAGTAAGCACAGGGAGAAAGAACATAAAATATGTTATCTTAAAAGATTTTTCTCTGGGCTGGGGATGTGGCTCAAGCGGTAGCGTACTCGCCTGGCCATGCATGGGGTTCAATCCTCAGCACCACATACAAAACAAAGATGTTGTGTCTGCCGAAAACTAAAAAATAAGTATTAAAATTCTCTCTCTCTCCCTCTTTAAAAAAAAAAATGATTTTTCTATTTTGGGGCTGGGGTTGTGGCTCAGTGGCAGAGCATTCATCTAACATGGGTGAGGCACTGGGTTCGATCCTCAGCACCACATAAAGATAAATAAATAAAGATACTGTGTCCATCTACAACTAAAAGATTTTTTTAAAAAAAATTTTTCCATTATAGTACAACAAATAAAGGTCAATTTCAGTTTAAAAAAAGAGAGAGAGAGATTTTTCCAGCAACTGGGAAAACAAGCCAGTTTTGCACAAAAGGTATAAATCATCCTTCTTTGCTTTTCTTTTTTACTTTTTAATTTTAATACTGAGATCAAACCCAGGAGATCACACATGGGAGGCAAACTCTTTTATCATTGAGCTACATCCCATACTTTTTTATTTTTATTTTCAATGAGGGTCTAATTTGCTGAAGTTGGCCTCAAACCTGTCTCAGTCTCCCAAATAGCTGGGATTACAGGCATGCACCACCAGGCTAAATACCAGGCTAAATCAACCCTTTCAAATACCAAAAATGTTCTTATTTGAGAGGGGAAAAAATTATTAAATTGGTCACTTCTCTGGATCATTAAAGTACAAGGAAACTACTTAACCTCCCATCAACCCTTACAGTCAATGCCATGCCCAGTGTACTGTGCTGATGAGAGCTATTAAGTTCATATGTGTAATCTTAGATCTCAACTGTAAAATAAAGATATCACAATCATATTGAGTATTTTAAAGATTAAATAAGATTCTAAATGTAACCAAACATTTACAAGGTGTGGCAAATAAAAAAAATTAATTTCCTTTTTTTAACCTTTAAAAAAAATCATTCCAACCCCACCCAGATGCTAAGTCTGCCCTAGCAAAATGCCCCTCCCCAACCCAATCTTCTCTCTCTCTCTCTCTCTCTCTCACACACACACACACACACACACACACACACACCCATGCATGCATGTGCATACACAACAAAAGTAAAGGGTACTACAGGCTTAAGAATATATTTAGTTAAGACCATTATGCCTTTCCTCAAAATGTGTTATCAATTTACTTTGTATTAGCCTCTTGAATATAAAGTTAAGTGTCTTTATTTTGCGTGGTTGACAGTCTTTCCATCAACCAAACCTAAAGGACAATTTGATTGTTTCCAAGAATATAGTAGGGTTTATGCCCAGGCTATGCATAAACAGCCTACAGTAATATTTTGACCTCTTATTAAGTATATAATCTTAGGCAAGTTACATTATTCCACAAAGACTGTAAATTAAGATAAAATATCTACCTCATCAAATTATTAAAGATTACATAAAAGAATTAAGACAACGCCTATCCTCTCCCAAAATGTAACAAATGTAGGCTATGATTATTTCTCTATCAACATGTTTCAACTCTGTTGTCTAATTTAAGTTTATTAAAAATGTTTCTTAGTTCAAATGATTTAGTCAAAATTCTTCTGGGGTTCTGCAGTCTGCCAGATTTCAGACTAATCCTGTCTCAAAGATCCTAAACTCTTGCCTCCCTCAGTTTTTACTTTGCTGGGATGTATCTCTCAAGTACCAGAACAAATGGGAAACAGGGATTAAAGGAGAGAGTAAGAAAAAAGTACACTACACATATACAGTATTATTCAATTTCTTGGCATATGCCCTTTATTTTATTAGGCAAAACAACTTACGGAAAATGACTTTAATAATGCCTTTGCCTATTGCCGTTTCCCCCATCTCTTCCTTTCCACCAAAATTAAAATTTCTCCACAAGTCCTTTACCTAAATTCTGAATATAATCTATCTGAATATAATCTATAGGACAATAATGCTACTGAATAGGTTGAAAGAATTAATCCATATTTATAAAATAACAGCACCATGCATGGTGGCGCACACCTGTAATCTGACTCCTGAAGCTGAGGCAGGAGAATAACAAGTTCAAGGCTAGCCTCAGCAACTTAGGAGGCCCTAGCTAACTTAGGGTCTTGCTAAGTTACCTAAAGCCTCACTATCTCAAGATTAAAAAATATATTAAAAGGGCTGGGGATATAGCTCAGTGATTGTAGCTCAGAGTCTGTGGTACCTTAAAAAACAAACACACAGGGCTGGGGTTGTGGCTCAGCGGTAGAACACTTGCCTAGCATGTGCAAGGTCCTGGGTTAGATCCTCAGCACCACATAAAAATAAAGACATTGTGTCCAAATATAACTAAAAATAAATAAATATTAAAAAAACAAACACACATACAACTAGCAACTTTTTAGTATGTTCCCTAATTTAAAAGAGTACAGTGTTTGCACAACTCATATACTTTAAAATCATCTCTAAAGGACTTGTATTACCTAATACAGTATAAATGTAAACAGCTGTTACACTATAGTATTGAGGTAATAATGACAAGAAAAAATATGTACATTTTCTGCACAGATGCGCTTCCCCCCCCACCCCAGAGTTTTTTGATCCTTACATGCTGAATCCATTGACGTGGAGCACTTAAATACTGAGGGCCTTCTGTAATGTTTAAGAAATTTTCATCAGACTTATATTAATTTCAAAACAACACCTTAGTAAAAATCCTTCATAAGTATACAAATATTCTGAGTCCCATGAGTCCAAAATTATAGAAACTCAATGCTTCCTTTACATTAATACATGAGCATAATTTTCCCAGACACATAATGGGAAACAAGGGAATAAGCAATGCTCTGGTAGACATAAAAGAATATGACCTTAGGCATGAATTTCTGCCCAGATTGCAAAATAGTCTAGTCCATTTGGTCTATGTTTAGGGACAGAGTGGGAAAACTAAAGTGCTACTCATTTGCGACAGAACATAGCCCCAAGCTTTCCGTTTTCTAGTTAAAACAATTTATTTTATCATGTTGCTGGAACCTAATAGTGTGCTCTGCGAAGCACTGGAACCTCTAGTTATAACCAACAGAGAAAAATGTTTAAATTAAAAATACAGAAATGCTCACTACACCCAGTAATCTCCCCCATCTGTTCTTTCTCCATCAACATATCTCTTCACCCACCTCCCCGCATCCGTGACAAAAAAAATCTAATAATCACTCATTACAGTGTATCTCTCTTCCCCCTGCATCCAATCCATCAGAAGTCTTAGTCATTTCTGTCTCAACTAACGAACTCTCCTACTCTTTCCTGCCAAAGACTAGCTCCACCATTCTCTTTCACCTATTAGTAAGTGCCTAGGTAGTTAAGGCTTAGTTAGCCTAAACCTACCTCTACCCCATTCTCTACATAATAAGAAAGGGGGGGGATTGTAAACCCTGTCAATGGCTTCACAGTAAAATCCTAAATTTGATATGATCTACAAAGGCCACCTATATTATCTGTCAATTACTTACTTCTCTGGACTCATTTCTCACTATTCTCCTTTTTAAAAACTTTTTTGTTATTTTTAGATATACATGACAGTAGAGTGTACTTTGACATATTATATATACATGGAATATCACTTACCTCAGCAACTTAGCGAGATCCTATCTCAAAATAAAATAAAAAGGGTTGGGAATGTGGTTCAATGGATAAGCACCCTTGGGCTCAATCCCAAGTAGCAGCAACCCCTTTCCCCCAAAACACAGACTCATTATCACATCCCATGTTGACTAAAAACACCTGATATGAACATTCATAGTACTCTGAACTTTTTGTTTCTGTGACACCCACAACTATAAATATGTCATGTACATGATTACTTGCTTAAATAATTTCTGTTTAGCCTATATTCTCCATAAGGGCAGAGCAAGGATCACGTCCCTCTTACCATTGTATCCCTAGCGCCACAACTTAACAGTCAGCAGTGTAGATCTAATAAATGAATTAATCAAGTTCAAAGTCTTCCAACATAAGGCTTTCGTGTCTCCTTCTATCTTTAGAAGATTACTTGGATTTACTGATTTTTAAACTTGCTGAAACTTGTAAGGAATACTGAAGCCTTCATTTCTAAGACCTTAGTATAAGAGCCTGAACCCTTGTGAGTTATTAGGGTTATTTTGCAAACTGGGTTCTGAAATGCTTTGGTTAATCATCTATTCCTATAGTTAACCAGATTTGAAACTTCAATTATCTATGATGGTCCCTCCTTCATTCAATACTCCCACACATCCCTATTTTTAAATCCCATTAAATTTACCTCTACATTATTTCTGAAATTATCTCTGTCGTATCTCTTTACACTACCACCCTTACCAACACCAGCCATGTCTCCAATATATCCCATTCTAGCCTTTTAAACTATCTTGCCTCTGTACCTCAATAATCCCCAACCAAAATAAATACAAAAGTCAGCCACCTTTCCAAACTAATTTATGATATCTTTTCTTTCCAATCCCATTAACCAGTTATAATTTCTTCCTATTTCATTCATTATCACCCAGAATTAACTTTATACTACTATGTGCCAGGCACTGTTCTAGTCATCTATCTTACCATGTTCTCCACTCTCTATAAACTCCATTAGGATATCGACAGTTTTTCTACCTGTGACATCTCAAGTCTTAAGAATTTGTTCATTTAATAATTACTTATCATGGGCTGGGGATGTGGCTCAAGCGGTAGCGCGCTCGCCTGGCATGCATGCATGCGGCCCGGGTTCGATCCTCAGCACCATATATAAACAAAGATGTTGTGTCCCCCGAAAACTAAAAAATAAATATTAAAATTCTCTCTCTCTCTTTAAAAAAAAAAAAAAGTACTTGTCATATGACTACCTTAATAGTATCATAAAAGTAATTTCTATTTCAGAAAATGAAAATCAGCCAACAAAGCAATAGAAAACATTTGAAGATGGGCTAGGGATGTGACTCAAGCGGTAGTGCGCTTGCCTGGCATGCGTGTGGCCCGGGTTCGATCCTCAGCACCACATACAAACAAAAATGTTATGTCCACCGAAAACTAAAAATTAATATTAAAAAAATTCTCTCTCACTCCCTCTCACTCTCTTTAAAAAAAAAAAAAAAGAAAAAGAAAAAACATTTGAAGCAACTACTTCTCCAACAAATAGATATTCCCCCCCCCCCAATTCCTATTGCCTAACTTCTTTAAGAATACCACAAAAAGCACTAAGAATAATTTTCACTAGCTATGTATCTTCGCAGGAATCAAATGCTAAGAGAATAGAAGGGAAAAAAATGTAACTTCTTGGGTCATATGCAGGTTACCAGAAAAAAGCAAAGAGCACTAAATCAAAAGTGTTCAGCAAATTAAAACTTCCTCATCTCTAAAGTAAATTCTATAAGAAAATAATGGAATTATTCCCATATTTGTATCCTAGATACCAAGAAAAACAATAATCACTTCAATAGACTATGAAAAATAAACTAAAGAAACTAGTTGTAGGTCAAGAAACTTTTTTTTTCCCCTGCTGAGAGCCACAGCCGAGTCTGTATGGCCCCTGGCATTTTGCCAACAGTACTGATTGACAGGCGAGGCATTACTATCCGCCTCTGCCGCAACTTTTGAGTTCTCGCACTATTTTGGAGTTCTCGTGGGGATTTCCAGGGATTCCCCGAGAGTTCCCATTGGTTGGGGAAGTGCAGGAGGAGGGATTTCCGGGAGAGATATTTCCGGCTGGGGGTTCCTGGACAAGCCTCGCGGCGGCGATTGGGACGATTCCCCGGGAGCTGTGTGAAGTGTTTTCCTGCAGTTTAAAAATAAAGTTTGTTCCTGCTTCAGTGGCTCGTGATTTGTGCCCAGCCCGACTGCGGCATTCCCCAAGTTATACTTCTAGGACTTTTGCCCCAGCTTCCCAAGATGACAAAAATGATGATAACAACTCTATTAATGCAAAAAGAATATTCATTATTTCCAAGCAGTATGAATTCTAAACATCATCTAGTTCAATTCCCTCGTTTTAATTATGAAAAGGCTACATGGTTAATCCTCTATCTGGTTTATAGCAGGGAGAGGTTAAGCAGAGAACATGATTCATGTTTTTTGGCTGATGTTTCTCCGGCCCCATCATTCTATGAAAGGAAGAGTTAAGAAAATGACAAATTTGATTGCCATTCTGACAAATTCTTCTCTGTGCCCTTAATAAATTCTTGTAGGAGCTATAGTTTGGAGCATTGCAGAGTCCCTAAAAAGCAAAACCTACAAACATATTAGTAATGCATTATATCATAAGGTCTTCATTAACTCTGAGAGGGTAAAGTTACCCAAGAAAAGATAAGTCACTGCAATCAAGACCTTCCAAAATTCAAGTAAGTGTTTTAGTATCACTGAGGAATTATATTTTCAACCAATCTTGATGTGGAATAGACTTTGGAAGGCTATTAGACAAAAAAAAAAAGATCAGCATAAATGAAGCCAGAAATTAAAGCATGAAAATATTTATGAATAGGGAAACAAAATGAATCCACGAATGAGGCTTTTAAAATGGTACAACAAAGAAACTGACAAGCTTGGTTCTAAACTTCCAAATCCAACAGAAAAACAAGAAATCTACAGAACACAAATTATAGCATCTAGGTAACATAAACAGACTAAAAGCGTAGGTGGGGGGAAACATTTATTCTTGGTTGTTTATCTTTTTCCCCTGTAATCCTTAAAAACAAAGCACTGTGTAGCCAGGCATGTTGGTATGCAGCTGTAATTTCAGCAACTTGGGAGGCTGGGGCAGGAGGATCACAAGTCCAAGGCCAGACTCAGAAATTTAGCAAGGTCCTGAGCAACTTAGCAAAACCTTGTCTCAAAATCTTAAACTCTTAAACAAAAAAATGGCTGGAGATGTGAGCCAGTATGAAGCACCACAGGTTCTATCCCAGCATCAAAAACAGGGAGGAGGGGGGGCGGTGGAGGGGGTGGAGGTGGGAGTGAGGGGAAGCACTGTGAAGAACATCATCTTCAACAATATTTCAATAGTCACAATGTTTTATTGAATTATTTTTATAGCAACCTTCAAGATAAGCTTCAATCTATAGTAACAGTTCAAAGGGGAAAAAATAAAGTGCACCAGGACAGGGATGTATAGTGCTTGCCTCACCCTAGGTTAGATCCCCAGTAAAACACACACACACACACACACACACACACAGTGGTGGTAGGGGGTTTATAATGTAGTCCATTGCTAATTGTTTTGACAGGAGGTACTTATTATGGAAATTTATAAGCACAGGACCCATAAAATGAAAAACAAGTTTAGCAAAATCAGAAATGGCTCCAAGGACTGAGAACAAAATAAGAGAAAAGGGGCGGGGGTTGGCGGGGTGGGGCTAAAGTGAAGAAAACAAGCACACATTCAAACACACTCAACAAGGATATCACTTCTAACTTAAGAATTAAACATTAAGGTATTTCCTACACCTTCCACAGAATGTCAGTTAAGAATGATTTAATTTCTAATAAACCCAAGATAGTACATAATTTTCAAAGCAGTTGTATGTACACTCTACCAAAACAGATGCATGAAACATTTTGAGAATATTTTTCAAAAAAGTTAAACAAAAGCATAAGATTTTAAAAGCTAACATAAAATCAGTTAACAAAAAAATTAACCAAAAAAGGGAAAGATTTTCTCTAACCTGTCTCAGTTAGCAATATATAGTTTATTGCCAAGTGCAGTACAATGACAAACACACAATTTGCCAAAAATTCAACACATTAAAAAAAAAAAAATCAATCATTCTACTACTGCTAGCATGTGCCAAGAATTTACAAGAGATCATAGTTAGAGATCACAATTTTTCCTTTAGGAGGTAGGGGAGCAAAAAACACAACTTTAAATCTTGGTGGAGGACTCGATTTTCAGAAATTACATCCACTTGTAATTTATTTAAAAACAACTCATTCCACAGTCTCCTGTACAAAATATTTTCATCATGGCTGCCTAAACTATATATATTTGGCCTACTATACCTATGGAAACAGAATAAAATATAGACAAGCTGCTTAACAAGAACATAACTTGTTACAGCAGAAATAACTACTCATTCTAGGACTCAACAATTTCATTATGGTTATGAGATTTGGGAGAAACTATCAGATCAGAAAGAAAAGGATTCTGAGCATCTGAAAAACAATTTCCCTTTTCTTCTTTTTTAATTAAAGTAATGCTTTATCTGGCAAATTATTAAAAACTTAAAATTTTGAGAAGATCAACAAACACTTAAATAAATACCAGTCAATCTGGTAATGAGGGAGCAGGGTGGGAACAGAAGTTCACTGGATTAGATAATAGGGAATGAAGGGAAGTGGGGTGGGGAATGAAGGGAATTGAGGGGGGATGAGAATAAAACAGTAAAATGAATAGAATCTAACTTTCCTATGTTCATATATGAATACAACACCAATGAAACTCCACATCATAAACAACTCCAAAAATGGGATACTAATTAAAAGTTATACTCCATGTATGTTATATGTCAAAATACACTCCACTGTCATGTAGATCTAAAAAGAATTTTTAAAAAGCCAATCTGGTAATCTTAACAAAAACTTTAAAGTATTTATGCTGTACTGGTGGTTTTAATTTAAATACAATTATAATGTGCAAAAAAATATTTACTTGACAGTACTTTCAGTGCCCAAATTTTGCTTCCTTTTATATGATCTAGAGCTCAGAAAGTTAACATTTTAAAAGAGTATCTGGATGACTTAATTTCAAGAGGATTCAATCAATCCCAAAAAGTTTCCCAACATGATCCCTTGGCTGGCCTTATACTTCTCACCCCTCCAATCAACACATTATTATTTGAGAATATTACTCAGAACCAAGTAGTGAATGAATGAACTAAGAGGTTTTTTCAAGTTAGTAGAATACCCTATGGAATAAGTTCTCTTTGGGTATTTTTATTCCATTGCATTAGAACACTTACCACAGCATTACCAAAACCTATTAATATTTTCAATGCAATGTTCTCTGAACATAACCTTACTTAGAGTCAAGATGCCTTTTTGTTAAATACACAAAATACACAGATTATGAATCTTCAACTGCATGCGCCTGCTATAATTTTAAATGAGAAATGTTTAATGTCCACCAAGATAGTGGTAAATTATGCAAAGTCAGTGAGAATAATGCCACAAATATTGGCAAGCTGATTTAAGCTGCTAACACTTTTAAAGAAAGGTAAGCTATCTTACAAAAGTAGTGAACCTCTAAAACATCCACTTTAAACGTGAACTTATAAGTAAACTAATGTAGAAATTCTGCAAAAATTACCTAGACTATTATCTTCAAAACAGAAACATAAAACAAAGTTTCATTTCAAATACACAAAGTCATACATGTGAATAAAACAAACAAACCCAAGAAACCCAGGTAATTTGCTGGTTAAAAGCACTGCTGCCTCAATCATCAAACTCTTCAGATAAAATCTTAAGTCATCTTTTTACTATTGGTAAAGAAAAAACATTTTTCCAACATATCCACCAACTGCCTTCTCTAGTATTCCAGACATTACAACATTTCTTCCAAAAGGAAAATGAAGAGAATCTACTAGTCAACTATCCTGCCCATCTTTCCCAACTTCTTATGTACCCTCTTTCACAAATCTAACATTTATAAGTAGTAAATGCAGATTTATTTATTTATAAATATAATGTACTTCCTTATTTAAATACATAAATAAAGAACTGAAAGAGTGAAGTACCTCTAGCTCCATCATCCCAATTTGGCCAGTTGCCCATAAAGAATTTATATAGAATTTTCTCAAACCAACAAATTTGGAAATAGCAGTAAAAATATTCTTAAGCACTTTTCAATTATTAGTCCTTAAAGTGTAAGTGTGAATCACATATTTGGTCTTGTCTATTTCTCCATATAACTCCCAAAATCCTTGGGATGTCCAAAGTGATAGCAGGTTTTCTATACTAATAAACTGAACTGATGGCTGACAGGCCCCAGGTAGCTTCAGAAGGGGGGCTAGTCACTGGAAAGACCAAGGTGTGATTAAAGAGTTGGCACTTTCAACCTCTGGAGTGGGGAGGGTAACTGAAGGTTAAGTTGATCACCAAAGGCCAAAGACATAATCAACCTTGCCTATGTAATCAAGCTTTCATAAAAATTCAAAAGGACAAACTGAGAGAGGTTCAGGACACTTAGGCAAACCGGGGGGGGGGGGG
>NW_025999874.1:723705-744298 GCF_001458135.2 Marmota marmota marmota
GGGGGGGGGGGGGGCTTCGAAACCCCTTCTTCCATCCTCTGCATGTTTGTATCCTTTGTAATTTCGCTGATTTAAAAAAACTGGTAAAGGTACAATAGCATTTCCCCGAGTTCTATGAACCATTCAAGCAAAATAACTGAAACTGAGGAAAGGGTTTTAGGAACCTGATCTATAGCCAGTTGGTTAGAACAGAGGTAAAACAACCTGGAGCTTACATTTAGCACTTGAAATGGAGAGGGGTGTCAGTCTTGGAGACTGGGTCCTCAACCTGTGGGATATGACACTTTTCCCAAGTAGACAAGAATTGCATTTAGAGGACGTCCACCTGGGGTTCACTAAAATTGACTGATTGCAGGTAAGGAGAAGCCCTAACACTTTTTCAAGTCACTGATATTTTCTATGTTGAACGTTGCAGAGAGAACACAGGAAAAAGTACTTTTTTTCTAACAGTAAGAAATCTTATATGGAAGGTGAGGAAGAGTATCGGCATAGAGGTGGTTGGTCATAAGCTGATGTGGTATACTGGATAATGTACATGTGGAAATGAGCTATTCTACTTTTGTACATATTTTGAGTATTCCAGAATAAAAATAGTGAGTTCTTTTTAAAAAAAAAAAAAAAAGAAAAAAAGAAAAAGAAAAGAAAGAAAAAGATTAGGGTATGCTGTGCTCAATTTCTGATTAAAAGCCACTATGGGACCCGGTGGCATGCACCTGTAATCCCAGCAGCTCGGGAAGCTGAGACAGGAGGATCACAAGTTTGAAGCCAGCCTCAGCAAAAACTGAGGCACTGAACAACTCAAGTGAGACCCTGTCTCTAAATAAAATACAAAAAATAGGACTGGGGATGTGGCTCAGTGGTCCAGTGCCCCCAAATTCAATCCCTGGTACCAAAAAAAAAAAAAAAAAAAAAAAAAGCCACTATAAATTCCAATAAAACTAAATTAACTAAATATTTATGGCTACTTATTAAAAACAACAAAATCTCAACATTCAAGCCATATAGTTTCAAAAGAATTTTACTCACTCTGAAGAAGTACTGGTATGATGTTACAAATATGATGTCTTATAGTTTTTCCTTAATAAGGTTTCCAAGAAAATTAGCATCTTTTGGCCTACAGCAACATAACACTATATCAGAAATTCCTGCCTTTTTTTCCTTTTCTACTAGATACATGTATCTATCTACCTAAAACTAGGAAAAAGATAAATGGAACATAGGCACCAATATACAAACAATTCTAGTTTCTCCAAAATAGGGATTCACTAAGTCGTCTTTGCCCCAACATTTCTCAAGAATGACATAATGCATGCAGGCAGTCTACTCACAGGGATACATGGCATTGCTCAGGATCAGCTCTGGTCAATTCTTCCTCTTCAATATCAGACTCCCCTCCTGAACTACTGTCAGTGATGTCTGAATCAAATGCTTGTTCACTGCACCGCAAGTTGGCTATGCCACTAGCTGTAAATCTCTCCAATTCTTCTGAAATTGAATCGCTTTTCAAGAAGTTGCTAAGTCCCTCTGAAGTGGTAGTTTCACTGGCAGCTTTTCTCAAGGCAGCTTCAGCCTTTCGGGTCAGCATCAACTGGCTCCGGGATCTCAAGGATTCCAAATTTGGCAATTTGCTCAAAGTTTTCTCTAAAAATCCACCCAGCTGATGCTGCAAATGCCTCTCCACTTGCTTGGCTTGTACAACCTGTAAGCGCTTCTGTAACCTACGGGCACGGCTCTCAATATCAGCCTGACGCCTCAATAAAGCTGTTATCCTTGTATCAGAATCTAAAGCACTGAAAAGAATGGAAGACAGGGGAGATTTTTTGCCCTCTAACTTGACATCCCCCAAGTTAGAGCTGGAGTCTGTACCAGGTGATAACCTACTGCTTCCTTGAAGTGCTGGCTGTTCCATGGAATTGACAGAAGATTTGTTTGCAGTGCTACTATTGCTATATAGAGTTGTGTGTTCTACATCAAGGCTTCTGTGTGGAAGAGTGCAATTGGTCATACCCCCCTTTATGTCCCCAGAGTCAGTTACCGCCACTTCACCTCCCTGAAGAGCAGATGAAGTGAGAGCCCGTTTTCCCCCATTGAGGGAACTGGAATTGTCATGATCAGAATGTGTTGAGCTTTTAGTCAATTTCTTAGCCAACCCATTTACAGGAGCTTGTGGCAGAGCTGTCTGACCACTTGTATTCATGGTTCTAAGATTTTCTAAGGAAAACTCCAAAACTGGCTGTCTCCCCAACAGCTCAGCTCGGAGTTCATAGGATTGAGATAACAGAGAATGAGATTTAAGGACTGTCTGCTTGCTGAAGACCCCTTGCAATTTCAAAGACTCTTTTGAAGGAACAGATGTTACATCAGAGCAGAGGTAAGATGCCACCAGTGGTTGCAGCTTTCCCAAGTCTTCCTTGGTAGAATTACTTCGGAAGTCTAGACTAGGATCCTCTGCAGCAATGGCTTTTCTTTTGGTTCCGTTGGCAGCAATAAGGATATTGGCGTTGCCGTTATTTTCGGCACTGCCGGGGGACAAGGTGGAGGATGGGGGAGCCAGTTTGAACCGGATGTGATGTGCTTCAGCTGCTGCATCAGTGAGAGCGGGCGCCATCGCAGCCATTCAGCACAGAGAGACAGGAAGTCCAGCCTCTCCCGATGCCGGTGCCGAGGCCAGCTCCACAGCCTCTTACTGCCTCCCCTGAGAACAGACTAGAAGAAAAAGAAGAAAAGTTAGAAATACAAAAACACTGAATAACATACATTTTAAATACATACACTATTTAAGGTATTATCCAAATTCTGCCTCCAGGAAGAAAATACTTTGGAGCACTGAATGTCTTTCATCTGGAGGGATGAAGGGAACACAATTCCTGAACAAGACAAAGAATTCTACCCTTCTTTTTGCCACTTGAAAACCAGATTTAAAGTTGCCAAAACAGAAGTTCCATTCAGCGATAATCACAAATTGTTAAATCATTTGTATGTAAAACAAAAATCTCCAAACTTCTTGAGAATCAGTGGATTTAAAGCAAATATATCAAACTAAACATCCTGAAATAGCAACATATTAGTAAGGAACTCCTCATGCTTACAAAAAAAAAGTAAGCCAAATGTCATAGGTTTGTACACTTTTCTGGCCAGGAATCCAATTTTCATCAGCTTCCTCCCACTTCTCTGTAAGTACAGTCTGTAATACAAGAATAAATGTACCACTCCTACAATAGCAATTTGCTTCAACAAATTTCTTTCATATCAGAGCACTCATTAATGTCTTCTATACTGGCTCCTTCCCTTCAGCCTAAGAATTTACTCAAGTCTCCTCTGTCCTCAAATTAATTGCCCAACATGTCTCATTCCCTTTAACCAGAAACTTCGTTAAAGAATATTAAAAACAGCTGCCTCTGTACTATTTCCTTTTCCATAATCTAGATTCCATCCCTACCGCTCTGACAAAGGTCACCAGTAGGATCATTTTCAAATTCAATGATCAAGTATGTGTCTCCTTTCTTGACTTCTTCCAAACATTAGCATTGGGCATGCTGACCTTCCTGAAATTCTCCTTTCAACACACAGATTATTAAAATATGCACGCCAGGGTACTTGTCCTTAACACTACTATCATTCTGTTCTTTCTCCTGCCTACCCCTTTAAATGCTGATACTCCCCGCCCCAAGATTCTCAATTCATTTCCTTGGCATCAATTATAGCATGATGGGAGGGGCTGGGGTTATGGCTCAGTGGTAGAGTGCTCGCCTTGCATGTGCAAGGTCCTGGGTTCGATTCTCAGCACCACATAAAAATAAATAGGTAAGGTCTGGGGTTGTGGCTCGGCATTAGAGCGCTCACCTCCCATGTGCAAGAACCTGGGTTCAATCCTCAGCACCATTTAAAAAATAAATGAATAAAATAAAGTTATTGTGTTCCAACCTACAACTAAAAAATAAATATTTTTTTAAAAATAAATAGGTAAATAAAATAAAGTTTAAAAAAAAGAAGTCTCCCAACCAAGATTTTGGAAAAAAAAAATTATAGCATGATGAAGCTTACTAACCCTCAAAAAAAATTTTTTCTGAGCTATACTAATCAACATTCCCACTCCTAATCCCTAAACTCCTTGAATCTCAGAACTCCCTTTCTTCTTCCAACACACTTATTCCTCACCCAGTTTCATTATCTTAATTAACAAAATCATTTTTATTTATTTAATAACCAAGCTAGAAACTTCAATCATTTGCCTCTTCTTCATCTCTCTTAATTTATTTGATCTGGGAGCAAAGGGAAACCTATGTAAGTCATCTATTCTTAAAATATGGTCTCTGGAATTATTATGGGGATCTCAAAGACCATTTTGGTTTTTGTTTGTTGGGATTTTTGCTTTTTGTTTTTTGCAGTGATGGGGATCAACCCAGTACCTTGCATGTGTGCTACACATGTGCTCATCCACTGAGCTACATTCCCAGCCAAAAAGACCATTTTGGACGTCCATGTTTTCACAGTAAAACTAAAACATTGTCTTTTTCACAGTGTTGACACCTACTCTTCAGTAAGAGAGTGTAAAACCAAAGATGAGCAAAAACTGCTGGTATGTTAGAACAAACTGTATTAAGAGTCATGTATTCTCCACTTGCAGTTAAAAGAAAGCAAGCTCCACTTAAGATGTTCTTGATGAAGCAGTAAGAATTAAAAATTTATTAAATCTTAACCCTTGAGTACATGTTTTAATATTGTGTATTGAAAGGGAAAGTATGTGTAAAGCACTGTGCTGCTTTATGAAGTCTGAGGAAAAGCACTTATACAATTGAGTTACAAAGCTGAACTAGTTTTCTACATGGAATACTATTTTTATTTGGCAGAAAGACTGACAAGTAGTTAGCAGCCATTTTCTCAAAGCTAAACAAAGTGAATCTGTCACTTCAAGGAAAATCATTGACAATATTTTTATTGTCGGGCTGGGGTTGTGGCTCAGTGGTAGAGCGCTTATCTAGCATGCATGAGGCACTGAGTTCGATCCCTGGCACCACATAAAAATAAACTTTAAATAAAAGTATTGTGTCCATCTACATCTAGAAAAAAGTTTTAAAAATTTTAAAAAAGTTTGTTGTCAATGATAAAAAAGTGAGATTTCAAGCTAAAATTAGTATTTTAAACTTGGATCCACCTCATGAGCTTGAACATTTCTCCAATACTTAAAAAGCCATTTCTAATTAAACAGATTTGTGGTGATAGTAATCAATGTAAATATCTAACATCATATAATACAATTTCACATTTGAAAGCTCTGCATAATCCCCTAGAAAACTATGTATGGGGCCAAGCACAGTAGCGCATGCCTGTAATCCCAGCAGCTTGGGAGGCTGAGACATGAGGAACTCCAAAGCCAGCCTCAGCAAAACCAAGAGCTAAGCAACTCAGTGAGAACTGGTCTGTAAATAAAATACAGAACAGGGCTGCAGAAGTAGCACAGAGGTCGAGTGCCCCTGAGCTCAATTCCCGGTGCCAAAAAAAAAAAGAGAGAAAAGAAAAACCATGACGGGGTAAAAATGGGAGCTCACAATCTGCTTGAATCAAATGTATGAAATATGATATGTCAAGAGCTTTGTAATGTTTTGAACAACTAATAATAATAATAAAGAAATTAAAAAGTAAAAAAAAAAAAAAAAAGAAAAACCATGTATGGATAAAACCAAGTGCAAGACAGACCACTGGATCTTAATATAACAGTATGAAAAGTTAACTGATACAATTTTAGCTTCCATGTTACAACCAGCCTTTATAAAACTTTGGGTGAAATGTCATAAGATTTGATTTAAAACAAAAACAAAAAAAAAACACTCAAACAGTCCTTTTCAAATCTACTTTTCTGATGAGAGCAGATTTTTTTTTCTTTTTTTAGTGCTGGGGATTGAATGCAGGGCCTTGCACATGCTAGGCAAAAGCTCTACCACACCAAGCAACATCCCCAGTATTTCCTTTATATACTTCCACCTAAACCACATATCATAATATACTACGTAGAAGACATGAGTACCCAGTTGTTTTCTATTAAGCCAGTTATTAAAAAGATCTGCCAAAAATGTAATATAATGCCTTTCATTAAGCTTTTGCTTTGGCCAAAAATTATTTTTCATAATAAGTAATGGGTTTATTATTTTAAAATGAAGCAGTAGATAATTATGTTTAAAATTTCTCAAAGTCTCTAATAAAGCGAGTATGTATAGATAATAACCCAAAAAAGGGCTGGGGATGTGGCTCAAGCGGTAGCATGCGGCCTGGGTTAGATCCTCAGCACCACAAACAAAGATGTTGTGTCCACCGAAAACTAAAAACTAAAATATTTTTTTAAAAAAATTCTCTCTCTCTCTCTCTCCCTCCCTCCCCCCTCTCTCTCTTACAAAAACAACAAAAAAAAAACAACAACAAAAAAAAAAAAAAGCTCTTTGTGCCAGTAATTTTTAAGAGTGTGGTGGCACAAGCCTATAATCCCAGCAACTCCATAGACTGAGAAAGGAGGACACAAGTTCAGCCAGTCCCTGCAACTTAGCAAAACTCTGTCTCAAAAGAAAAAATAAGGACTGGAGATATGCTCAGCAGCACAGTGACCCTGAGTTAATTACCCAGTATTTAAAAAAAAAAAAAAGTAAAAAAGTCCTACAATCAAAGTTTATGAATACATTATGCAATCCTCCAATTTTGACATTTTCATTCAATACCTACGTGGGATGATAGGCCCTACAGAACTACACTAAGCTTCTTTATAGTATGTCAATTCAAATTATTAATATAAAAATACTAAATTATTGAGAAAACATTATTCCTAGAAGCACCCACACACACGCAGGCCAAATTTGTATACTGCTCTAAATGCTCTAAGTTTCTTATCTAGGGTTGTGTTTTAATGAACTTTCTATAAAAGGAGGTCTTTGGGGCTTATATTTTTATTCTCATGGACTTTTTGGCATACGGCATTCTGTGTGACACAAACTGTTCTATGTTCACTTTTTGCAATTCTGATTTTAAATTCAATACTAATTCCTAACAGAACATAAATGATTGTTATAGGTCAATCGACAACTGAACTAATAGAAATTATTTGTTCAAAATACTGTGTTTTACAACATACAAAAGCATTTTCCCATAAACAAAAAATCACTATCAGATCTTTCCCATCAATCCTACTCTTTTGATTACCAATACACAGTTGATATATCAGCAATGCAAGGAGGCATATTATCAGTGACACAATTAGTACAACATGTGAAAAAATTTGCTGTACCTTACTTCCCAAAAGCACTAAAGTCTCAGCAATGGCAGGAAAACAGCCTTCTTTCTGGGGACCCAGACAAAGGAAAAAAAAAAACTTACACAAAATAGAAAAATGCAGGTTCACCCAATAAAAATAAAAGAAGGGTCATGATGGGTAGGTATGGTGGTGCATGCCTGTAATCCCAGCTCCTCAGGAGGCTATGGCAGGAGGATCGTAAGTTCAAAGCCACATTCAGCAACTTAGCAAAGCCATAAGCAATTCAGTGAAACCCTGTTCTCTAAATAAAATACAAAAATAGCTGGAGATGTGACTCAGTGGTTAATTGCCCCCGAGTTCAATCAAAAAAAAAAAATGTGGGGGGGTCATAATCAACATCATACCACTGAAGGTATTTTATTTTAGAATTATTCAATTCTTTTAAGTTTGACAACTTAAAGAAAAATACACTGGCTCTAATTTCTAAGAGAAAAGTGTAAGACACCAAGAAGACTTCTTTTGGGCTGGGGTTGTGGCTCAAGAGGTAGAACACATGCATGAGGCACTGGGTTCGATCCTCAGCACCACATAAAAATAAAATAAAGATATTGTGTCCACCTATAACTAAAAAATAAATATTAAAGACTTCTCTGACCATAGTCCTCTCAAGCTGTCCATGAACCTGAAATTCAATCATACAATTTCAAAAGCAAAAGTTTATTTTATTCACATTTTCTCCTTGGTCTCAATATCCCCCATAGGATGCACTACAAAGAGCAGTTTCTAAAACAATCATCTAAATTTTATCTAAAATCATCTTCTTTCTTAAGAAACTCCTATTCTGAATTCCTAAAATCTTTAGGTTTCCAAACCAAAGAAACACTACTGTTTAAAAAGAAAAGATATTTAAACCCATATCCTCCCTCTTCCCTTATTGAATTCAAATGCTATGCTTGAATTCAATACTATCCTTAAAAGCATTTATAGGTCAGGGGAGCAAGAGCTCAAGTAAGCAAGTCTGGATTCATATCCTGGCTCCAACTCCTCAAATTATTTTGTTCCCTCAACTGCCTCATCTACAAATGATAGAGCCTACCTTATAAGGTTATGGTATTTTTATGTGCTTACACAAAATATTTTCATTAACTTAATCAATTACCTAGAACAAAATATCCTTTCATATTTATCTATTAATTATAATCTGGAAACAGCTAACATAGAAGGAATAAACTTCCACTAATTTTTTAATGCACAGAAAAAAGAAAGCAAATTAGTCTAAAACTGCTTTTTTCTGTAAATCTAGATTAACTTATTTTATTAGTTTTCATTATGTTGCTTATAATAAGAAAAACATGTTAAATTCCCAATAATTTAAATTATTATCTTTCTATACAATGAAATACTTCATAACATAGAACAAAGCATTGCAGAGCTACATTTACTAACATGAAAAAGCACTTGCTTCAATGATAAGTTTTAAAAAGTGTTATAAAACATACTACGACCTCATTTTTGCTTTAAAAATGTAGGTGACAAGATTCTTTTGCCTTTTAACTTATACAGTGTCTCCATCAAAAACATGTATTACTTGTATAATAAAAGGGAGAGAAACAAAAAAAGGGAAAAAAAAAAGAAATTCTTAAGGAGTCAAAAAATCCAAATAAAGCAAAAACATCATAGTAAGCAAAATGTTCATTAAAACAATGTGGATCCCACTTGACCTCATAAATAACAAAAAGCTTCACTCAACAATTTAAAAAAGAGAAAAATTGTCAAATTTCTGCAATTTTGCAAAAATAGCACATCAGCTTATGATAAATCACCTTTCTTCAAAAAATACAAAACATTAAAAGCTATAATTAACTAATTAATCATGATAACAACCTGGGTAGTACATTCAGGGCTGAGATCAAAATTCACTAATGAGAACAGATAATGCAGTTATACTGTATAATAAAAATAAAGAATTCAAAATATCCTAATTCTTATCTCATTTGGTGGACTATAATCTGACAAACACAATACAGATGGAGCTATCTGTTGCCACTGTCATAAATTAAGCAGTAGAGACCAAAGAAAGGGGTCACTGCCAGGCACAATGGTGCATGCCTTGTAATCCCAGCATCTCAGGATCCTTGGTTGAAGCAGGAGTATCAGAGTTCAAAGCCAGCCTCAGTAACTTGGCAAGGCCCTAACCATGGGTCTAAAAGAAGAGGATATGGCTCTGTGGTTAAGTGCCCCTGGGTTCAATATCCACTACAAAAAAAAGGGGGGGGCAGGGGTCATCAAATCAAGGTCCTTTAGCTACAAAATATTGGGCTAGAAAATTAACAGTTTCTCTCCCAATTCTAAAGAAGCATTTTAAGAACAGGAAGCTGTAAAGGTATTCAGCATGCAAGCACATTTAACACTGCTTAGAGATTTAAATCACAATCAAGTTCAAATGGGTGACTTCTAGGGTCCATACCAAAATTCTTCTATTCTAAATTGCAACACAGACCCAAGAACAAATTTCTACTTAGCACAAGTAGCACTTGGGAACAAACACATACCCCCCAGGGCAGTGTTTCTCAAACAGCATTTCTAACATCTCAGGCTGAATAATTTTTGTCATGTGGGCAATACTGTGCATTGTAGGTTGTTTGGCAGCCATCTCTGGTTTCTGCCCACTAGATGCCAGCAGCACCCTTCTGCAAATGGTAACAAAAACACCAAAAACACCTCAATACATGTGTCAAATGCTCCACACTGGCAAAACAAAATTAAATCTACCAATTAAAAGCCCCTAGCTTGAAATACAGATTAATACTCTCTGTCTCCAGAAAGCAAAATGTTACCAGGATCATTTGAATACTCCAAGTCAGAACTAACTGCACCTACAAATGAAGACCTCACTTTATTCCTTGTAAATTCCCAAGTCAGTACACCAGGTATACAAGAAAAACCTAGAAACACCCACCTTGAAAAAATGTTAAGCTGCAGAGACCTAAGGGGAAGGGTTATGATCATCTGGCTGTCCAACAAACCAAGCTTCATAATTGCACTTAAACATTGAAAAAAGCAAAAAGAAGCAAAACTCAGATGGGGAAGAAAAGTTTTTACTCCTAATGAGGCTTCTACTAACCTCTTCCTCACCATTATCTCATTACTCTGCAAAAAGGATGAGTGAAAGAAAGGGGAGGAGGAAGAAGGTTGAAGAAGTATCCATGAAGTTTTCAAAATTATAGTTGAGATTTGAAAATTATTTTTAAAAGTCATCATGTAAAAGATTAAGAAAAGAGTGGTAATGTAGCCCTCCTGAGAAAGGCAATGGCATGAGAAAAGGCAGGGCTCTTGTAAAACAAAGAATCTACAGAGGGTTAAAAGAAAGGAACAATTTTCTTGAAATATAAAGCATATTTTAATAAAGGAAACAGTTCAGAAAAAGGTGGGAAGGTACTTTGAAGCCTGATTACTAATGGACAACTCTTAATAGCCAGCATTTACTCAAACTTAAGACAGCTGAGTATCATATTAAAGGTTTTGAAAATGGGAGTGTCCTATCAGACACCAGAAAAACCAATTGGGTAGGGTGGATAAAAAGAAAGTGAAAAGGGCTGGGGCTGTGGCTCAAGTGGTAGCGCGCTCGCCTGTCATGCATGCGGCCCAGGTTCGATCCTCAGCACCACATACAAACAAAGATGTTGTGTCCGCCGAGAACTAAAAAAATAAATAAATATTTAAAAAAAAAAAAAAAGAAAGTGAAAAGACTAGCAAGGTGGCATATGCCTATAATCCCAGCAGCTCAGGAGGCCAAGGCAGGGGATCAAAAATTCAAAACCCATCTCAGCAACTTAGCAAGGCCCTAAGCAACTTAGCAAGACCCTGTCTCAAAAAACTAGAAAGAGCTAGAAATGTCCAATGGTAAAATGGCCCTGGGTTCAATTCCCAGTATCAAAAAAGGTAAAAAGGAATCTATACGGCAAAAGACGAATGAAGAAGCTACCACAATAATGCAGGTAGAATGCACAATAATGCAAGTAGAATGCAATGAAACCTCAACTAAGGTGGTCACCACAGCAGAATGAGCAGAATCTACTTCAAAACTTTAATCCAGAAATGTGAAATGGCTATATAAGAGTCAAAAATCTAGGATAACAAGGAGATAAAGCTCTTTCTTTATAACTTCATCTCCTTTAGGATGAAATCTTTCCATTTATTTCTCATAAAGCTCTCCAGGTTTAGTATATCCTCTCTATTCATTACACTACCAACTCAGCCCAAGTCCTTATCAGCTCACACCTGTACCCTAACACCTTTCTGATTAGTGTCTCAGTCCCCCAAACCAGGTCTTCCTCCTCTAGAAGAGTATCTAATCTCTTTTTCATGAGTTTCAATCACCTTAAGAAAAAGTTAAAATAACACCAGAAAAAAATATATCAAGCAGCATGAACTCAACAACCCCAGAATTTTCCAGATTCCCCAACTCCATATTTGCCTATGGTGCTACTTCTACCTGGAAGGCCATTCTCCAATCCTTTTGCCCAGAACATATTAATTCTTCAATACACAGTATATCTCCCCCAAAATTTGACTCCTCAGATTTTTATTACTTTCTTTCTACTTAAATTGCATAATGCACTTAAGTCACATCATTCAAATTCAAATCATCTGAATATTCCCTACTTGTCAATTTTTGTTAAATTCTCTTTCCAAAACAAGCAAAGTTCTTTAACAGCATCTTTTTGCATGCTTACTAACTTGATCTAGAGCCTGGTACATCATAAGCACTATAAGCACTGATTAGAATAGTCAAAAAAAAAGACTTCTTGAAGTCGGTCTTCAAGTATAAATTAGATTTTGTTAAGAAAAAAATCTAATAAGGAAAATGACACAATCAAAATAATGGGAAATATTTGAGAAAATAAATAGTCATAGAATGACATGGATGAACCAGGTGGTATATACAGCTTCTCAAGAAAAGAATGAGAGGAAGAGAGCAGCTATGTAGAGATTTGTGATGTACCGGAAGTTACATTATGGAATGCACTGGAAATTATTTTTTTTACACAGAAACAAATGTAGATATATAAAGTAAATGAAACATGCTGAAAGAGATAATTTCTTTTTTTTTTTTTTTAAAGAGAGAGAATTTTAATATTTATTTTTTAGTTATCGGCAGACACAACATCTTTGTTTATATGTGGTGCTGAGGATCAAACCCGGGCCGCACGCATGCGCGCTACCGCTTGAGCCACATCCCCAGCCCCAAAGAGATAATTTCTTAATAAGACAATAATGTGGGTCTCACCCCACCAAGTTCCTAACATTATCTTTTAACAGAGCTTCTTAACAAGTTTTATAACTACTAAGAATTATATCTAATTGGAAGACAGGTTACTAACTTTGACCATTCACTATGTCAACCAGCATGCTATGTTTTTACATATATTCTTTTATTTAATCTTCATAATAATGTTATAAGGTAAGTACTACTACTGCTGTCTTACCATTTTATGGATGAGGAAATTTTGATGCTCAGAGAAGATAATTAAATTGCCCATGATAACATAACTACTAAGCTGCAGAAGCAAGATCTCTAAGGCCTTTTAACCAGTACACTAGGCAGTTTAAGGCTAGGTTTAAATTGGAAGGGCCTTAATTGCTAAATACTAAATTCTGAATTTTAGTCTTGAGAGGAAAGTCAATGAGGGAACATCAACTATCTACTGATTATCTCCAATAAATATTAAAATGCCTATTTTAGTGAAAGCACTGTACTAGGTACTTACAAAGGATGACAAGGACCAGTAATAAAAGGAGTCTCCGGAGACCCTCACACAGCCTGAGAAGTAGATGGGGTCAGGAAAGTCTTCCCAGAGGAACAACATCTAAGCTGAAACCAAAAGAATGAATAGGATCCAAGCTGGATGCCCTGGCAGAGCCTATAATCTCAGTGACTCAGGAAGCTAAAGCAGAAGGATCACAAATCAAAGCCAGCCTAAGCAATTAGCAAGACCCTGCCTCAGAATAAAAAATAAAAAGGATTATAGCTCAGTGACACAATACCTCTGGGTTCAATCACCTGTAACCCCCACTACACACACACATACACACAAGAGTAGAATCCAGCACTGGCCATACAGCTACTCTAAGCATCCCATAATCAAAACACATTCCCTGGCCCCGACAGCAAATCCAAAACCAATTCGTGCCCCTCAATATTCCCTGTATAAGTGCATCATGACCACAATCATTATTTACCTCTTCTCATATATATCTCAGATTATAAATATCTACTAATGCCAGACAATAATCAAAGAAAATCTACAGGAGGACCTAACATTAGAGACACTAAGAATTGTGAAGTTTCATTAATGCCAAAGTTGATTAAGACATAAATTAGGTGTGAAGACAGCTTAATGCACTGTGTTTTGCCTGATGGGGTCAAGAGAAGACATTCTGATTTTTGTGGGGATGGAGGCACAGTTCATGAAGACACTGACCCACATACTCTACTATCCTAACAATAATACACTAAACCACAGTATCTATTCAACCACTATTCCCCACAAGACGCTCAATTGAGAAGAGTCACAATTCGAAGGGCCAAAAGCACCTCCGTCCTGGGACAACACAGCAGTGTGGGACTTTCTGACAGAATTCTGAAAGGTGTAAGGGGTTGGGGGAGTTCAAACAGCAGAATGACAGGCACATTCATTCCAACCTCAATGCCACTACCTTACTTCAGAACCTGATTATATACTACAGTAATTCAGGCAGTAATAATTTCCCAACCATTTCTCCTTCTGAGCTCAGAAAGCCTGCAATCTTGAGTCTACTATTACAATAACTTACAACAGTGAGAAAGGAGGAAGGGAGGAAACATAAATCCCATTGTGTGGTGCTTAAAATTCTCCAATGATTTTAGGGCAAGAATGAATCCAAACTCTTTGCACAGCACATATTTGCCCCCTTTTAACATTCAACCTATTCTTACTACAGCCACTTGAATCTCATACATGATTCCTGGTTCTTCTATGCTCCTCCACCTTTGCTCAAGCTACTCTTTCAAAGTTCAGGTCCAAAATTAGATGCTCATTCGTGTCAAAATGACATGCTCATATTGAGCAACTGCAACCAGTATAAAACTCACAATTTCAGCTATCTCCTCCCTTCCTAGGCCATGTATTATTCTTTTTTTTTTTTTTAAACCCCTTTGTGGTCCTGGGAATTGAACCCAGGAACATTCTGCCCCTGAGCAAAATTCCCAGTCCTTTTATTTGAGACAGGGTCTCACTAAATTGCCCAGGCAGGACTCCAACTTAATGATCGTCCTACCTCAGCCTCCTGAGTAGTTGGGATTAAAGGCATTAGCCATCAAGCCTATTTAGACCATGTATTTCTTGAAGGGTTATGGAGTGTTTTCTATCTATCCCCTACATGCAGCATAGTGTCTGACGGACAGTAGACCAATATATGTTAAGCAACATGAACATTTTATACTGAAAAAATCAGATTAAGATCCATTAGAAAGCTAATGAGAATGTCTGATCATGAGGAAACAGCAATCTAATAAGAAGCAAGTATCAACTAAATCTAGGACAGACCTCATCCAACTCATGTTCCAGTCACATACATGCCCAAGCCCCTCTACACCTAAACGGACAAACTTTTTAAAACTATGCTTTTTAAATTATCCAATTTGGTTCCATAGCTGTTTTTTCTTTGTTTGCAGTTCTGGGGAATCAAACCCAGGGCCTCATGCATGCTAGCAGGCATACTACCACTGAGCTACATCCCCAGCCCTCCAGGGCATTTTAAAGGGATTATCAATTTTACATGCAATCATACAAACATTTACCTAGCAACTGCACTTCTAGGAACTCTATCCAACAGAACTACTCTAATGGGTACACAAAGATATACATATCCAATTCTTTCACTAAAGAAATTTAATAGCAAAAAAAAAAAAACCCCAACCTAAAATTTCAAAAGATCAAACCACCTAATAAGTATATTCCCACATGGTAAATATACACACACATATAAGAATTTTTTGATAACCATGTCAAACTATGAATGGTATTTATCCTATTCATATCCTATCACTGAACTCAAATTTATTCGTCTTTAGCTCACAAAAGGTCAAAAAGGAAAAAAATTCACTTTTATCCTATTTCTTTCTAACACACTAATGATACAAGTACTTCTGAACAATCCTAAAATCAGATTTCTTGAAGAGTCCAAGCAATTCAAAACAAAAGGGTTATTCTTCAAAGTCCATGGCCAAATTCCAAAGATCCAACTGAAATCTACCTTATCCCCTTTAAATTGAATTAATCATTAAAAATGTCTTCTCAAATGCCAGGGAAATGTTAAAAGTTAATAACGGGACTGGGGTTACTAACTCAGGAATACATCGCTTGCCTAGCATGTGTGAAGCCCTGGATTTAAAACCCAGCAGGACCAAAAGAAGAGAAAAAGAAGTTAATACTAACATCCTTCTTTTATTCTCGAGAGGCAAAGAGTAAATAGTAAGGAATAAATCATTAGCGGCAAAAAAAATAAAATAAAAAAATTGCAGCCCTATTTTTAACATAATATTCTTCTTTTTCCCAAAATATTTATTTTTTAGTTGTAGTTGGATACAATATCTTGATTTATATGTGATGCTAAGGATAGAACCCAGTGCCTCAAATGTGCTAGGGGAGCGCTCTACTACTAGGCCACAACCCCAGCCCCAACATAATAATATTCTTAAGGTGTTCAAACATTCTCCATGGTAGTATACAAACAATTTAATGAAAATTCTGATAGTTCAACTTATAGGACCAGTATTTCTTTCAGGTTTTTGTTTTGTTGTTGTTGTTTCCAGTGCTTTGGACTGAACACACACAGGACCTGGCGCATGCCAAGCAAGCAACTCCCCTTTCCCGGATAGAGTTCCATAAAGCCTCTATACTAGCAAACATCAGACACTCACTCACTAATTAGCTTTTAGCCTCTATCCCTTCACACCCTCTGGTAGAGGTGCTAATAAGCAGTCACAAAGGCCAAACAGCAAGTAGCAGAAGAAAGCCTACATACCAGATCTTAGCAATTTTTGGTTTAACATCTTAACAAAATTGTTATTCGCCTTTTTTATTCTCCAACACTTTGCAGTCTAAGTGAATCTGACCAGGACTGACCTTTAAACTGCTCCCTTTTTAAAAAGGAATTAAAAGGTGATGGGGCTGCATTAAGTTTGATGCCACTCAAGCAACTTTTTCCAAGCAAGGGCAGAATCTTCTGAACTTAAAATTCAGAGTAAGATCTCATTTTAGATTCCTAGTTCAAGTAACAAGAACCAAAATTCTTGATAACATTTAGATAAAACAGCATTAAATTTATCTCTCATATACATTTCCTGACTCTCAAAAGCTTGGAAAAAAACTTTAATTCTAAAAAATTATTAGAGAATAAAAGGCAAGCTCAGTCAACAATAATAAAACATAGCTAAATAATTCCCTGGTAGAGAGAATTCACATGTTAAAATTCTATTGAGCTAGCTTAAAATCTTGGAAAAGCAAAGCTTGCAGAAAATAACTTTTATTAAACACCTATTACTAGCCCCATTGTACTACCCAATGGAGAAATAAAAACTTAAGAAAGTCTCCTCCACCCAGATGGACCTGTTGGCACAAAGATTTAAAATCTTCACATACAATCTTTAAATTTTCCTTTTCAGACGACTGGAGTTTTTCATTTCTCAAGTATGAACTGTGCTGGGTACATTGATGAAATTGGTTTCCACATACTTTAAAATAGAACTAAAATTCAAATCTGCACAACCAGCTATCAAACAGGCTCAGTAGGCTTTTCACTTTTTGGGGGGTTTTTTGCCCTACCTTTATCCTATCAAAAGCAAGAAAAGGTCAGGCACTTGATGGTGCACACCTATATTCCCAGCAACTCAGGAGGCTGAGGCAAGAAGATCACAAATTTGAAGCCAACCTCACCAACTTAATAAGGCCCTCAACAACTTAGCAAGACCCTGTCTCACAAATAAATAAAAAGGATTGGGGATGTAGCTCAGTGGTAAAGAGCCCTAGTACAAGAAAAAATGGATTGGGGTTAGGGCTCAGTGGTAAAGCATTTCAAGAGCATGAGAAGGTTCAACGGGAGTAGGGGGGAAGACTTGTTAAGCAAAACAGACTAACACATAGAGAAAAAGTATCTATTGCAGCCTTTTGGAGTCCCAAGTTTTTTGACAAATCACATCTATTGGCTTACTTTCTTCTATATATTTTACCCAAAATCCTAATAGATAAGCACAAGGCTTAACACAGAAACAAATCCCAGAGTAAATCTCATCACTAATTATTTAGTATTAAAGCACTTTCCTTTCCCACTTTCTCCAATTATTTTAAATAAGTTTCTACCTTGATTGCTTAGATTGAACCACATCACAGGAAACATATTTTACACTAATGCCCTCTGCTTGCTCATTTTATGAAGAAGCACAGTACAGATGTCTCAAATAAAATGGCCCCAAACACCCCATCTGACAGTGCAATAAAAGGCTTGGACCATATCTTTTCCTAAAATAGGACGACTGTTTTTGTTGCTGTTTGCTCTTTTGTTCGTGTTTTTAATCAGTACTAAGCCTAGTTTTTAAGCCATGTTGCTTTCTGAAGACGTATATTTAAATTATAATTTCTATCTTAATAAATTGATATTAGTCTCCAGGCACACTAAATGCTGTGCAAAAATATTCCTGCCAATGTAATAATTCATAATGCAAAGTAGGACTCTATCATCCATACTTCCCATTCCTGGAGATGGGAGCTCAAAACTCAGGTGAACACAATATGGTTATAAGACAGTATGAATTAGGAAAAACAAATACTCCACTGTACTATATAGGTCTCCAACATTTATAGGCTACCAGAATACAGACAGGAGGCAAGTGATATGCGTTACTTGTTACTTGTGCATTAAGTAGAGAATTGTGAGTCACAGAAAAAGACCAGAATGCATACTTGGGAGGGTAACTTACTAGTTATCATTACCACATATTTGGTCTACACTATTCTTTCCCCTCTAGACTCAAAGAGAATGGAGAGGTCCAGGGGTAGGGGGAAAACAAAAAAAAAATTTTTAGATATATACATTTCAGAAAGAAACTTGACTTAGAATCTGTCTTAATGACTTCACCAAGACAACCAAAAAAAAAAAAAATGCCCCACCCAAAGAAGCGGATTAAAAAAAAGAAATATTGCTGTTTCAACAGTTTTCTCTATTATTGCTCCAAAAATCCAGTATGAGTTAGTTTAACGTTTTTTAGAACATTTTTTTTAAAAATACTTTTCTAATAGAACAGATAATTAAGCTTTCTCAAAAAAAAAGGAACCTAACTAGAATTATTCAATTCTCTAACAAGCATCACAAACCAAAGGACCTATGTTTATAGATTACATGAATCAGTCAGATCATATCAAAGAACAAAGCTAAACTTGTTATTTGCTTAAAAATACAATTAAAAATCTGTAGTCAAACGAATAACATCCAGAGGACAGACAGACATTGGTGGTTACAGTGTAGCACTACTAAAGATGGAAGAGTACTGGCAGTGTTTAGAAAGGGCGGAGGGAACAGACTATAGTTATTTTCCTTTCTTCTTTCCTTGATAAAAAGTTCACAAGTAAGTGAACTAAGGCTTATTCATTTTCTAGTTTCCAGAATTTTCCTCAACAATAAAAGACTGCTCTACAGGTTTAACCATAGAAATAATGTGTAAGGAGGAAGAAAGAAAACCAGGCACAAATTTAATGTATCACTGTGGAAAAGCATAAAAGTCAAATACTAATGTTCTGAATAAGGCTTTCAGAAGAGAAGCAGAAACACATCTCAATACCTCACTTCAAGAGATTCATAGAGGTGGAAAGTCCAAAAACACCCCACCCTATTACAAAAGCTCTAATCCTTTACTTCACTGAGCACTCAACTGCACAACCACGATTCATACTTATTTCACACACACTGAAATAAATCAATTATTGACAATCATCTTCACCAGAAAACAGACCTTTAAAATATCTAATATTTCCCTCCAAGTAGTTCACACTTGAGAAATAGATAACCACCTCAAATTATGAGATCACTAACAATTATATCCAAAAGACTGAAAGTCAAAGGACTCATACACTTTGTTGGATAAACCTCCTGGAAATCCAAAATTCCATGACTGAGGGTAGTTATCTCACATTTATAATACATTTTTTAAATTCCTAAGGGATGAGCACTTCTACCTTGCCTTATTTTTAGAACTACACATCACACTGCACATTATCACATGACATGATGTAACTGTTAGCAAAGAAAATGGCCCAAATCATGGAAAACATACATGATAAAACAGATCAATACATACTTAAGAATCACTACATTTTATATTTACTTAAAAAGAAAGTTTAACTCTAGATTTTTTTTAATTGAAAGTGTCTAGTAACCCGTGTAGAAACAGAGAAATGTACTTTGTATTTTCCATTAGAAATTTACTCAATTATGGGGAAAACTGAAATGAAGTAACAGATAATAACATTCTTCTAAAGCTACAGGATTAAAAGCAAAAAATACCCAGCATCAAAATGTAACAAATATTAATGAAATATCCTTAGGTAGCACACATTACCCAAAAGTATACACTGTTGTTAAAGAAAAAAAAAAACTGGCATCGCCTGCAGACAATTGAAATTATCTAAATTGGTAAAACTGTATGTAAGGAACCAAGTACACCCTATAGAAGGGGGAGGGGAAACACACCCACTTAAGCCTTTGTAAATAGTGGTACTTTAAATGACCCAAAAAGCAGGAGGGAAAGCGAACTACAGACCATTCTGAGAAATGGAAAAGATATTCTAATGTACTACTTGAAAGTACTTCCGAATCGAAGTTCAGTAACAATCTATAACTATATCATGATTATGCAAGGCGAAGATTATGTAATTTATCGTTTATTTTAAAAATGTTCTCCGACTCTGTAACTGAAAGAAACTAAAACATTTTGAGCTCCTCTACGGGAGAGGAAAGGTCCCTCTAAGCTACAATTTAAAATATAAACATACACCCCAAAACAAACAAAAAAACACAATGATTGCTAGCCACGTGACAAAGGAGATGGCAACAGCAGGATTGTGAATGGAAGGGAGGGAGACGAGGTTGAAGGACTAGAGATATTACTCAGAACTTTGGGGACCGCGGAATTCGGGTCTTTTGACCATTAAGGTGCCAAACTCTGGCTCCTATGAGTTGTTCTCCTAACACCCTCAAGTGCAGTTTTATTAATAGGTCACGGAAAATGCTCCAGTGACCTCCAGGATAAAGGGGGGGGGG